>NC_086318.1:256362621-256700954 GCF_036172605.1 Pelobates fuscus
TTTACATTGACATTTTATAGAATATGTATATGCATACACAATTGGGGGAAAAAATGCTTTTTTTGGCCTACATTTCACAATGCTTAAATTTCCACAATACATAGTTTAAAGCAGGCATAGGCAACCTTCGGCACTCCAGATGTTTTGGACTACACCTCCCATGATGCTTTGCTAGCATTATGGGTGTAAGAGCATTATGGGGGATATAGTCCACAACATCTGGACTGCCGAAGGTTGCCTACCCCTGGTTTAAAGGAACAATCCAAACACATAATCAACATGGCTTGCAGAAGTGCTTTAAGTATGCAGAGTCTGTATTCTGTTTGATTTTATAAAAATGCTTATTTCAATAGAAATCATTAGTTTTATGAATGAACACTAAAACAATTCTTGTCTGTCAATTAGACAGCTGGGAGGAATTTCTTCCTGGTAGTTTCTAAATTCTAAGGCAGGCACTTGTGTAGAGTGTGTCTGTGATTGGACAACAGCTCCCTGATTAATTATTCCCAAGCACAGATGGGAAACTAGAAGTAGTGGTTTTACTGTAGCTGCAGATACTAGATTTCATATACCCAGAAATAAAAAAATTCAAAATAAATTATGTGCATAATTTCTTTGGGGGTACATTTACAAAGCTGTTAAAATAAATAAATAAAGGAATTCTGTATTTTACCCACTGTGTACATGGACTCATTCCTTTCATAAATGGATCTGCTTATTATTGATATTGCCCACCTGCCTTAGTCACAAATATTCAAAATATTGGGAAAAACTAAATAATTAAGGGATTTATATTCTTTAAGAAAAAAATACATAAATCACAAAAGCAATTTGTGTACCTGAGCAAATGACTCCAGCATCTTCACTGGCACTACAATCATGATTTCCCCATCCACGGTGAGGGCACTCCCAAAGATATTGCTCAGTCCCATTACATATAACATCATCCAATAATATGCGTCCTGAACCTGGTCCAAAATAGGCATTACTTAGAGCTGAAACTGCGGATCCACAGTTCAGTTGCCTGCATACAATATCAGCATTTCTAATGTTCCAGCCATCATCACATACTGTTCCCCAGGCATTTTGATAGTATATTTCAACACGTCCTGCACATTGATCCATGCCACCGACAAGACGCATTGGATAGTTTCCTAAAATACAAATGCATACATAAATCAATATAACAGCTAGATTTCAGCAAACTATCATGTCATGGTTCCTTCTTAAACTGTTACCAGTGTATTTAGATTCTCACACAACACAAATTTCATGCAAAGAAAAAAAAAAAGACAAAACTCGAAAGTTTTCTGCGCTTCTAACATGTGTAAAAAGAAAACGTATCCTGTATTAAGCTTGTTACATGCCGGGTATGCTATATTTAAGTATATTACAAACGTAGGATGCTTATGTAGACCCGTAAGATTTACTAAGCAGTATGAATTTGAATAAATGCAATTATATTAAATAAACTATTTAAATGAAATTAAATATACATCTATTTTTTTTTTCTTCCAGCACCCGTAAAAAAGGTTAAATGCTGGAGCTGTTTTTTTTTTGCACACCGTTTTTTGGTAGTGAAAGGGTTAAACATGTAAACTCTTCTTTACCGTTAATTAAATGAAGGACTTTTTGGACCTTACATAGTATTATGTTGATATTACTGACTGACATATTAACTTCAATGTCTTTTTCAATTTTTCTGGGTAGAGGTAATATAGAGAATAAATGTATATTTTTTAACAATTTTATGTTTCTTAACAAATTAATTGTTGAAACCAAGAAATAATAACACCAGGCAAAAACAAATAGAAATTGGAGATAAACCACTAAAGCTTTCCCATTTAATGCTGGCCACTAAAACTGACTTTACATTGATTAAGGCATTTGATTGAAGAACGGGGTTTCCCTTAGGATGACAACCACTAAAACTGTTTTTTTATAAAAATGGCAAGATTTTATATTAAAGGGTTAAGACTACCAAGACGCCCAGACAACTTGATTGAGTTGACTTAAGTGGTTCTTTAAATCACATATAAAATAAAAAAAAAATAAAGCACCGTAAAACATCTTACCTGATGAATTTGAGGTGATTGATGTAAACACTGCCTGGAATCCACTCAGCTGAATAATAGAATCACTTCTGAACTCTACACCGATGATGTTAGAGGATGAGTAGAAAGTATAGTTCCCAGAGCCACAAAATTTTCCAAGCAGAGATGAATGTTCAGGAATTCCGTCATAAATTGCTACCCAGTCATAGGGACAGAAACTGTTACTTCCACCACTCTCCACACTGTTAGTAAAAAGAAAATACATACATTATGTGTAGCTTCTGTAGACTAAAAATAGATGTGGTTCAGCAGCCTGAATTGCAGGCATATACAGGTCTAGAAACAAACAAGACAGGGGCATTACACCACAAATTTAAATTTGAATATAAAGCTTGCATTCTAATACATCTTATTTTAAATTAATTTGTGAAACCAGCAGTTACTGTATCATATTATTTTATGTAAATTGTTGCTTACTTTTGATCTTACAAAGAGGATAATCTTGAATACATAAAACCATTCACTGGTTCATACATTGCTCATAATGGGGATATTCACTGTGAAGCACTGTTCTTTGTCAATCACTACTCACCGACCAAAGCCCTGTACTATCCACATTACATAGGGGACCATTCACTGAAACATATTTTAAAAAGCATATCACCAGTCGCTATTGAAAGAAAAAATAAAGTTACCTGCACTCTCTCCTTAATCCCTATGTATATTTAGACAAATGTTACTCCAATGGCCACTGGAGGGAATGCTCGCCTGCCAACAAGGCAGACCCCCCTAAGCGGGTCCTACACGGACCCTTCACCCTGCTTCCTTGAGCTTCTGGCAAATATATCTCTAATGAGACAGAGAGGGGTATTTTTTATATACACCCCTATATACTTATTAACCCTTAATTGGGAACACATGGGATGGGCGGCAACATTGTAACAAAGCTGTGTGATACACAAAGTGAATACAAATACAAAAAGATAAGTCCTGCGCTCACTCATATCACTCCTGGGCGGCAGCAACGACTACAGTACACATCAGCCCCAATATATAGTAAAAACCAAAGGAAAAAAAAAGTTATCTGCGCTCTCTCCTTAATCAGTGGTGTATCTTGGTTTTGTGCTGCCCTAGGCAGGACAAAACTTAGACACCCCCCCCCCCCGGCGCGCGCGCCACCCCCCCCAACCCTTCCCCCCTGCCCCGCCTTCTAAATACACACACATTCACTGACAGATACGCATACACTAGCTAACAGACACACACAGTCGGACACACACAGTCGGACACACACTAACACACACACACAGTCGGACACACACACTAACAGACACACACAGTGAGACACACACACTAACAAACACACACAGTCGGACACACACACTAACAAACACACACACACTAACAAACACACACAGTCAGACACACACACTAACAAACACACACAGTCGGACACACACACACTAACAGACACACACAGTGAGACACACACACTAACAAACACACACAGTCTGACACACACACTAACAAACACACACAGTCGGACACACACTAACAGACACACACAGTGAGACACACACACTAACAAACACACACAGTCGGACACACACTAACAGACACACACACTAACAGACACACACTGTCGGACACACAGTCAGACACACACACTAACAGACACACACACACTAACACACACAGTCACAGACACACACAGTCACAGACACACACAGTCACAGACACACATATACTAACACACACACACTAACAGACACACACACACACACACACTCACTAACAGACACACACAGTCAGAGACACACACACACACACACACTCACATTAACACATTTTTTTTTTTTTTTTTACTCCCCCCTCCCCCTACCTTTGGGAATGCTGGGGGTGGGGGGGTTCTCCCATTCCCTGGTGGTCCAGTGGCTGCAGGACGGCACTGGCGGGCAGGCTGGGCGGCCGGTGAGGGAGCTCTTCCCCTGAGCTCTCTGCTCAGCTCCCTCGCGCGCCGCCCGCAGAGTGAGGCTGGGAGGCGGAGCCGGAATATGACGTCATATTCCGGCTCCCAGTCTCACTCTGCGGGCGGCGCGCGAGGGAGCTGAGCAGAGAGCTCAGGGGAAGAGCTCCCTCGCCGGCCGCCCAGCAACCAGCCCAGCATGTCTGTTAGCCGCAAGGCTAACAAGACATTTGCCTTGGGCATTTGGGGGCGGCGTTTTTTGCCGCCCCCTGGAAAATGCCGCCCAAGGCAAATGCCTTGTTTGCCTCGCGGCTAATACGCCCCTGTCCTTAATCCCTATGTATATTTAGACAAATGGAGGTCATTTAGTTACTATTGCACACACTGCTCACTGCATCATTCATACAATTCTCACTGCAAATAATCCAATTTAAATACCGCTCCATGAAATCTTACACTATAATCAGTGCATATAACCCCTTCTGCTACACACTCTTAATTAACAGAACTGGCATAAAGATCTCCCTTCACTAGCATTAACACGGACACCACTAAATGTTTTATTGATATGTCAAAAAACTGCACAGTAACTTTCAACATCAAACACTGCTCACTGAACCCTCAACTGCCACATATAGCTCCCTTCAATGTCACAACAATGCCCAATGAACAGAATTGTGAGTGACACCAATTGTTAATTTACAGCCAGTCAGCAGTTCAGATTGGCATAGACTGGAATAGGTGATCTCATTCAGTAGAACTAAAGACCATTTGGTGGAACCATATGTAGCAGACTCCATTCCCTTATGTTCGGTTATCCATACCCCCTTGTTTGTCTCCCGAAAGACTGGTGTGTGGTCCCTTGTTATGCCCCAGTGAACACTGAACTCCCCTGGCTGTTAACCTGCCATGATTTCCACCATCATTAATTATCGATCAGGCCCCACCTATGTTTCTGATGTCATCAATTCCTGTGATAAAAGGAAGCTGCAGATGATCTCAGGTGCTCAAACAATTTGTCACTTTGATACTTGCTACTGTGTTGCTAACTGCTGAGAGCATTCCTTCTTATGATTACCTGTGTACCAAATCTCTCTGGCTTGATCCTGACTACACTGACTTCTTCACTCCTCAATTAGGAACAGACTTCACCAATGAATTCCTCCATACACTACAGGGAACCATAATCCACATTATTCTGGAAGGGACTTCCATTCTCATTATCCAAAGAAAGCAAGATATGTTCTCCAGTTACTGGGATTAATAATTGGTTCATACCTGTCTGCCCTCTAGGATTCAGCTACTCCTCAGCTGATTATAACTTCCTAATTTAATTCAGTTACTGCCAGGATCTAAAGGACTATGATATATTTTTTTCCCAAAAGTAGGATCTAATTTATTTCAACAATTACTATTGAAACCTAAAATACTCTGTTATATTTCTAAAAGAACACTTGCCATCTCAGTGCACAACATATTCCAAAAGCGCTCAGATCGGGGCTATTCATGAATATGAATTTTGTGGAGTTCCTGTACTGTTTTCATGTATTTTTTGTATTTGAGAGATAATTTAATTATCCTAATTGGAGCTCAGTTATCTCTCAAACACAAAGGCTCTTGGGAAAGAAAACCTTGTACTCTTGACTTGGAAACTTCATGGTAGGGGCAAAGCATACAAGCTGTGTGGCAGAAATAAAGTTAGTTGAACTCCTAGAACTGTGTGTTGTCCAGTTGCTGGGGAGGAGGTGGGCTATTTACTTGTTCCTGATTTTACTCTTGGCGATCCAGCGGAGGAAATTCCTTGCCAGGACTAAGGCTCTGCTAAACCATACCCAATATATAGTTCCCAAAACAGCAGAGAGGGACATGTGTGTGTCACTTAGACTGGAGCAATTGCTAGAAGCAACTTGCTGACAAAAGCTGCATTAAGTAATGCAAAAACATCAAAATGATAAAACTGAGGGGGGCGTGTCCTGACACCCATGGAGAACGGTCGCATGTAGCACTAGCTCCGCCGTCAAAAGGCCCACATAACCACAATTGTGACCCATACCATCCGAAAATACCATCATGTCCCAGGCAAAAAGCAAGAGAGCCACCGAGAAGCAAGAAAAGGCGAACTTCTTCACCTCCAAAGCACACCAGGGGAAAACTATCCAGCCCCTGGAACATAGCCAAGATGGCGCAGAGGAGGAAGAAGAGCAGGCCCGCGGGTCGCCACATCCTGAGCCCCAGCTCACTAAAGACCTGATACAAGGCATGCTGGATACCATGTCCCACAAAATCCTCACCACCCTACAAACGTCCATCGGAGACCTCAGGAAAGACCTCCAAGATTTGGGCGCGAGAACCTCCGCTATGGAGGATAAAATGGCGGACCATGCCGAAGCCCACAATACCCTGACACACACGGTGGATGATCTCGCTGCACGCATGGAATCATACGAAAATAAGCTTGCCGACATGGAAGACAGAGCCAGGCGTAACAACCTGAGGCTCCGGGGCGTGAAAGAAACGGTTGGGGCGACGGACCTTCCAACCTATATAGCGGAACTGCTCAGAAGTCTGGCCCCTGACTTACCTTCCGATGTCCTGCTGATGGACCGAGCCCACAGAACAGCACGGCCGAGGTTCTTACCACCGGACAGCCCCAGGGACATACTGGTGCGTATGCACTATTTCCATGCAAAGGAAATCATACTAAGGGGCAGCAGAGCAAACAGAGCCCTGCCGGATAAATTTCACGGCATCCAGATATTTGCGGACATCTCCCCAGCAACGCTGAAACGCCGGAGGGACTACCAAGACATCACAGCGCAACTCCGAGAACAACACATCGCCTACCGGTGGGGATTCCCTGTTAAACTGCTGGTACATCGTGGGGGGAAAAACTTCACCATCTCCACACCAGAAGAGGGCAGCAACCTGTTGAGAGAATGGGGCATAACAGTTCCCACCACGCACAAAAGACCACCGGAGATGCGGAGACTGTCCCCAGAGTGGAGGAAAAACAAGCGGTAACCCATACACACATAAAGGGACAATTGCACAGCCATCCTAGGTTCCCCCACACCCCTCCTACCTTACACTCTAGAAGCCCCTATACCTGGGCTCACATGTTGCTCTTCCTCATTTAAAAAAAAAAAAAAAAAAAAAAAAAAAAAAATTATAATAAATAAATAAATAAAATAAAAAGATATATAAATAAAAGTAAAAGAAATACCAACACAGTCACGGAGACTGGAATATACTTTGTAAGAATTCGCAACAGACTGCATATTTCATCACTGTATATTGGCCATAGGGCACTTCCCCCACCCACCACCCCCCTTCCTCCCCCCTCCTCATTTGCACTAATGGGTCACATAAATATGTTCACTAAGCTTATCCAAAATGGGCCGGCGCGGCGGAGCGCCTGTCTCCTGTTGAAGCCATAAGCTTCATCCCCCACGGCACTGCTGCGCAGAGCCAAGCCATCATATTGGCACTAGTACTGTTTCAGTTAAGTTTATATTGTTATTATTGTTTTAATTGTGACTATGCTCTCATTGACAACCAACTACTGCAAAATGTATATAAGCCACAATGTTATGTTTATTACCGTTGTTTATTGTTTGTGGGCTATGTGGGTAGCCCCTTAGCAGCGGATGTTCACACACGAGCTGACCACACACATCACAACGCTACTTACCCATCTGGGATATATGCCACACTGCGAGTACCATCTGAACAACCTGAGGGGACCCCGCTGCCTAGCTGGACTGAGCTGGGATGGGCAGCGGACCCCACCATAGATAAGCCACACATAACATTACCATACATTCTGAAAGATGACCCCCCATGAGATTTTGCTCTCTGAATGTAAAAGGACTTAATGTCCCTCACAAACGACATGCACTTGCTAAGGAGCTGAAGTCTCAGGGAGCGGATGTAGCGTGTCTGCAAGAAACGCACTTCCGCACAGGCGACCACCCGAAGATACTGACAACCACATATCCACATCAATTCCACGCCACTTCCCCGACAAAATCGAAAGGCGCCACCGTACTGTTTAGTGCAGCAGTATCCTTTTCACTGGTCACACAAGACATTGACTCCAACGGACGGTATGTTATAATCGTAGGCCACATTAATGACGTCCTGTACACAATTGTAAACCTGTATGCACCCAACACAAACCAACGGAACTTTCTGCACAAGATACTGCACAAAGTGTCAGCAATACAGCAGGGAATAACAATCATCTGTGGGGATTTCAACCACGTCTTGAACCCCCAGATGGATACCACTCTCTCACCCCATAGCGCTAGATATCACACCCTAAAACGACAAAGCAAGGCGATACAAAAGCTCCTCATGCTACATCACTATTATGATGCATGGAGGCTGACACATACCACAGAAAAATCCTACACCTTCTTTTCACCGGTACATAACTCCTACTCCAGGATAGATGGGTTCCTCTTGCAGGGTAACTTCCTCAACCAAATTATTAAGTGTGACATAGGAGACATCACATGGTCTGACCATGCACCCCTCACCCTAGATCTTAAAGACCTCTACGATTTTAAACACCGTAGTCCGTGGCGCTTAAACACGTCCCTATTACAAAACACACAATTCAAAACAGAATTAGACACGGCCCTTCAGCACTACTTCGAGGACAACAACACCCCAGATATTTCCCCCAGCACCCGATGGGTCGCACATAAGCCGGTGATCAGAGGACTGCTCATTAGGAGGGCGTCCTACTTGAAAAAACAATCGCAAACCCAACTGCGAATATGGCAGCAAGAGCTGTGCCACCTAAACACACAAAACCAACTCACACCCAGCACTGAGCTGAGAGACAAGATCGTGTCCCTCACCAGGAGGGTTCATCAACATGCACTGGAACGTACAAACTTTTACCTTACAAAATTAAAAGCCACAAATTACACGCAAGGTAATAAGGCAAGCAAGCTCTTGGCCACCAGGCTCAGGGACCAACAAGTCAAACAAAAAATAGCATACCTCCTCAAACCAAACGGGGAAAAATGTATGATGCCTCGGGAAATCAGCAATGAGTTCGCCAGGTATTATGCAGACCTATACAACCTCAACAAAGACACTAACACCCATCAACCGCTGACAGACAGCATCAACACCTATCTAGACACAATCCAACTACCCCGACTATCGCTAGCCCAACAAACTACTCTGTCCAACCCCATCACAGATAAAGAGGTGGAAGAGGCTATTAGAGCTCTACCAACAGGGAAATCACCTGGCCCGGACGGCTTCGACAATTTTTATTACAAAACATTCCAAACAACACTAACACCACACCTAGTTCAAGCTTTCACAGAAGCAGTCAACTCCGAATTACTTGGAAGGGAGATATTAGCTGCCCACATTGTCACATTACCAAAACCGGGAAAAACCCCCACACATCCCCAAAACTTTAGACCAATTTCGCTCTTAAACACAGACGCAAAGCTGTTCGCCAAAATATACGCGAGGAGGATGAGTGACATCCTCCCCCACATCATACACAATGATCAGGTGGGATTTGTAGCTGGCAGACAGGGCACAGACAACACACGCAAAGTCCTAGATCTCCTGCACAGCTTAAGACGGGACGATCGGGGCGGCCTGATACTCTCCCTTGACGCAGAAAAGGCCTTTGACCGTTTGCATTGGACCTTTCTGGAGAGGGTACTCTCTAAGTTCGGCTTCCCGACAGAATTTACATCAGTGGTCAGGGCCCTATATAGTTCGCCCTCAGCACAAGTACTAAACGCGGGCTTCGTGTCCGACCCGTTTACCATCTCCAATGGGACGCGCCAGGGCTGTCCACTATCTCCCTTGCTATACGTTGTGGCGCTGGAACCACTAGTAACCAGAATTAGGAATAACTCAGATATTCACGGGGTCCGCGTTGGGAATAAAGAATACAAAGCCAATTTATTTGCTGATGATATCTTATTGACTTTGACCCAACCCCAGACATCACTACCGAACCTCCTAGAAGAGGTGGCCACATATGGAAAACAGTCCTACTATAAACTTAACGCGACTAAAACCCAAGCGTTAGGAGTGGGTATACCCAGAGACATCTTGACAACACTACAGACTGCATATACGTTAGATTGGAGGACAGATAATGTTACCTTCCTAGGACTCACTATCACCAAAAACCCTGATGCACTGTTCCACAGCAATTATGGAACACTAGCTGAAAAATTGTCGGCCACATTAAAATCATGGGAGGGGAAGTTCCTCTCCTGGCTGGGCAGAATAGCGGCCATTAAAATGACCCTCCTACCTAAGCTCCAATATTTACTGCGGACCTTACAAATAGCGCTTCCCAAATCTTATATTGACACCCTACAGAGGATGTTTACCAAATTTATCTGGGGACACCGCAAAATTAGAGTAGCATCATCAACCCTACACAAACACATAGATAGGGGGGGACTGGGCATGCCAAACATACGACTCTACTACAAAGCAGCTTTGCTTGCTACAATGATCACCTCACACGCGACAGAAAACCAACCACAATGGGTAGACATTGAGTCCACCTGGACTGCCAAGATCCCGTTAAATCGCCTCTTCTGGGTGCCACGGCGATTGAGACCGGAGTTGCCAGAGAAGCTGCCCCCCACGGACCTCTTACTTAAAATATGGGACGCACACAGGGGAACTCTATGCTCTCGAAAACACTGGTCCCTGGCTGCCCCCCTGCACAGCATGCATATAGCCAACCCCTCATTCGACCATCGCCAGTGGATGTCGGGGGGATGCACATACGTGAGACACCTATACGTAAACAATCAACTAGCGCAATTCCCCGACCTACAGAGCACATTTCAATTACCCTCCAGACTAATATTCTCCTACCTCCAGGTGAAATCCATGTTAACCGACACTGACATGGACACCTCCGCACAACAGCTGACTCAATTTGAGCTAGCCTGCCTTTCTCACCGCACCCCCCGAAAAATACTTGCAATGACCTACAACCTACTAAATAACCAGGGGGGAGACACCGTAGACACACATGTACACGAGTGGCAGATGGACATAGGCTGCACCTTCGACAAGACTGCCTGGAAACAGGCATTTACAGCACATAGAGGCAGGTCCAATTGTGCCTCACACCTGGAGCTCATGCGGAAACTGCAATACCGTTGGTACATGGTTCCGACCAGGCTAGCGCGGATATACCCGGGAACCAATGATCAGTGCTGGAGGTGCCAAAAAGATAGGGGCTCTATGTACCACATATGGTGGTCATGCACTAAAATCAAAACATACTGGAAGATGGTGGGAGAGGTACTCTCAGAAGCACTGCACCAACATATATCGCTCACACCTGAATTGTGCCTACTTTTTATGACATTAAATACATACACCAAACCAAACTCTATACTGCTCTTCCACATATTGATCGCAGCCAACACGCTTATTGCTAGAGCGTGGAAATCAACAGAGACGCCTCTGCAGCATCTCTTGATCAAACAGGTTTCAACAAACCTGGACTATGAAACAATGACCATGCTCCAATCACGGGCACGGCCAGTCCACGCTGAGGCCAGAGCACAATGGAACACCTATGTTACACCACGCACAGGTGACAAAAAAGCTACACTACCTGCCTAAATCCCAGGTACAGGGAAGAGAGGTGGGAACCTGGGGGGAGGCGAACGCACGCAAGACTGGATCACGTTTACACCTGTAACACCACACCGACACACGAGTCTTCAGGCCTACAAAATCAGGTGCTCGCACGCACAAAAAGATCCCACAAGGCAACCCACAATGTATATAGTTAATATGTTAATCTGTTTGTTCACATACCCAACGCCAATCAGTTCAAATGACTGATGCACACATGAGCCAGAGTACAGGAACAGACAATGTGCCAAGGATACCATATACTCCACAAGTTGCATAGATGTTAAAGAATTTGTAACCTATTGTATACCTGAGGCATAACACCAAATGTATTGAATACTGTACAAAAGACTGTATGAAATGCAATTGTACGATCCGATGGAAATATGACCACTGTGAACTAATTCTTAAAAACCAATAAAAATTGTCAAATTGGAAAAAAAAAATGATAAAACTGAGAAAATGTTTGAAAGAACAGTCAGGTTGCTGCTCCTACAGATCTGTTCTAGAGAGGTTTCATGATGAAGACCCAAGAGATAGCTGCAGCTCCTGTAGAGTGTGTAGTAAATCTCTCTAGAGAAAGTTTTTTCTGCAAAGACAATTGTTCCCCTGCTGATATCTCCACTCTTGTTAGAAGAAGATATGTTCCAGCCTGGCCTCTTCTTTCCGTGGATGAAATATTACTGTGCCTTTCTTGAATTCGCACCCCAGACTCTTGCCTGCAGGACTTTGCCAGGGCTGCCCCCTTGTTATGGAATGCACTTCTGAAATCCATTTGACTCTCCCTGTCCCTTTTAGTCCTTAAAAAAATCCTTAAACATGCATTTCTTTAAGGAAGCTTTATCTCTTCATTATAACCGTCCTCTTCCTTGGGTTACTGAATGGTTAGAGGTCCACCTATACACTAAAGTTTTAGTCTTCTGAGCTAGATGCAGTATCCATTCCTGGTAGAGGAAGTTCAACTGTAAAAGAAAAGACCTGTCCACCACCATCCCAATGTTGGGAGATGTGCCCCAAGCACATGAACTTTGACATAAAGGCAATTATAAAAACCCTTTTCCGTACACGTTTGCATACAGTTAATGTAGTGTATAGGTCTACAAGGGGAATTCCTTTCAAAATGTGTCACACATGTATTAAATGCCTCTCACAAAACATAAAAATTACAGAAGATTACTACATTTTTTTTAAATGAGTGGTATATATAAAGTATGTGTTTTATGTGTGCATGTCTATGTTTAGTTCATGGTTGTTAACCATGAACTAGTTACCATATTAATGGTAATTTGATATAGGTAACTCTGATGTTGATGAATTACAACTGATATTATACTCCATCTACAACCTAGCTGAGCATGGTGTGAACATGAAGAAGTTATCATCTGGGATAGGCTATCATTGCACTTGGCTCTTGCTGAATGGACTGTAACAATTAAAGAGATCCTCAAACCTGTTTTCCTGGCACTATAGGGTTAATAGGGCCCCCTCTCCCTCGGGGCCCTCCTCCCCATTGAACCACAGGCACCAGAACAAATAGCTCTGCAGCAGACACATAATGCTAATGCTCATGTCACTCAGGATGGCTTCAGTTTTGTCATGCTATACTGAATTGAATGAGAGTTTGAGTTATAGGACAATTAGTGAGTTAACTGAAAAGTAATAAATTGAAAGGTTGCCATAGAAGTGTCTACACAGTAATATAGTGCAATAATAAGCAAAAAAAAAGTAATGTCTAGAGACACCATCCCCACAGATGTTTGAAATGAACTCACTTGAATGTTTGAAAAGCCAGCTTCACAATGTATCCCGGGTTGGTCCTGATGTCCCATGTGCATCTTGCATTTGGAGGATAGTTGTTTGGGTATAAAGGACTAGTTATGACACCAGAATGTTGGATTAGGAGCCCTCCACAGCTAATGTTACTGGGAACTGGAAAAAAATAACTCATAAATGCTTTGATTAAATATTAGTTAAAATACACATCTTATATGAAGTATGGAGTTGCAAAAATTTAAGAAATATATATGTCAAATAATTATGAAATTATATTTAAACTTAAACTATTTTGACAATCTACATAAAGCAAAGTACAAATGCTACTGCCAAAATAATAAAATGATCCAAAAATAGCAAAGTTAAAGTCTAAAGAGGATTATTCAGAAAACTGGATAATGTGGAAATTATAGAGAATAAAAAAAATTCTACATCAAGTCAGTTGTAATTCCACCTACAAATTGAAATTTCCTTGTTAGTTTTACACAGTTAGAGAATTGGTATATACACCCCTGGGATAATAACTATACCCAATAATTTCTATTGAGTTGTCTCGTAACTAAACTGTGACTTGTGTTCACTTTAAATTATAGACCAGAAAACATTAGGATTTCTCCGAGTAATGCTTTGCTATAGGGGCTTTCAAGCTGCTGGTTGGACTCAAGGAAAGCGTGAGGAAGTCCAGTGTTGTTTCATGGAGTTAAACTGTGTTACGCACAAGGAAGTGTCTCTAGTGGCTCTCTGAAAGACTAGAGGTGGTGCTCTCAGAAACTGCAATGTTTTACATTGCAAGGTTAAATGAACTGGACCACTGCACCAAGAACGTTTCAACAAGATGAAGTGGTCTAGGTGCCTATAGTGTCCCTTTAAGACAAAACCAATGGGCTTGGGTAAAACAGTAGAGCTAGAAAAGCAAAATACGTTAAAGTACTACTTTGGAACTGCTTTACAAGAAGGTTGTCCCCTGACCTAGTCTGCAATACGAGTAAAATTTACTAATCATCACCATGTAAAGATACCAAAAAGAAAGTACATCATTACCTGGTGTTGTTGTTCTATATACTGCAAAAAAAAGAAAAGATTACAATTTTATAGTATTGATATATGTATACATATTTTAAAACTATATCAATAAAGTTTAGATATGTATGCATTCAGTACAACTGAAATTTAGGTGGCATGTCAAAATGTATATGCATGTATACGTAATAAACACATCTTTATTAAATGAAAACAAAATGATTAAATATACATGTTTTATGTTCACTTAAGAAGAAATTGTCTGATATTAGTTTGTGAATTTTATTACATGACAGGAGGCTTCCTATTTTGCATAACTTTCTTTACTTATGCCTCCAGCAGCACAAGTCAATCAATCAAAAAAACTTTAACCAATCCTAGGCCAACATAGCCTGCATATAAGTCTTTGGTGGGCGTGTCTATTCCTCTTTCTTTGCTGCTTCCAGAAGGCACAGGTCAGAGTACTACCTTCAGAGCTTATTTATTTTATATTCATTTCATATTGCTAGGATAATATTCATTGTTTTCCATTATCTAAATGTTTATTTGTATATGTTTATTTTACTAGTCCTTTATTTTTTCTCCCCCTCTGCCCTACCTCTCCTCTCACCCTTTACTGTCTCCTACCCGCGGCGTTTTTTCCGCGACCGCGCTTTTTTCTGGGGTATGGAGCTCGCTTAGGGACCCTTTGGGAGGTGGGTGTGGGGTTGGAAGGGCATTCCGCTTATTTGTGCGGCATTTAGAGGCTTGACAGCGGACCGCGATCACGATCGCGGACCGCACTGTCATTTTGGCGCGAACGGCGGCCATCTTGGATCTCGCTTCCGCGAGACCCACGACGGCCATTAGCGCTCCTAACGGTCGTGATTCAAACGACCCGTCCTTCTTTCTCCTCACAGGTTTATGTCAATATGTCAATTTGGTTTACCTACACTGTGTATATTTTGTGGTATCAGTACCCTAAGACTTCCCCTTGCTAAGACATATTAAAGGCTCAGTGCATGCAGGCTCATCCCCTGCTGCATATCTTACAGACACAGCTTAAGCAGGCTCATCCCCTGCTATACCTTTAAAGGCACAGTACAGACAAACTCATCCCCTGCTGTACATCTTATAGGCACAGTTTAAACAGGCTCATCCCCTGCTTTACTTTAAAGGCACAGTACAGACAGGCTCATCCCCTGCTGTACATCTTAAAGGCACAGTTTTAGCAGGCTCATCCCCTGCTATACTTTTAAAGGCACAGTACAGACAGGCTCATCCCCTGCTGTATTTCTCAAAGTCACAGCTCAAGCAGGCTCATTCCCTGCATTACATCTAGAGTCACTAGTGCAACAGGCTCATACCCTGTTATACACAGAAGAGTCAAAGAGTCACTATATAAACAGACCCATCATCTGTTTTAAATAAGTGCCAGTGCCAGCAGGCTCATCCCCTGCGATAATCAAGTGACATAGTGCCAGCAGGCTCATCCCCTGCTATAATCAAGTGACATAGTGCCAGCAGGCTCATCCCCTGCTATAATCAAGTGACATAGTGCCAGCAGGCTCATCCCCTGCTACATATATATATATATAAGTGCCTAGCTGCAAACAGCCTCAAACAAGTGACAGCAGGCTCATCCCCTGCTATATATATATATTAACTGAACCGATACAAGCAGACTTACCCCTGCTATTAAATCTAGTGACTCAATAACAGCAGGCTCGTTCCCTGCCATACTATCATATATATGTGACTCTATACATGAACTGTATCATACGGCACTCCACGCATTTCAGTTCCTAACACTTTCCTGTCTTCCACAGACAGACCCAACACACAACACAAGATGAGTGATTCACCACAGTTACCACCATCAGATTGGCAGGCACTCATTAACTCGGCGGTAGCCGCCTCCGTGGAGAAAGCTATCGACAAACTGCTTATGCAGAACCCAAAACCGGACACGGCTATTGAACAACCCACGGTTTTTACTGACGATGCCCTTCTCGGAGATTACCACGCTACAAAACGGCAACGGAAGGGCACCATATCGAACACCCAAGGAAAGAGAGGAAAAACACCGCTGAAGAAGAGCCGCCAGGCAATGAAGAGAGGAACTTCCCCTCCATATTCTCCGTCCTCGGAGGACGATGATCACAACCCCCCACCATCACTTGACATCATGGATGAATGGAAGGCGGGAGATTCACACTCGGAAGACGAGGAATGGCTAGACCTCCAGGGAAACGACAGAGACTATGACCAAGACACATACCTTGAACAGGAATTCCCTCAGGAAGAGGGCACCTTCATAGACCCCCAAGGAGCAACCATGTTCGACCCCCGCACGATCCGACATCCAAGATCAACGGAATGGGGATTGCCAGAACACCTGACTCAGTTCGTCCATTTCTGGCTGAGAAAGCCAATGGACAAAGAAGTAAGGGCGAGACTACGGGCAGAATGCCCAAGACCCACACTACCAGATAAAATCGCACTAACCCCGGAATTTGATACTACCGTATCCCTGTTCATGTCCCGTGCAGGTCGGGACCCGCGAAAAGGGATAGAGAAGGGCCTTAGGGAATCCCAAGACAAACTCTTAGACATCCTGGGCCCTCTAGCAAAAATGCTATACTTGGCCGACTTAGCCCTATCCCAGGGCACCACACTGGATGCCCACACTATACGTGAATGGGCGCAACGGGCCATCTGTATGCTGGGTAACACCAACGCGGCAATGTGCGCAGAACGCCGCAGAACTGCATTACTCAAGATGGACCCAAAACTGATGGAGCTGGGTAAAAAAGAAATGGGACCGCTGGCGAACGGTCAACTTTTCGGTGACTCTTTCATAACTGAACTCAAGAAACATGTAAGCATCTTCACCACTCTGAATAAGGCTCAGACCTCCATCAGGCAAGTTTTTCGCACCACCACACCACACCGTGGAGTTTTTGGCAGGGCTGGTCGCCAAAGGGGCCGAGCCACCAGCCGCTTCTGGCCTACAGGCCCCAGATACCAGTCATCTCAAGCCTTCTTCCCAACCTCAAGAACCAACTTCCAGCGAGGATCTTTCCGTTCCAGAGGCACCCGCACCCGCGGACGCGGACGTTTCAATACAGGTGAGCATCCCCGACACACCCTGTCTCTTTTCCCACATGACTGCAGGCAGACTGTCTCTCTTTTCACAGGAATGGGAGAAGATATCTTCGGACAGCTGGATCCTCAATACGGTAACCGGCTACGAGATCGAGTTCTCAGACACCCCGGTACAAGACCGACGCCCACCTCCAATAAGAGCGTCGGCAACACTCACAGGAATCATAGACAAGGAGATTCAAACCCTCTTCGACAAAGGGGCGGTGGAGGTCGCCCCGGACGATACGGGTTTCTTCAGCAACATCTTCGTAGTCCAAAAGAAAACAGGAGACTACAGACCAGTCATCAACCTACGGCAACTGAACGTTTTCGTCACATACAGGCATTTCAAAATGGAAGGAATTCACCTTCTAAGAGACCTACTATTGCAACACGACTGGTTCACTCGACTAGACTTAAAGGACGCCTACCTATCGGTACCGATAGCCTGCGTCAGCCGTCCTTTCCTCCGCTTCACATGGAACCACCTTTCCTACCAATTCACCTGTCTCCCATTCGGCCTCAGCTCAGCACCATGGTGCTTTACGAAACTCATGAAGCCGGTAATGGCTTACCTAAGGGAGAAAGGCATCCGCTGCCTAATATACCTGGACGATATTTTGATTTTCTGCGAATCAGCGCCCAGGCTTCACTCTCAAACGAGATTCATAGTGCTCTTGCTGGAATCTTTGGGCTTCATCATAAACAGAGAAAAATCTTCTCTACAACCTGCCAAGGTGGTTCAGTTCCTGGGATTCGAAATAGACTCGGGGACATGTACCCTCCGTTTACCCACTGCGAAGATTGCGGCAATACGGAAAGAGATACGCCGGGTACTTCGAAAAGACTCAATACCGCTTCGCCTCCTAGCCCGAATGGTAGGCCTTTTATTGTCCTCCATACAAGCGATCTTCCCGGGACCGCTACACTACCGGGCCATGCAACGGGCGAAGGCATATCACTTGAGACAAGGTCAGACATACGACCACTGGATCCCAGTGTCAGCAGAAATACGGACGGAACTCAGATGGTGGCTCCTGCACATGGAAGCCTGGAACGGCAGAGCCATATTCGGTCCGAATCCGGACTTTGTCTTGGAGTCAGACGCCAGCCTATGGGGCTGGGGAGCCCACTGCACACAGGCGTCCACCGGAGGGCCATGGTCGGAGGAAGAAAAACTCCTACACATCAACTGCCTGGAGTTGATAGCGGGCTCCTTCGCGATCCGGAGTTTGGCCAAGAACATGTCCAATTGCTGCATACTCCTGCGCATGGACAACATTTCGGCAGTCCAGTACATAAACCACCTGGGCGGAGCCAGATCACGGGCCCTGACGGAAGCGACGAGGGACATCTATCGATTCTGCCTACCCCGCAACATCACGATCAAGGCAGAATATCTACCGGGTGTCAACAACCTCACTGCAGACTGGTTCTCTCGACACTGGAGAGACAGCAGCGACTGGCGCCTGGACACCACCATCTTCCGCAGGATAAGGCAGATACGAGGTCCGCTACACATAGACCTCTTCGCATCACGGATGAACACTCAACTACCGAGATATTACAGTTGGCTCCCGGACCCTCAAAGCGAAGCAGTGGATGCGTTCCTGCAACAATGGCCACAGTCAGGAGCTTACGCATTCCCACCTTTCTCGATGCTGGCGAGAGTCCTCCACCACCTACGCAGAGCGGGGACCTCTCTGATTCTGATCACACCGTTATGGAAGAGCCAAGCATGGTTCCCGGACCTACTAGCTCTATCACAGGACCATCCGCTACTATTACCAGTGTTCCCATTCCTCCTGGTGAACCCAGACGGGGAACCTCATCCGTTGATTACACAAGACTGGCTGGAACTGGTAGCCTGGAGTCTTTCCGGGGATCCTGGAATGTCTCAGGCCTATCGCAGACGACTAGAGACCTGTTATGGGACTCCTGGGCACCGGGCACTAGACGTAGCTACCTATCCGCATGGAACACATGGAACCGCTGGTGCATGGAAAGGGACCTTGATCCCTTTACAGCACCTATTCCCTGCATTCTAAATTTCCTGTCAAACCTGTTCTCAGAAGGCAGAGCATTCCGCTCAATTAATATCACCAGATCCGCCATCTCGGCGGCCCACACCCCGATAGACGGTACACCAGTGGGTCAGAACACTCTGGTATGCCGGCTACTGCGGGGCATCAGACTAGCCAGACCTCCGGTACCGAAGTATAACACTCTTTGGGACGTTGATATAGTTATCCGATTCCTTAGGAACTGGCCTGACAACGAGACCTTGTCACTGAGACAACTATGAGCCAAACTAACTCTCCTCCTATGTTTAGTTTAGTTTCGTAGGGTCGCAGACGTTAGGGCTTTTGACATAGATGGTTTCACTATTACACCAGTAGGGGTTACCTTCTCGGTATCTCGCAGGACTAAGACGGACTCCACATCCGTGTCTTATCCATTTTTTCCGACGGTTCCGCGGCTATGCGTCGTGACCACTTTGCTTCGGTACGTAGAAGTTACCGAACCACTCCGTTTTTACCGATCAGGTCAACTTCTGGTATCTTACACCAAACCATACAAACCAGTAACTACCACTACGTTGGCCAGATGGGTACGATGGCTCTTATCCCTTGCAGGGGTAGAACCGAATTTCGGGGCCCACTCGGTACGCGGGGCGGCGGCTTCGCGTGCATACTCGGCGGGAGCTTCACTCACGGACATCCTGCGCTCGGCAGATTGGACTAGAGAAAACACCTTCCGAGTTTTCTACTTTCGACAGACATCTCACGCATCTTTTTCGTTGTTACCGCAGCGTTAAAAATGCAAAATAGGAAGCCTCCTGTCATGTAATAAAATTGCAGATTATGTTAACGTAGTGTACGTATAATCTTAATTTTAATAATGACAGGAGGCGAGTATTTTCCCCCCCATAGATCTTGAGATTGTTCCCCCCCTTGATACTCGCTGTTTATAGCATTTTACAGACAATTGTGACATCATGACAGACTGTTACATTCCTAGCATAAACCCCACGTAAACAGTATAGAATTTACTAGTTAACTACTCATAGTACTGTCAATACTATAACCTAATACTTAGTCATGTTTAGTAACTGAATCAGGTCTAGGTTGCATGCGGACAATAGTTCACTTCCACATCTTTCACCTATTTCCGTTTTTTTCCAGCATAAGATGACTTGGGAGCCGGACAACAATATCCATCAAGCTCCAATCCAAGCTACGTTCGTTCAAGTTACAGAGTTCCAGTTTAAAAGATACCTCACAACCTGACATTACAGGACTTCTCACATCAAAGAAAGAGGAATAGACACGCCCACCAAAGACTTATATGCAGGCTATGTTGGCCTAGGATTGGTTAAAGTTTTTTTGATTGATTGACTTGTGCTGCTGGAGGCATAAGTAAAGAAAGTTATGCAAAATACTTGCCTCCTGTCATTATTAAAATTAAGATTATACGTACACTACGTTAACATAATCTGCAATTATATATACATATTATATATTATTGTCTACTCTGACTCCATATTATATATTATTGTCTACTCTGACTCCATATTATATATTATTGTCTACTCTGACTCCATATTATATATTATTGTCTACTCTGACTCCATATTATATATTATTGTTTACTCTGACTCCATATTATATATTATTGTTTACTCTGACTCCATATTATATATTATTGTTTACTCTGACTCCATGTTATATATTATTGTATATTTTGAACTTTCTCTTTCTTGGCTGTGAAAATATCTGAGCATCAAATCTTACTCAGCATGCAAGACAGTTAAGTGCTACATGAGAGAGGAGCACAGTGTGGACCCACATAATTATAAATACATGAATTATAGATATACAAAAGACACCCTGCTTTACCATAGAGGAAATTTAGCCCCCTTTTTTTTTTTTTTTTCAAATTTCATTTTTTATTATAATTTTAAAGACTAAACAAGTATTAAACAGTAATAGTTGTTTCATCACAAGATAAACATCAAAATATGAATATTACATTACAGTGCATACAAAGCTACATAAAAAGACATACAACATAAAAAAGATATCGTGTCAGCCATAGGGATCTGGGAGTTGGACGGAGTCAGTGTCACTTCTTTAAAATAATCATTTAGAGCTAGAGCCACTATTATTGTTATTGTTATTATCCATGTGTTATCTTACAAATGCATCTATGTCAGGGTTATTAATTTAACCCCTTAAGGACCAAACTTCTGGAATAAAAGGGAATCATGACATGTCACACGTCATGTGTCCTTAAGGGGTTAAATAAGGTAGGGATAGTTTATTCTTTGTAGTAATCAAACCATTTCCCCCAAATCTTATTGTAGGAACTGATAATGTTATCCTTAAAATATACCACCTTTTCCATTAAACCTTTAAATTGAATCTGGGTTTTGATCTCTGTTATAGAGGGAGATATATTCTGTTTCCATTTTCTAGCAATGTACAGTTTGACAGCCATCAATACATGTATAGTCAAATATTGAGAGAATTTATCAATTTTTGGGAAGTCTAAATGGAATAAGAATCTTTTCGTTATTCGTCCTGGTGTGAGCAGAAATGTAACCTTGCTCACACTGCATTGTTGCAATAAATGTCATTTTAAAGAGTTATATTTAGTTTCAGCACTGCATAAAGCACATTTGTCAATCTAGGGCCACTAAAACATTTGTCAATCTAGGGCCACTGTGTCTTTTTTTTCTTCACAGCCTCATGTGTATCCTACCTCCAGCACCTTGCCTCTTTCTCCCCAGCCCCTTTATGCTGCTTTCTGACTCCCCCCCCCCAGCCCCTCCATGTGTCTCATCCCCCAACTCCCCCATGTGCCTCAATTCCTCCCCCAGCCCCACCATATATCTCATTCTCCCATCTCGCATGTGTCTCATTTCCCAGACCTCCATGCGTCTCATTTCCACCCCCCCCCCTTGTGTCTCATTACCCAAGCCCACTTCTTGTGTCTCATTTCCCCAGCCCTCTCCATATGTCTCAATCCTCCAACTCCCCATGTGGCTCAATCCCTCAGTATCGGCTTGTGTCTCATTTCCTCCCATTCCTCCCCCATGTGTCTTGCCTGCTTTCCACCTCCTGCCCCACCATGTGCCAGCTCACCAACTTACTCCTATGTAGCATGGACTGTGGGATAGGAGCTTTTTTCCCTCTCGCCGGTCTGACAGGAAGCAGTTTGGTGCTCTCTGTGAGTGCTTCCTGTCAGACCAGACACGCTACATGTTGAGACCATCAGGAGGGGAGTGCTGTGCGCTCCCCTCCTACCAGTCAGCCGGATTCAGCACCCCAGGGTGGGCGCCCTAAGGCAACCGCCTGTGCCACCTTACAGTAGTGCCGGCCCTGCAAAAAAATCTAAATAGTAATTAGAATAGCGCTATAAATACATGTTTGTATTCCTAACTCTACAGTGTTCCTTTAACTCTTGATCCATTCAAATGTCATGTCCTGCTTAACACCAGAAACCTATATGTACACATAAATGGAAAACAACAACCAGTTTTATGAGGTCAACCCTCACCCTCTGATGCTGAATCCCAACGAAGGCCCTAGACAATATGCAAGTCTATATTTAACCCCTTAAGGACCAAACTTCTGGAATAAAAGGGAATCATGACATGTCATACATGTCATGTGTCCTTAAGGGGTTAAGGACCCCCAGTATCTGGAAATTTAACAGAACACAATTGAACAAAACTCTATTGCTAACAACATGGTGTCCCTCTGCCTCTGCAACTCCCCTCGGATATTGATAGAGTTAAAAACCCTTTCTTTCACTTACTTGATTCAGGCTACTCCTCCTGACATGTCTTGGAGAACGAGTACCTTATGCACATGTGCGGCGAGCTCAGCACACATTAGGATTTCTCCAAGTAATGCTTTGTTATAGGGGCTTTCAAGCTGCTGGTCATACTCAAGGAAATCGTGTTGTTTCATGGAGTTAAACTGTCTTTCGCCACAAGGAAGTGTCTCTAGTGGCTCTCTGAAAGACAGCCACTAGAGGTGATGCTCTCAAAAACTGTAATGTTTTACATTGCAGGGTTAAGTGGACTGGGCCACTGCACAAAGCATGTTTCAACAAGATGAAGTGGTCAAAAACCAGTGGGTTTGGGAAAAACTGTAGAGCTAGAAAAGCAAAATACGTTAAAGTACTACTTTACTAAAAGGTTGTCCCCTATGCTACTCTTCCATACGAGTGAAATTTACTAATCACCCCCATGTAAAGATAACAAAAACAAAGTACATCATTACCTGGTGTTGTTGTTCTATATACTGCAAAAAAAAAGAAAAGATTACAATTTTATAATATTGATATATGTATACATATTTTAAATAAGTACTATATCAATAAAGTTTAGATATGTATGCATTCAGTACAACTGAAATTTAGGTGGCATGTCAAAATGTATATGCATGTATTTGTAATAAACACATCTTTATTAAATGAAAACAAAATGATTAAATATACATGTTTTATGTTCACTTAAGAAGAAATTGTCTGATATTAGTTAGTGAATTATATATACATATTATATATTATTGTCTACTCTGACTCCATATTATATATTATTGTTTACTCTGACTCCATATTATATATTATTGTTTACTCTGACTCCATATTATATATTATTGTCTACTCTGACTCCATATTATATATTATTGTTTACTCTGACTCCATATTATATATTATTGTTTACTCTGACTCCATATTATATATTATTGTTTACTCTGACTCCATGTTATATATTATTGTATATTTTGAACTTTCTCTTTCTTGGCTGTGAAAATATCTAAGCATCAAATCTTACTCAGCATGCAAGGCAGTTAAGTGCTACATGAGAGAGGAGCACAGTGTGGACCCACATAATTATAAATACATGAATTATAGATATACAAAAGACACCCTGCTTTACCATAGAGGAAATTTTGCCCTTTTTTTTTTTTTTTTGTTTTTTCAAATTTCATTTTTTATTATAATTTTGAAGATTAAACAAGTATTAAACAGTAATAGTTGTTTCATCACAAGATAAACATCAAAATATGAATGTTACATTACAGTGCATACAAAGCTACATAAAAAGACATACAACATAAAAAAAGATATTGGGTCAGCCATAGGGATCTGGGAGGTGGATGGAGTCAGTGTCACTTCTTTAAAATAATCATTTAGAGCTAGAGCCACTATTATTGTTATTGTTATTATCCCTGTGTTATCTTACAAATGCATCTATGCCAGGGTTATTAATTTAAATAAGGTGTAGATAGTTTATTCTTTGTAGCAGTCAAACCATTTCCCCCAAATCTTATTGTAGGAACTAATATTGTTATCCTTAAAATATACCGCCTTTTCCATTAAACCTTTATATTGAATCTGGGTTTTGATCTCTGTTGTAGAGGGAGATATATTCTGTTTCCATTTTCTAGCAATGCACAGTTTGACAGCCATCAATACATGTAGCGTCAAATATTGAGAGAATTTATCAATTTTTGGGAAGTCTAAATGGAATAAGAATTTTTCTGGAGATAGCGTAATATTTAATTTTAAATCAATAAAACGTTTAGATAATTCCAATTTAAGAATATCTAATCCTGTACAGTTCCACCACACATGTTTGAATGAGCCACATTCACTATTGCATCGCCAACAGATATTTGAGGAGTTAGCTTGGAGTTTACATATTTTCGTAGGGACCAAATACCATCTATGGATAAGTTTAAGGTATGTTTCCTGTATATTTATACGATGGACTGTTTTCCTTAAAGCTTCAACTACTTTTAACTGTATTTTACTTCTTGGTTTAATACCTCCAAAGATCTTCTAACTGCTGAAGATTTATTTTTAACCTCTCCAAAAAGGATCTTATCAAAAGGCGAGTCTTTAATTACAGTTACCATATAAAGAAAGTTTTTTATTCTTAAGTAAGTGAAATGTTCTTTATTTACAAGTCTAATTTTTTCTTTAATACTTGGAAAGCTGCAAATACCAGAGGTATCGTATAGATCCTGAATTTTTATCCCATCTCTAACTAACCAACCAGATAAATTAAGATCTTGAATGAAACATTTTAAAATTTCCAAAGGGGCATTTGAGGAAATGCGATTTTGAGCAAAAAAGTATTTCTTTATTAGTATTATAGATTGAAAAGTGTGGAAGATAATTAAATTATCAATAGGTAGGTTTTTAAAAAGTTTTTTATCTATCCAGAAAAGATCGAAAGGGTCAAAGGTATTACATAAACTCTTTTCATATAAATACCAAGCTTTCAGCTTTGAATTGTTATTTCCCCATTCTAAATAGTGTGAAAACATTACTGTGTCGTGGATATAGAATATATTCAGAAAGGATAGACCTCCTTCTGCTAATCTAGCTGACATAACTTTAAGAGCAATCCTAGGTTTTTTGTTGCCCCAAACATAAGATACAAATAGACCATGAAACAATTGAAGTATTTTCTTTGGGACTCTAAGTGGAATAGTACGAAGTAGATATTCTAATTTTGGAAGTAGATATGCTCTAATGATGTTTATTCTTCCAAGCCAAGACATTTGTAATTTAGACCATTTTAAAATTGTATTTCTAAATTCTCTAAGGAGTATGGTATAATTATCAGTGGTCCATTCTTCAATATTAAAATTTATATTTATTCCCAAATAACATAAAGAATTGGACCATTTAAATTTACAGTTATTTTTCAGGTTTCTTATTAATGAGCTTGGTAGATTATCATGCAAAGCTTGTGTTTTTTGCATATTGATCTTATAGTTAGAAATCTACTATATTCTTCTATACAATGAAGTGTGAAAGGTATAGATGATTCTGGGTTTGTTAAAGTCAGAATTATATCATCAGCGAACATAGTTATTTTTTGTTCCTGATTTCCTAAGTTCACCCCAGTTATGTTATGATGCTGTCTTATATATACTGCCAATTGCTCAATAGAAAGAATATAAAGAAGGGGTGGCAATGGGCACCCCTGTCGGGTTCCGTTTTTAATAGAAAACCAAATAGAATCTAAACCAATACCATACATTTTCGCTATAGGAGAAGAATATAAAGACATTGTTAGATCCTTAAAAGATCCCACAATCCCAAATGCGGAAAGTGTAACTGACAAAAAAATTCCAATTTACTCTGTCGAATGCCTTTTCGGCATCGACTGCTATAAAAACTATAGAGATAGATTTTTACCGACTTCTATCATCATGTTCAAAATTTTACGGATATTATCACTAGCTGATCTTCCTTTTATAAAGCCGGATTTATCTAAATAGATAAGATCTGTAATTATCTGGGTCAATCTATCTGCTAGAATTTTTGAAAATATTTTTATATCAAGATTAATGAGGGAAATCAGACGGTAGTTGGATATGTAGTGTTGATCTTTCCCGGGTTTTGGGATTGGGGAGATCGTAGCCTTCAGCATTTCAGAGGAAAAACTATTGGTGGTTGTTAGATCTAAGAAAGTTTTTAATAATAGAGGGGTTATTATTGTCTCAAAGGATTTGTAAAAGTACGCAGTAAATCTGTCTGGACCAGGTGCTTTCCCATTACTAAGCTTGGCAATTTTGCCCTTTTTGGGAACATAAATGGCCCAGTTTAACCAGCCCCCACACTAACCTGATGAGGGATGATGCATTCGGAAATCTAAACACAATGGTAAAAGATTCCCCAGGAGTCAGGACTCAGCACTAATTATGGATAGTACAGTATGAACTGCTATGTCTTAAGGTGGATAGATAAGAAAGGTAACAAAAATCCCAAGAATACTGTGACTGGTCCTGGGCAGCTGGCAAAGCCCAGCACTAATCACAATTGGCTTTGGGGTAAGCAGGGAGACCCTATCAGCTGCCTGTAGCCCTAGAATCACTGCAGTTTAGCGTAATTTTTCAGCAGCATTGTTCTCAATTGATTTAAAGAGTTGTATACAATGCTTACTTACAGTGCTGCATACAGAACAGCCAGTCAGTCTGGAGGCACTAAAAATGGCTCCAGCTAACAGGTAGGACCGCCGAGGTAATCATTGATACCTTGGTCGTCCTGGTGTGAGCAGAAATGTAACCCTGCTCACACTGCATTGTTGCAATAAATGTCCTTTAAAAGAGTTATATTTAGTTTGAGCACTGCATAAAGCACATTTGTCAATCTAGGGCCACTAAAAATGTGTCTTTTTTTTCATCACAGCCTCATCCTCCCTCCAGCACCTTGCCTCTTTCTCCCCAGCCCCTTTATGTTGCTTTCTGACTCCCCCCCAGCCCCTCCATGTATCTCATCTCCCCATGTGTTTTATTCCCCCAGCCCCCATGTGCCTCAATTCCTCCCCAAGCCCCACCATATATCTCATTCTCCCAGCTCGCATATGTCTCATTTCCCAGACCTCCATGCGTCTCATTTCCACAGCCCCCCTTGTGTCTCATTACCCAAGCCCACTTCTTGTGTCTCATTTCCCCAGCCCTCTCCATATGCCTCAATCTCCCAGCCCTCCATGTGTCACAATCCTCCAACTCCCCATGTGGCTCAATCCCTCAGTATCGGCTTGTGTCTCATTTCCTCCCATATCTACCCCATGTGTCTTGCCTGCTTTCCACCTCCTGCCCCACCATGTGCCAGCTCACCAACTTACTCCTGTGTAGCATGGACTGTGGGATAGGAGCTTTTTTCCCTCTCCCCGGTCTGACAGGAAGCAGTTTGGTGCTCTCTGTGAGTGCTTCCTGTCAGACCAGACACGCTACATGTTGAGACCATCAGGAGGGGAGTGCTGTGCGCTCCCCTCCTACCAGTCAGCCGGATTCAGCACCCCAGGGTGGGCGCCCTAAGGCATCAGCCTGTGCCACCTTACAGTAGTGCCGGCCCTGCAAAAAAAATCTAAATAGTGATTAGAATAGCGCTATAAATACATGTTTGTATTCCTAACTCTACAGTGTTCCTTTAACTCTTGATCCATTCAAATGTCATGTCCTGCTTAACACCAGAATCCTATATGTACACATAAATGGAAAACAACAACCAGTTTTATGAGGTCAACCCTCACCCTCTGATGCTGAATCCCAACGAAGGCCCTAGACAATAGGCAAGTCTATATTTAAGGACCCCCAGTATCTGGAAATTTAACAGAACACAATTGAACAAAACTCTATTGCTAACAACATGGTGTCCCTCTGCCTCTGCAACTCCCCTCGGTTATTGATAGAGTTAAAAACCTTTCTTTCACTTACTTGATTCAGGCTACTCCTCCTGACATGTCTTGGAGAATGGGTACCTTATGCACATGTGCGGCGAGCTCAGCTCACATTAGGATTTCTCCAAGTAATGCTTTGTTATAGGGACTTTCAAGCTGCTGGTCGTACTCAAGGAAAGTGTGTTGTTTCATGGAGTTAAACAGTGTTACGCCCCAAGGAAGTGTGTCTAGTGGCTCTCTAAAAGACAGCCACTAGAGGTGATGCTCTCAAAAACTGCAATGTTTTACATTGCAGGGTTAAGTGGACTGGGCCACTGCACTAAGCATGTTTCAACAAGATGAAGTGGACAAAAACCAGTGGGTTTGGGAAAAACTGTAGAGCTAGAAAAGCAAAATACGTTAAAGTACTACTTTACAAAAATGTTGTCCCCTGTCCTAGTCTTCCATACGAGTGAAATTTACTAATCACCACAATGTAAAGATAACAAAAACAAAGTACATCATTACCTGGTGTTGTTGTGGTATAATCTGCAAAAAAAAGAAAAGATTAAAAGATTATAGTATTGATATAGTACTTATATAAAATATGCATTCATATATCAAAGTTTAGATATGTATGCATTCAGTACAGATGAAATGTAGGTGGTATGCCAAAATGTAGTATATGCATGTATACTTAATAAACACATCTTTATTAAATGAAAACCAAATGAAAACCAAATTATTAAATATACATGTTTTATATGCACTTAAGAAGAAATTGTCTGATATTAGTTAGTGAATTAAATATACATATTATATATTATTGTCTACTCTGACTCCATATTATATATTATTGTTTACTCTGACTCCATATTATATATTATTGTTTACTCTGACTCCATATTATATATTATTGTTTACTCTGACTCCATATTATATATTATTGTTTACTCTGACTCCATGTTATATATTATTGTCTATTTTGAACTTTCTCTTTCTTGGCTGTGAAAAAATCTGAGCATCAAATCTTACTCAGCAATCAAGACAGTTAAGTGCTACATGAGAGAGCAGCACAGTGTGGATCCACATAATTATAAATACATGAATTATAGATATACAAAAGACACCCTGCTTTACCATAGAGGAAATTTTGCCCTTATTTAGAACAT
This sequence comes from Pelobates fuscus, assembly GCF_036172605.1. Lineage (NCBI taxonomy): Eukaryota > Metazoa > Chordata > Amphibia > Anura > Pelobatidae > Pelobates > Pelobates fuscus. The sequence goes on from NC_086318.1 coordinate 256,392,592, forward strand.
AAATGGCCCAGTTTAACCAGCACCCACACTAACCCGATGAGGGCTGATGCATTCGCAAATCTAAACACAATGGTAAAAGATTCCCCAGGAGTCAGGACTCAGCACTGATCATGGATAGTACAGTATGAACTGCTATGTCTTAAGGTGGATAGATAAGAAAGGTAAAAGAAAATCCCAAGAATAAGTCATCCCATACCCTTGTGTAAAAGTGCAGAGCTAATTACATGCGTTCTGTACCTCAAATACACATGCCACATTCAGCAGATTCTCAATACACTTTTCTTTGTCCTAAATGTGGCTAAGCCCCCTTAGGCAACAGCACCCTCTAAAAGTGCAAAATACATTAAGTTGTGGTCCTGCTCTCTAGCTGTCCATTTGCCCGCAGGAAAGAGAGAAATATAATGTTTTTCATTGTCAACATGTTTCTGGTTTCCTCCATGTATTGAGGGCAGTTTTTACCTTGATCTCATAATGTATTACTGGTGCCCAAGATAACTACTGTCAATTTATGTCCCCACTGATAGCCATATGTCTCCTAACTCCCCGACTGTGAATGATCATTTATTTTTATTTTTTCTGCGATTCTGCACTAGGCTGGTTCCCCTCAATAAGTTAGGTCCAGTGTGAGCCAGCATATACTTTCTCAAAGCACTGTTTATTATTTTAAAAGCAGGGCAGCTTATCAAATTGTGATTGATAAAATCTGTGTTTACAGATCCCACAAGCCCTAAGTAATCCTTAAATACAATAATTAGTACAATTTTAAGTGAAGGTAATGGACATGAAATATTAAAAATCAAAGGAAATATTACCTGTGTGGTTCCATGATGGAGACTGCGATGAATCTGTAGAATATAAATATTTCCAATTATACTAACTTAAAAACAACACATTAAAAGTTGCAGATAGCTTTTCAGGAAGGAAACGGCCAAGGTATGTTTGAGTACATGTTTGGTAAAATTGGAGATGTAATAGTTGCATGATGAACTAAATGCATATTAAAATATGATGAAAATTTGACTAGCTTGTTCTTAGACAAATTTAAACTGAAGAGATCATTAGTCGAATATAATGTAATATTTATCATACCACATAGTAGTAACTGCCTCGATCAGTAGTAACACAAATGAGCATATGAGTCATATTTGTGGCAGTTCAGTATAACTACATAATAGCAACTGTATCTATCAATATATTCATATTATTTGAAACCTTACCAAGAATAGTGCATGTTTGTTAAAGCAACACTAGAAGCAGCGTAACCACTACAGTATACTGAAGTGGTTATGATGCTAGGAGTGCCCTGGTGTCCCCCCCAAATGTAAGTAGTTAAAACATTTTCTAAAGCTTCTTACCTGGGGTCTGCTGGGCACCACTCCCCACTTCTCTCCTTCCTGAGAACCAAAAGTTCCCACTAGGAAAATCAGATAATTGCTTTCAGGCAATTATCTAACCTCTGCAAAACTGCTCAGGCTTCTGGTTTTTCAAATGAGCAAGAGAAGCAGGGACCAGCACCCAATAAATCTGAAGAAGTCAAGACATTGCAAAATGGTTTCACTAATTGCATGCAAGTACTTTTGCACACTGTAGTAGTTATGGTGTTTGGAGTGTTCCTTTAACTAAACAGAGGCATGCATACATTACAAGACTTTACATTTTAAAATGGACAGTGGCATCAGGAACATTATCTGCTAAAAATGATGTGCACCAGTCTCAAAATATTCTCCTCTGATGTGCCAAGCTACAAATGAGCGCCTATTCATAGGTAAGAGTGAAAAAACACAAATTACTTTTTAAACAAGGAGGCTCAAACAATGAAGTGAACTTAATCCTTTTGGTCACAAATGAAGGCACATGTGTAAAAATATAAAAACAAAAAGCCTCATGTGTCAGTGAATACAGAAATATAACATTTAAAAAAACAGCTGTCATATCAAAAATAAATTTTAATATAATAATCCTTTTATCAAGTTTTGAAAGGAAATGGATTTTTTAAATGATGCATATGTAAAATAATGAAAAAAACAAACATCTCTACCTTTAGTAGATCCATTAGCTATATACCATGTACCTAGGATCACACAGTGACTTTAGTCTCTCTGGTCTTCCCTGCTTTTGTTCAGACAGTGAAGTAGGGGAGATCATGTAGACTAACTGACTATATGCTCTTACTGGCTGACCATTTTAGAAGTAGAGAATTTTGAGTTCAAAACTCAGATTAGAGAGGCAATTTTCACCCTGATGAAGGTGTATCAGTCTGCACAGTAATATGCATTGGGATCACTTGGTTTGTATGTTTCACTTAATCTGAGTAACTTGTTGGCAGTTTCTCGTTCCTTGTAACAGGAAGGCCATGAGTAGTATTTTCATTGGGATTAAGTAGACTTCTGGAGAGGATGCTCAAAGGAGCAGCGGTAATTCAGTGTTAGGTGGTATTAAAAGGGGATGATTATAGTCAGATTAATTGTTCCATTGTACTCCTACAATTGAAATTCTACTTGAGATGCCCAGTATATCATGGGGGTATATAAAGAATGTGCAGAGTACCACTGCTTTACACTGTTACTCACATTTACCAGTAGAAATATTTGAGCAGAACCTATTTTTAAAGACGACCATAGGAATGGGGTGCATATGTCAATGTCTACGCCCTACCCATGGGCTTCCGGTGGGGATATTAATGCCATAGTTATGTGGACATGCCAATGCCCACATCCCAAAGTTAAGGCAGCTAGTACTACTCATCATCCATACATTAACCATACCTACCTGCCCTCGCCCTAATAATGAGAGGGAAGTAGCCAATGACAAATGCACTCTTATGGCACACCCACATTGGTTGGGGGTGTTGGGTGGATAATAGCACAGCCTTTAATTGAGGGGGTAGCTAGGGGCTTGGAAATCATGTAACCCCAATTGTCATGCCTTCTGCACCCTCTAGGCACAAATGTCAGTACTTGCACACTTGATGTGCATTGTGTACAAAGATGTCAGGCATTGTTCCTGCATCTCTGATGTGGAACGCTGTGCTCCAAATCTTATATATGCCCTCATTGAAGCTACATCATAAGTGGGTGGCCTAGTCATGTATCCTCGTGACACAGCCAATGAGTACTTACCTGGGGCTGTATAAGTCCTTTTTCTGGCCTCACTTGCTTGCTCTGTGGTCTCAAAGTGTGTTCTTGTATTTAGTGTGTTTTCTGGTTTCACTTGGTTCTGTGTATTTTGACTACTCTGATTTCTGTAATCCTTGACCATGGCACTGTTTGTTAGTGTAAAGTGCCCTTGATTCTGCTTGGCTTATTAATCCTGTGTTTTCTGGAATTCCTCAGATTTTTCACCTGCTAAAAATGTGTTATGCGGGACCATTCTAAAGTCCAGTAATATTCTACTGTCCTTTTTTTCCCTCTCTTGATTAACATAGTTTTAGGCACTGTGTGTATGGAGTACATACTTACTTTGACAATTCGATTATCCATTTTTTTTCCAAACCTTGACCTGTTTCTATTTATTCTATGCTTCGCATACCATCAGGGCCTACCCACCTCACAGCCCCCCTACCCACTATACAGCCCCCTACTCACTATACAACCCCCTACCTACCTCACAGCCCCCCTACCCACCTCACAGCCCCCCTACCCACCTCACAGCCCCCTACACACTATACAGCCCCCTACTCACTATACAGCCCCCTACCTACCTCACAGCCCCCCTACCCACCTCACAGCCCCCCTACCCACCTCACAGCCCCCCTACCCACTATACAGCCCCCCTACCCACTATACAGCCCCGCTACCCACTATACAACCCCCTACTCACTATACAACCCCCTATCCACCTCACAGCCCCCTACCCACTATACAGCCCCCTACCCACTTCACAGCCCCATACTCACTATACAGCCCCCCTACTCACTATACAGCCTCCCCTACCCATTATACAGCCCCCCTACCCACTATACAGCCCCCCTACCCTCTATACAGCACCCCTACCCACCTCACAGTCCCCTTACCCACCATACAGCCCCTCTACCCACTCACAGTTCCCCTACCCACCTCACAGTCCCCCCACCCAGCTTAAAGGACACCTACCCACCTCACAGTCCCCCTACCCACTCACAGTTCCCCTACCCACCTCACAGTCCCAGTTACAGGACACCTACCCACCTCACAGTCCCCCATCCCCACTATATATATATATATATATATATATATATATATATACACACACACACACACACACACACACACACACACACCAATAATATGTAAGGCATATATGTATATGTATGCATGTCTTGCCACCCCAGATGATTGAGTAATATACACACATAAAATAAATAAATATATATATATATATATATAGTGTTTATATATATTACTCAATCATCTCGGGTGGCAACACATAGCCATACGTATTACATGTGACAATACATGGCGTAGTTACTTATGGGGCTGGCATTGATTTTTTTCTAGGGCTGCTTTGTATCCCCAGTCCGGCCCTGCTCCAAACACATAATCAACATGGCTTGCAGAAGTGCTTTAAGTATGCATAGTCTGTATTCTGTTTGATTTTATAAAAATGCTTATTCCAATTGAAATCATTAGTTTTATGAATGAACACTAAAACAATTCTTGTCTGTCAATTAGACAGCTGGGAGGAATTTCTTCCTGGTAGTTTCTAAATTATGTGTCTGTGATTGGACAGCAGCTCTCTGATTAATTATTCCCAAGCACAGATGAGAAAATCTATGTTAGGGAAGAAGTAGTGGTTTTACTGTAGCTGCAGATACTAGATTTCATATACCCTGAAATAAAAAATTATAAATGAATTATGTGCATATTTTCTTTTGGGGGTACATTTAAAAAACTGTTAAAAAAAAAAAAAAAATTTAAAATATCAAAAACAAAAATCAGCATTTTGCCCACTGTGTACATGGACTCATTCCTTTCATGAATGGATCTGCTTATTATTGATTTTGCCCACCTGCCTTAGTCACAAATATTCAAAATATTGGAAAAAACTAAATAATGAAGGGATTTATATTTATTTTTTTTAAAGAAAAAAATAAATAAATAACAAAAGCAAAATGTGTACCTGAGCAAATGACTCCAGCATCTTCACTGGCACTACAATCATGATTTCCCCATCCACGGTGAGGGCACTCCCAAAGATATTGCTCAGTCCCATTACATATAACATCATCCAATAATATGCGTCCTGAACCTGGTCCAAAATAGGCATTACTTAGAGCTGAAACTGCGGATCCACAGTTCAGTTGCCTGCATACAATATCAGCATTTCTAATGTTCCAGCCATCATCACATACTGTTCCCCAGGCATTTTGATAGTATATTTCAACACGTCCTGCACATTGACTCATGCCACCGACAAGACGCATTGGATAGTTTCCTAAAATACAAATGCATACATAAATCAATATAACAGCTAGATTTCAGCAAACTGTCATGTCATGGTTCCTTCTTAAACTGTTACCAGTGTATTTAAATTCTCACACAACACAAATTTCATGCAAAATGGATAAGAAAAAAAAAACACAAAACTCAAAACATTTTGTGTTCTTCTTCTTACATCTGCAAAAAGAAAACTCATCCTGTATTAAGCTTGTTACATGCTGGGTATGCTATATTTATGTGTATTACAAACTTAGGATGCTTATGTAGACCCGTAAAATTTACTAAGCAGTATGAATTTGAATAAATGCAATTATATCAAATAAACTATTTAAATTAAATTAAATATACATCTAAGCATTTTTTTTCCAGGACCCCTAAAAAAGTTGGATGCAAACCGTTTTTTTGGTAGTGAAGGGGTTAAACATGTAAACTCTTCTTTACCCTTAATTAAATGAAGGACATTTTAGGACCTTACATAGTATTATGTTGATATTACTGACTGGCATATTAACATATTAAACATGTCTTTTTCAATTTTTCTGGGTATAGAGAATAATGTATATTTTTAACAATTTTATGTTTCGTAACAAATTAATTGTTTTTTTCCTGGTGTTATTATTTCTTGGTTTCAACAGATAGAAATTGGAGATAAACTACTAAAGCTTTCCCATTTAATGCTGGCCGCTAAAACTGACTTTACATCGATTGAAGCATTTGATTGAAGAACTGGGTTTCCCTCAGGATGACAACCACTAGAACTGTTGTTTTTTTTTTTTTTTTTTTTTTTTTTAAATGGCAATGTTTTATATTAACCCCTTAAAAACACATGAGATGTGTGACATGTCACGATTCCCTTTTATTCCAGAAGTTTGGTCCTTAAGGGGTTAAAGGGTTAAAACTATCAGGACACTCAGACAACTTCATTGAGTTGACTTAAGTGGTCCTTTAAATCACATAAAATGACAATAAATAAAGCACTGTAAAACATGCTATCTTACCTGATGAATTTGAGGTGATTGATGTAAACACTGCCTGGAATCCACTCAGCTGAATACTAGAGTCACTTCTGAACTCTACACCGATGATGTTAGAGGATGAATAGAAAGTATAGTTCCCAGAGCCACAAAATTTTCCAAGCAGAGATGAATATTCAGGAATTCCATCATAAATTGCTACCCAGTCATAGGGACAGTAACTGTTACTTCCACCACTCTCCAAACTGTTAGTAAAAAGAAAATACATACATTATGTGTAGCTTCTGTAGACTACTAATAAATGTGGTTCAGCAGCCTGAATTGCAGACCTATACAGGTCTAGAAACAAACAAGACAGGTGCATTACACCACAATTTTAAATTTGAATATAAAGCTTGCATTCTAATACATCTTATTTTAAATTCATTTGTGACACCAGCAGTTACTGTATCCCCAGAGCTCCCTGTACCCCTGGCTGGGTACCTCTGCCAAGGACCGCTTCCTAGCTGGAATAGGGGACAAACTGCAGCACTTCTGCCCACAGTTGCCGTGGCTTGACTGGGGCCCTGGAACCTCTCTCTCCTGGAGCCAAATGGTGTACTCGCTCTAGACACCCCCAGGCACTTGACGACACTCAGTCCTGGGATTCCCCATTGAATCCTCCACACTGGAACAGTGATTAAAGAGACACTCCAGGCACCCAGACCACTTCTGCCCATTGGAGTGGTCTGGGTGCCAACTCCCACTACTCCTAACCCTGCAAGTGTAATTATTGCAGTTTTCTATAAACTGCAATAATTACCTTGCAGGGTTAACTCCACCTCTAGTGGCTGTCTTCTAGACAGCCACTAGAGGTCACTTCCTCCTTCACGCTGTGTGAGGACCTCCAGCGTCGCTCATTTCCCCATAGGAAAGCATTGAAATTATTTTTCAATGCTTTCCTATGGGGAGCGCTAATGCGCATGCCCGGCATTGCCACGCATGCACATTAGGTCTCCTCGGCCGGTGGGCGGGATCAGTCTCGCCCACCGGCCGACGCAATGCAGAGGAGGAGTGGAGGCGGAGGAGGAGACAGCGACGGACATCGTCGCTGCCTCAGGTAAGTGACTGAAGGGAGATGATAATAAATAAAAAGAATAAGACAGCGCTAGATAACTTTTTGGCAGCAACCTTAAAAAAAGGGAATCCCTCAAACCCTTTAAAATAAGATAAATAAATACAATAAAAAAGGCTGCGCACAAATATAAAATCCAATGGTTAAACAAAAAAGGAGAGAATTAGTCGCTATTATGTCCTTACAAGTGTCCTTGGATGTTGAGGTCTTCTACTTGTGTAGTGGTATCACTTGATATGAAAGATAAAAAGGAACAAGGAACAACCAATGGTGTAGTACGTAAAATTCAGGTATAGGCGTGAAAAATAATAGTATAAAACTCACATTTACCAGAGCTAATGTCCAGCTCTGGAGTGAAGTGCGTACAGCGGTTTAATCCCCGCTTATGGGATATAAAGCAGGTTCCTCTCCGTGAGTGGTTTTCAATTCTCGGGATAAAAAGAAGAAACAGCCAATAGTGCTCACTGTATGGCAATATAAATAAGAATAATAAAAAAATTGTACTTACAAAATAAGAGCAGACACACTGCTCTTTGATGACAGCTTGGGTGGATTGATCCCCACCTAAGGATTTCTTTGGGTACAGGAAACTTCCAGGAGTATTCAAGGTTTCTTATAAAACCAGTAAAAAATGATAAAAATAACAATAAAAAGCCAGGGTAAAATAGAAGTTATGTGTCTATAAAAAAGATAATTGGCACAAGCAAATGACCAAAAAATACTTTAATATATAAAACACAATATTTTAAATATCCATAACGCGTTTCGTCACACAAGGACTTTTTCAAATGGAATAACATGTTTAACCTGGCAAGTAGATATTATATAGGAACATAATTATTTGAATTTTGGCGCCAAAACTTGGTCCATCCAATCAGAATTAAAAGCACGTTTAAAACTTAAAATACGTTAATAACTTAATAGAAGCTTTGTTTATAATATAGCAACATGATTCTAATTAATATAAATCAAAAACGAGGGTGAGAAAGTATAAATTTAAACGTTTCAAAATGGTCACATGACCGGCATCACTTCCGCAATTCGGAAGTGTAGCCGCAATGCTCAATGGGAAATGTAGTTTAATTTGGCCGCGAGCGTTAAAATTTAAAATACGTTAAATAACTTAATAGGAGCTTTGTTTGTAATATAGCAACATAGTTCTAATTAATATAAATCAAAAACGAGGGTGGGAAAGTGTGAATTTAAACGTTATAAAAGTTTTAAAACGGTCACATGACCGGCGTCACTTCCGCTTTCGGAAGCATAGCCGCAATGCTCAGTGGGAAATGTAGTTCAATTTGGCCGCGAGCAACGGCCGTTTCCAATCACATTAAAACTTAGACATATATTTACCCATATTCATCTGATGTTAATTCAGAGATAAATTGTAAAAAACGAAAATGCCAAATATTATTTATGGACAGTTGAAAATGGTCACGTGATTATCGGCAATAGAGGCCGAAATGGATTATGGGAAATGTAGTTAAAAAATGGAAGACTAAGAGGCAAATACCCAAAGGGGACTAGTAAAATAAGGGGAATAATATGGGAAGAAAACATAAATACATTTTAATAAAAGGAACAAATACACCTTATATTAAAAAGGGCCAATACTGGTAAAATGGGCAGGATAAATAAAAGGTTGGGTTATTAACAGGTAACAATAAGACCATGATATATGTAAATAAAATATGTAAATAAAATGAATGACAGTAAAATCTTGCTTTAAAGGTACAGGCATCAAATTATATAAATATTTATAAAAAATTATGTAAATCAAAATCTGCATTGAGGCCATGGGGTATAAGAGTCTGAAGTTTATACACCCATTCCATCTCTGTTTTTCCAAGTAACTTTTTTATATCACCTCCACGCCAGGAGGTAGAGCATTTTTTTATACCAACACATTTTAATAGGCGTGGGTCTTTATTGTGCATAATAAAATGTTTGGATACTGTATGGTTTAGGTATCCATTTTTAATATTTCTGCAATGTTCGCTCAGTCTTATCTTTAGGCACCTTGTGGTCATCCCCACATATTGGAGGCCACATGGGCACTCGAGCAGATAGATAACATTTTTAGTATTGCAGCATATAAAATCATAAATATCATACACTTTTTTGGTTTGATTAGACATGAATTTTGTAACTTTAGATGAAATAACATGATCCACAGTTTTACACACAATACATAATTTGCATCTATAAAAACCTTTAGTCTGAGGGAAAAAGGATAGATTTTTTGGAGGAGATTTTTTAGTAAAATTTGTAGTTAAAATTGATTTAAAATTGGGTGCTCCTCTAAAAACAATATTTGGGTGAGCGGGTATAATGGGATTGAGTACCTCATCGTGTTTTAGTATGTGCCAGTGTTTTCTTATTATTTTTTCAACATCGTTGCTTTTATTATTAAAATTAAAAATAACTGGAAGTGATATATTTTCATTATTTTCTTTGTTTTTGTATATCAAAAGTTCATTTCGTTCCTTTTGTTTTACTGTATTAATTGTGGTATTTAGATCTGATTCTGAATATTTTTTTTCCATAAATTTGTTTTTTAAAACCTCTGCTTGTTCATTAAAATCTATGAGTTCAGAACAGTTTCTACGGAGGCGTAAAAACTGACTCTTAGGAGCACTCTCTAACCAAGGCTTATAGTGGCAACTGGATTTGTCTATCACTGTGTTTACACATACTTTTTTGAAGAAAGTTTTTGTCTGGAGTTGGCCTTTATTAATAAAAATATTAAGATCTAAAAAATTGATGGATTGTTTGCTGAATTCATGTGTAAGGATAATGCCTCTATTGTTGGTATTTAAATGATTGATAAAATCAATAAGATGTTTTTCTGGTCCATCCCAGATAAAAAAAAGGTCGTCTATGTATCTAAAATAAGAGACCAGGTTTGCCCGCCAGGTATGATTGCCCCAGATGGCTTCATTTTCTGGTCTCTTATTTTAGATACATAGACGACCTTTTTTTTATCTGGGATGGACCAGAAAAACATCTTATTGATTTTATCAATCATTTAAATACCAACAATAGAGGCATTATCCTTACACATGAATTCAGCAAACAATCCATCAATTTTTTAGATCTTAATATTTTTATTAATAAAGGCCAACTCCAGACAAAAACTTTCTTCAAAAAAGTATGTGTAAACACAGTGATAGACAAATCCAGTTGCCACTATAAGCCTTGGTTAGAGAGTGCTCCTAAGAGTCAGTTTTTACGCCTCCGTAGAAACTGTTCTGAACTCATAGATTTTAATGAACAAGCAGAGGTTTTAAAAAACAAATTTATGGAAAAAAAATATTCAGAATCAGATCTAAATACCACAATTAATACAGTAAAACAAAAGGAACGAAATGAACTTTTGATATACAAAAACAAAGAAAATAATGAAAATATATCACTTCCAGTTATTTTTAATTTTAATAATAAAAGCAACGATGTTAAAAAAATAATAAGAAAACACTGGCACATACTAAAACACGATGAGGTACTCAATCCCATTATACCCGCTCACCCAAATATTGTTTTTAGAGGAGCACCCAATTTTAAATCAATTTTAACTACAAATTTTACTAAAAAATCTCCTCCAAAAAATCTATCCTTTTTCCCTCAGACTAAAGGTTTTTATAGATGCAAATTATGTATTGTGTGTAAAACTGTGGATCATGTTATTTCATCTAAAGTTACAAAATTCATGTCTAATCAAACCAAAAAAGTGTATGATATTTATGATTTTATATGCTGCAATACTAAAAATGTTATCTATCTGCTCGAGTGCCCATGTGGCCTCCAATATGTGGGGATGACCACAAGGTGCCTAAAGATAAGACTGAGCGAACATTGCAGAAATATTAAAAATGGATACCTAAACCATACAGTATCCAAACATTTTATTATGCACAATAAAGACCCACGCCTATTAAAATGTGTTGGTATAAAAAAATGCTCTACCTCCTGGCGTGGAGGTGATATAAAAAAGTTACTTGGAAAAACAGAGATGGAATGGGTGTATAAACTTCAGACTCTTATACCCCATGGCCTCAATGCAGATTTTGATTTACATAATTTTTTATAAATATTTATATAATTTGATGCCTGTACCTTTAAAGCAAGATTTTACTGTCATTCATTTTATTTACATATTTTATTTACATATATCATGGTCTTATTGTTACCTGTTAATAACCCAACCTTTTATTTATCCTGCCCATTTTACCAGTATTGGCCCTTTTTAATATAAGGTGTATTTGTTCCTTTTATTAAAATGTATTTATGTTTTCTTCCCATATTATTCCCCTTATTTTACTAGTCCCCTTTGGGTATTTGCCTCTTAGTCTTCCATTTTTTAACTACATTTCCCATAATCCATTTCGGCCTCTATTGCCGATAATCACGTGACCATTTTCAACTGTCCATAAATAATATTTGGCATTTTCGTTTTTTACAATTTATCTCTGAATTAACATCAGATGAATATGGGTAAATATATGTCTAAGTTTTAATGTGATTGGAAACGGCCGTTGCTCGCGGCCAAATTGAACTACATTTCCCACTGAGCATTGCGGCTATGCTTCCGAAAGCGGAAGTGACGCCGGTCATGTGACCGTTTTAAAACTTTTATAACGTTTAAATTCACACTTTCCCACCCTCGTTTTTGATTTATATTAATTAGAACTATGTTGCTATATTACAAACAAAGCTCCTATTAAGTTATTTAACGTATTTTAAATTTTAACGCTCGCGGCCAAATTAAACTACATTTCCCATTGAGCATTGCGGCTACACTTCCGAAATGCGGAAGTGATGCCGGTCATGTGACCATTTTGAAACGTTTAAATTTATACTTTCTCACCCTCGTTTTTGATTTATATTAATTAGAATCATGTTGCTATATTATAAACAAAGCTTCTATTAAGTTATTAACGTATTTTAAGTTTTAAACGTGCTTTTAATTCTGATTGGATGGACCAAGTTTTGGCGCCAAAATTCAAATAATTATGTTCCTATATAATATCTACTTGCCAGGTTAAACATGTTATTCCATTTGAAAAAGTCCTTGTGTGACGAAACGCGTTATGGATATTTAAAATATTGTGTTTTATATATTAAAGTATTTTTTGGTCATTTGCTTGTGCCAATTATCTTTTTTATAGACACATAACTTCTATTTTACCCTGGCTTTTTATTGTTATTTTTATCATTTTTTACTGGTTTTATAAGAAACCTTGAATACTCCTGGAAGTTTCCTGTACCCAAAGAAATCCTTAGGTGGGGATCAATCCACCCAAGCTGTCATCAAAGAGCAGTGTGTCTGCTCTTATTTTGTAAGTACAATTTTTTTATTATTCTTATTTATATTGCCATACAGTGAGCACTATTGGCTGTTTCTTCTTTTTATCCCAAGAATTGAAAACCTCTCACGGAGAGGAACCTGCTTTATATCCCATAAGCGGGGATTAAACCGCTGTACGCACTTCACTCCAGAGCTGGACATTAGCTCTGGTAAATGTGAGTTTTATACTATTATTTTTCACGCCTATACCTGAATTTTACGTACTACACCATTGGTTGTTCCTTGTTCCTTTTTATCTTTCATATCAAGTGATACCACTACACAAGTAGAAGACCTCAACATCCAAGGACACTTGTAAGGACATAATAGCTGGACTAATTCTCTCCTTTTTTGTTTAACCATTGGATTTTATATTTGTGCGCAGCCTTTTTTATTGTATTTATTTAAGTGACTGAAGGGGTTTTCACCCCTTCAGCAACTGGGGATTGGGAGGTGGGAGGGAGAGGGAACCTCCAGTGCCAGGAAAACGGATTGTTTTCCTGGCACTGGAGATTCCCTTTAAAGAATAGCACTTTCCCCTCCCAGTAACCAGATGACACATAGTTCTGGGAGTACAAGCTGAAATCCTTTAATGGCAGCCACAACTGGCCTTATATGCATGTCCCCATGCAAGGGGCACTCCCCCCTGGACCTGAGAGTAAACCACAGTAGGAACAAATACATAATTATATTGTCTCTCAGGTCCAGGACACTCCCAAACAAAATCAGATAATCCCTCCTCTGTACCTGGGAAATAATTGGATCAATGACTGTACTAATCAATTATCTCCAAGCACAGACAAAACATACTTTTTCTAAAACACCCCAAAAGTACCCTAAAAATACATAAAACCCCACAAAAGTTACATCTCCTGATATCCCTGATCTGGGTGACCAACATATCCAAAAATCACCATGAGCAGTTTATAGGTTCAGGAATTTCATGTAAGTCATTTGTTTGACCGACCACCAGCATGGTCCCATGCACAAACAGTTCGGTAGAATCTGAGGTAGCGGTTGGTCCAGTTTTGTAGTTTAAAAATGATCAAACTACCGAACATAGTCAATGGTTTCACCCTGGAGCTTGTTCCCCTTGTTCAGACGAACGATTCCACCAAACAGTGCCTTTGTAACTTGTGTAGAACCGAACGCAGGTGATGATGGAAGCCTAGCGGTGTTCGTTAGTTTCTGTGTCCGATTTGAGTTCCATGAGATTCATGCCCAAACATCCCTGCCAACAAGATGGCTGCCACCTCAAGGTCATCCATAGGAATTGTGGCCACTCAGACGAACATTTAGAACAGCGCAGTGGAGATTGTTACAAAGTATCAATTAGGCTTAACAAGCTCCAGGGTGGTCTACAGTTGTGCAGCTGTTCGGTTCCAGAACCCTATAGTTCAAATACACGAATGAAGGCATCTACATTATATTTCACAGGGTCCATAGTCTGTGGGTAGGAGGCTGGCAAGCAGGCTCCTCCAGGAACTCGTGGCAAACTTATTTGAAAAGGGGAGTTTGTCACACTCCCTTCATTAGCATTAACACTAACACTACTAAATATTCTATTGATAAGTCAAAAAAACTGCACAATAACTTTCACCATCAAACACTGCTCACTGAACCCTCAACTGTCACATATAGCTCCCTTCAATGCCACAACAATGCCCAATGAACAGAATTGATCGTGCACCAAGGCTAAATGTGAGTGACACTAAGTGTTAGTTTACAGCCATTCAGGAGTTCACACTGGCATAGGCTGGAATAGTTGATCACACTCAGTAGAGCTATAGACCATTTGGTGGAACCATATGTAGCAGACTTCATTTCATTATGTTCGGTTGTCCATAACCCCTTGTTTGTCTCCCGAAAGATTGGTGTGTGGTCCCTTGTTATGCCCCAGTGAACACTGACCTCCCCTGGCTGTTAACCTGTCATGATTTCCACTATCATTAATTACCGATCAGGCCCCACCTATGTTTCTGATGTCATCAATTCCAGTGTTAAAAAGGAAGCTGCAGGTGATATCAGGTGCTCAATCAATTTGCCACTTTGATACTTGCTACTGTGTTGCTATCTGCTGAGAGAGCTCCTTATTATGATTACCTGTGTACCGAACCTCTCTGGCTTGATCGTGACTATTTGACTTCTCCATTCCCAGACGTCAAATTTACTATATTAGAAGTTTTTAATTAAGTAGTTAACTTGTTTATTTATTTCTAAAAGAAGACTTGACATTTTGCTATTTATTAATTGAAGTCAAATTGACTATATTAGAAGTTTTTAATTAAGGAGTTACCTTGTTTATTTATTTCTGCTAAACGCTCTTTTCTTTGAAGCAATACTAAGCAAGATTGCCATGGCTTATACATTATTATTTCCAATTGTTATTGCTGCAGAATATTGCCAAAGTTAAATTACTTAATTTCAATAAATAATATTTTCTTAAAGTGACAGTATCACATTTATTTATTAATTTGCAGTGGAATTCCAAATTAAGTTTTTCTAAAGTATCACATAACCACAAATTAACGACTAGACACCTTTGTTTGAGTGCTTTCCCTGGATAGCCGACATTCATAACCGAACGCACGTGGTCCGGTGAATGGCGGCCATTTTGTCTCCCAAACGCAGGCAGCGCTACTTGGTTGTCGAATGCCTGGAACAGATTTCTGCCTCACGTCTCCGTGAACCCAGGCAAAGATGGTACCGCTGCCTGTCCAATTTCCTGACCACCTATACGAATGACGGTCGGGAGATAGCTTCTACCGAAAAGGGGGAGTATTTGCTCCAAAGCAGCCAGGGGTTCGCACAGGATCCCCCAAAAGTCGACCAGCCATTCTGCCCAATTCTCTGGAACTGTTTTAGGCCCTTCTGGGCAGTCGTTCAAAACTTTGTTCAACAATAACAAAAATCACATTCCCAAATAGCCCCGATCTCAGTGCACAACATATCCCAAAATCACTCAGTTCGGGGCTATTCGGGAATATGATTTTTTGGGGGTTTCTGTACTGTTTTCATGTATTTGTGGGGTATATTAAAATATAAGTTTCTGTATTTGAGAGATAATTGAATTATCCTAATTGGAACTCAATTATCTCTCAAACACAAAGGCTCTTCGGAAAGAAAACCTTGTATTCTTGATTTAGAAACCCCATACTAGGAGCAATGCATAAAAGCCGTGTGTCGCAGAAATAAAGTTATTTGTACTCCCAGAACTGCGTGTTGTCCAGTTGCTGGGGAGGAGGTGATCCAGCAGAGGAAAGTCCCTGCCAGGACAAGGGCTCTGCTATCCCATACCCAATATATAGTTCCCAAAACAGCAGAGAGGGACATGTGTGTGTCACTTATACTGGAGCAATTGCTAGAAGCAACTTTCTGAAAAAAGCTGCATCAAGTAATGCAAAAACATCAACATGATAAAACTGAGAAAATGTTTGATAGAACAGTCAGGTTGCTGCTCCTACAGATCTGTTCTAGAGAGGTTTTATGATGAAGGCCCAATAGATAGTTGCAGCTCCAGTGGAGTGTGTAGTAATTCTCTCTAGAGAAAGTTTTTTCTGCTCAAACAATTGTGCCCCTGCTGAGTTTAGACAATAATCCCCACTATTTGGTTCAACTTGCCGCTAATCCCAGACAAGTGTTGGAAACACCTTGCTGCGACTCCCAGATACTCTGGGTGATGACCCTCACCCGTTTCATTCAGTTCAACTTCCTGAAACGTCTTTTGTTTTCTACTAATTAGTTCAATAGTAAACAAAAAAAGTAATGTCTAGTAAGACCATCCCCACAGATGACTCAAATGAACTCACTTAAATGTTTGAAAAGCCAGCTTCACAATGTATCCCGGGTTGGTCCTGATGTCCCATGTGCATCTTGCATTTGGGGGATAGTTGTTTGGGTATAAAGGACTAGTTATGACACCAGAATGTTGGATTAGGAGCCCTCCACAGCTAGTGTTACTGGGAACTGGAAAAAAAATAACTCATAAATGCTTTGATTAAATATTAGTTAAAATACACATCTTATATGAAGTATGGAGTTGCAAAAATTTAAGAAATATACATGTCAAATAATTTTGAAATTTTATTTAAACTTAAACTATTTTGACAATCTACATAAAGCAAAGTACAAATGATTTAATAAAATGATCCAAAAATAGCAAAGTTAAAGTCTAAGGAGGATTATTCAGAAAACGGGACAATGTGGAAATTATAGAGAATAAAAAAAATGATAAATCATGTCAGCTGTAATCACGCCTACAAATTGCAATTTCCTTGTTAATATTTGCACAGTTAGAGAATTGGTGTATACACCCCTTGGATAATAATTATAACCAATAATTTCCATTGAGTTGTCTCTTAACTAAACTGTGACTTGTGTTTACTTAAAATTATAGACCAGAAAGCAAATGTTGTGAGAAAAAAAAAAATCAGTTTCAGCAGATCTGGGTGTTTTTAGTTTTGCGTTTTAGTTCAAGTTTTACAAGAACGTCCGCTTGCATTTAAAATTATTGTTTTTTCTTCTGTATTTATTAAATATATAGAAAATATAAATTATTTAATAATGTATAAATAAGATAGATAAAAGCAAAATCAAATATTGCTAGTCTATAAATGTCCCCCAGGTGGCCCCATATGAAAATGAATTGATTTCCTAATGCATGATTTTGTATTTTTTGGGAGGCGTATGTCAGTTCAATATTTACTAGCTGGTGCAGAACAAAAAAATACTAAAGAAAAAAAATCCACTCCATGTTTACTAAAAGGTGTGCTGGTTTTATGAGTGTCAGAAAGCCATTTTGTGTCATAAATGCTAAACTTTGTGAAACACCCTGGTAATAATTAGTACAATTCTATAAGAAAATAATATGTATTTATTATTAACCAGCTTTAATTGCTGCTGACAAATAAGTTCATGCATGTTTCCTTGTGCAGTTTAATAGGTACCATTGTCACTAATTGTCACTAGTAAGAACAACAATTCCATTTGTGAACTTCATATATCTTCTGGATAAACTGATCATTTTTTATTTCAACTAGACTATTCCTAGACTGGCAAAGTAAACTTCAAATGTGGATTTATTTTAAATGTTATACCCTGCTTTGTATCATCACTATATTCTAAACACACAAACCACTGTTTTCCTCTAGACGCCAACTACCATCACAAAACAGTATATGGACCCCAAAAGCCATTCCCATATGCATCTACAATCTCTTTCATCTGTACTATTAACTTAATTGTCCGCCTCTCTCTCTCTCTCCCACTCCATAGTAATATCTCTTCAAAAAATATTCACTTTATTTGACTTCAACCTGTTGTCTTGTAGAAATTCCTTGCCCTCCAGTCCCTCATAGACACATACACAATAAGGAAAATATACATTTACTGTATAGGTTCTCTCACTCTGCATTTATGTCGTACAAATGGTGTGTGAGTGACTGTCATGGATTAGCAGAAGTGAGCACAAGCATGAGCCCTCTTCTCAGCAGATGTGAAGCACACATAACATTACACTGTCACCTAATATGGCATGCCTCCTCTTTAAATCAGAATCCTAGAATTATAAAACCTAATTTCATAAGAAAAATATACTGGTTACAATCCGTGGCGAGCCCAAACGTAGATTCTCTTCTAAAAAGAAGCAAGCATCAACAAAGGCAAACCTCTCCAGGGCTGAATTCGCTAAGCCCCAAATGCATGACTACTCAGCTTGTCCTTTTAATATGTTTATAACATAAAAAAAGGCCATTAATAAAATTGCAAAACATGCCAATGTCTCGTGAGGAGAAAAAAAAAATCTATATTACCTGAAGGTGAATTAGGCCAAACTGTTGTAAAAAGAACAAACAAACAAAATAAGCAAAGCTAATTTCATTAAGCTAACATGGTATTAAATTTTTCAGTACAAAAACAGGGTGAATAGATATTCTAATACATTTCAACTGTCTCTTAAAATATACAAAATATAGACAAATAAATCATAAACATCATCTGAAGTCAATTTCAAATATTTTGATTGGAAATGTGTATTGATGCAAAAGTAATCTAGCATTCGGTATAGCAGAGTAATATGGAAAATGCTATCCTGATATCTCAATGTGGTAAGTGTAACCTTTAAAGGGACACCCCATTGCCCAAATACGAAATAAATACATTTCACTGTTTAGTATATATACCCCAAAAGAAAACTTGCATGCATTTAATTATGCTTTTTTTTTTTTTTTTAATTTGGAGTATATCTAAAAACAGCTTGCAAAACCTGCAGTTTTTTGTTTGTTGCCTTTGCAAGCCCTCCCATTCTAACCCAGTCCAGACTTTCTATTGCTGTCCAATCAATGAGAAGTCTTTGCAAGGTAGATGCTCTGGACAATTGCTGCCTCTTGAGTTTAGCTCTACTGAGCTAACCAAACCAGGAAGTAACAGGACCTGCTGTCTGTTTGAAAGCCAACTAAAGTGTAACCAGGTTAATTTATAAAAGCGTACATTTTTATTGAAATCTGCACTTTTTGCAAAAATAAAATAAAAAATAGGGCACATTCTTTACACAAAGCTTTTCAGCAAAAAAAAAAAAGTGCTTTAGGGGTCTGGCGTGTTTATTTAAATTGGGCCGCAGCAATAAATCAGACCATAGCAATTAGAGAGTGACATATCTGAATTATCCAAACAATTGCTAATTATAAAAGTCAGCTATGTTTTCAGTATGCTATGCTCTTAAGGCAGCATCACACCAATTCTTCTGTAACGACTTTTCTAGAGCCTTTAACTCCTGGCTCTAAGGGTAACAAGCAGAGTGCCAATTTTCTTGGGATGGCCTCACCCCAATGTAGATTCTTAAGGGTTCTGATGACTTGATTAAAATGTACATACGATTTATCACAGAAAAAATAAAAACATCTATAGTATAATACAATAATAACACATATGAGAAATTTGGAATGGATCCAACAAGGGATCTAAAGGAAAAGTTTTATAATTTCTTAACAAAGGGCCAGGAAAAGGGTATTCTAAACAAAATCTTACACCAGAAATAAAGTTATGTTTAAGCCAAAAGGTGTTGTATTGCCATAGAAACATTTGCCCATGTTTATTTCTGGTGTAAGATTTATATATCCTTTAGTTTTACACACGTCTTTTCTTTTTTTTTTTTTATTTTGGAAGGAAAATTGCCAATCTGAGGTTTTGTCCTAATTTGCATATTGACTTTACTATCCTTGGAAGCGATTTATATTTACTACCTTTGGACACATCCACCTGTGTCTTTGTTTTTATTATAATTATGCCATTTGTCTCTTTGGTAAACCCTTTTTTCCACCTATTTGGATGTGCAAATATGCTTTCATTATTATAGAGTTGTAGGAATGTAGGCACAACATGAGACACTTGATCTAATCTATACATGTAATAGAATACCCATCCTCTCTACTTTATAACAATTTTATTAACAGTACTTCTACATGTCTGTATTTTTCGATCTATTTGATTCATTTTATTTTTCTTGATTGCTTAATTTGTGTAATTATATTCATTCTCACTTTTTATCAGTAATTTTGTATGTGATTAATTTGTATTACTCTTTTAATAATACATGGACAAGAGAACACCGATATGTATGTAATCCTAAAGAGAAGATGCATACAGTATCGAATATGTTTTAGAATATGTAATCATTCACTGATTAAGCAGGATTGTATTTAAAGACTGCCACCTACAGCCGTTGCACTATCTTGAAAAAGCCCGAGCAAGCGGGCGAAACGCGTTGAAGTGCTATCGGCATCCAGGACGCAGAGGTTTTGATGACGACAGCCTGCTTCTGAAACTGACCACACACAGACACGGTTAAGCTTGTATGCCACACTCCACCCCATCAGCGCTGAGATCGGGCGGGAGTTTTGAACTACCAGAACCAGTGGACGGTAAAACGGCTATTCAGCCTCTGATCCTGTGAAACTTGATTGTGATGTCTTGGAGACAAGTATCACCATTTGCTAATGTATAATCTACACAAGAGCTTCAGTGTATCCATGGATGCTACTTTTTCTACTGCAACATAAGATTAACCCTCCAAAGACTCCAACTCAGAACTTTTGGACCCTTTTGCAAGTTTTAATATATTTCTTTTTGTGTGTATAATCCAACTCATTGTGATATATAGGTGGTTTATTTATATATACACCATTTACCTACAGAGAACAGTGGTTTGCTTTTTCACACATTTACAGATTGCCTAAATGTTAGGCTTTTACATATAGCGCTGACACTTTGTTTATAAATGCTATTTAGAATTTTTTAAGGAATTTTAGTTTGTGTCTAGCTGCTTGAATATATCAGCAACCTATTTTATATTATCTGTTTATTAAGTTTGCGCTCTCCTATCTAAATCAATTTAAACATCTTTAATTTCCCTTATTAATTTTGTAACCCACTTTTGTTAGTGCCATAAAATCCTTCTTTAGAACAGGTGTCAACATTTAAAAGACATATTCAAGATGTAGTCTTTCCATTATATTTTCATCCCAAGAATTAATACTCCTTTTTATACATGAGACTACCTTACTGGCCTTAGCAACTGCTGATTGACATTGCATGTTGGTGCCTCAGTTGTTGTCTATGAAAATTCCCAAATCCTTCCCATGTGTTGTTTTCCCTAATTAACTACCATTTAGGGTGTAAGCTGCTTCTGCATTCTTTACCCCAAAGTGCATAACTTTGCATTTTTCTACCTTAAATAGCATCTGCCAATCCCTCAGCAACAAAGTAATATCCAAATCACATTGTATTAGCTAACCGTGTTTCGTGCCTTCTGCAAATACAAACACATGACTTTTAATGCCTTTTTTCACGATAATTTATAGAAAGGTTAAATAGAAATAGCCCCAGTACAACACCCTGACAGATATTTTTTTATGTTTTTGTGCAGCTTGAAATCTTGGCAAATTTACCAACTCTACCAATTTACAGTACTCAGTCACCCCTAAGGTGTAGGTATCTGGGTCACCCCTAAAGACCCAAAATCAAATACTACAAAAATACCAAAGGATACTGCACTCAAAAAAATAAATAAATAAAAATATTAAATTAAGTGTTAATCGATGCTATGCAATGATAAATGTACATTGCAGTTTTTACAGTAAAGTTCCTGAAGAATAGTCTAGGGATCTGTAATAGGATCTGGTTAGATCCATCTGGGTGAGATCTAACCAGATCCTATTACAGAGTGTTTCTGCTTATATGTTTCTATTATTTTTTCTATTTTTTCACTTTTCTGTTTTTTCACATTCTGCTTTTTTTGTTTTCCATTTTGTCTATTTTTTATGTGATCTACAGCTTCATACTCAGGATTGGGAAAGGATATACGATTCCTAGACTATTATATTAGATGTAGCATTAAATGTAACACAAGGCCCAAAAAAGATGCAGTATTGTCATATACAATTTTTTTTCACAGTACTTATAATATTCATGCATTGGCTAAAAACCATGTTTGACATATTCAAACAGAAATGTGAAATGAGAACATTACTATTTTAAAAACATATAAAATACCCTATTTACATGTGATTGTAAAATACAAAACATAAATTATATAATTACCTGTAGTAGTAGTGTTTGACTGAACTGTAAGAATAAAAAGTTAGTAAAGAAGAAGAGACAATTTATTATTATAATAATTTATGCATAAAGAAATATTCTGAATTTAATTTACAAAGTAGGATTTGGGTTAGGGTGTAAAATATAAATATGAACGTCTTATAACTAGGGATGAACGCCTCTGATTCCCTGTTAATGTATGATTTATGCAACCAGCTTTTCCCTACTTCATACGTCCCAACATTTCAAAAGGCAGAGAGTTACCCTTTAATTTTAGTGCTGTGAGTGAGGGTTGTGGTCTGGGGTGGTGCTGTTCAGAGAAATGTTAGACGACTGACTATTACAATTTTGCAACTAAAATGTGATTTAAAACAAAAGCAATGTATCTCATTCACACAGATCAATTTATAATGGAAAAAAAGAAACATTCAGGCACACCTAATGTTTCTTCTAAAAGGCAGTCTGTATTCAAGGTCTCTACTTCCTTGTTTTAAATATAGACTGTCTTTGAGAAGAATCCGCAGGTGTGCCTGGATAGTTTTTTTTTTCATTTGATGTCTTTAGGGATTGGCCCTCCCTTTCTGGAGCCCCCTGCAGGAATATTCCCCCTTTTTAATATGTGAATTTTACTCTTGTTTTTCTACAGATTGATTTCTAAACACATTTATTGTAGTTTATAGACATACATTACTGTCAGCATTATTGCTGTATATATTGTTCCAATATAAATGCAGATAAAACAAGAATACTTAGATCCTGCAAATGAGGGACATTAGGATATAAAGAAGGGCAGGTGATTTGGACCCACAATTGGGACTGTCCTTCTTAAATAGGGACACTTGGGAGGTATGCTGCTACTTCAACACCAGATTGCCTCTGGCACTAAACTGTGCATCTAATCTGATATTTGCAACTTACATTTTTTTTTTTTCAAAACATTGTTTTTCTGAATTTAGTTCAAGTCAGATCTTTCTGAATATAGCAAGAAAACATTACCATCTTCAATCTAGTAAACAGTGTGAGCTGGTTGGCTACATAAAAACCCTGCAGCTGTCTCATTGTTAATACCGGTTTGCAGTTTGTTTCCAAAATAGTGATTTCATATAAATGTAAAGAGTTTTTTGGCAGGCCTTTTTTTATAGTCCCTTCTTAAAAATGTATTCTTATCTAAGGATTTATTAAATTGATGATTTTTTTTATGTATAGAATATACATGTACAAAGTAACCTTACCTGAAGGTGTTGCAGGGCGAACTGGATGATTAAAAATGTTGCAAAAAATAAAAATAAAAGAATATTTTGTTAGTACAATAATTCAGCATTCAGATGATAACACAGCATGATAATTACACATGGATATATGGCAGTATGGTTAAATGCAATGCTTATTTATGGAACAAGATTAGAAAAAGAATCAGCTAAATATTTTTACATTTATATATTTTCTTTAAAAACTGAAATTGTTAAAAATCCGCTATGATATTTTAGAGCAAATAGCATAAACAAGCAAACCTTTGTATGTTTGTTCAATTTAGCATTCCTCAATTTAGCTATGATATATTCAAAGAAGATAAATACATTATACAAATGTTTTTGTGTCTTCTTGTTGTCTACTCTGCTAATAATTAGCCATTTCAATGGCACGTATGCCAAACTTAGACACGGGCGAGAACTGGGCATACTCTAATGTAGAGTGTCTATTAAGCTCATTATCTAGTTGGAGATAAATATTAGCATTTATCTTTGTAAATTATGTTTATCACTAGATAATAATTATTTTCTTTTAAAAGTATGTTAATCTATAAAATATATTTTTTCTGAAGCATGTTTACAGAAAATGTTGTAGTCCACCACCAGCCCTTCCTTAATATATGGCTTAAAATTTTTGCTATTTTAAACATGACCACTTTTCTTTTGTAATAATTCCAATTTATATTAACAGGGTTATTCACTAAACTCAATTTTTTTGCAAATTAAATACTTCTTAAAAAGAAAGGCAAAAACAGCAGATCTAGAAAAATTATCAGAGTCAGCCATGTGGCAAAAGTGGCCTTGCCACTGTTTTTTGGATGGGCCTGTTTGCCAGCCTGCTACCCTGTGACTATGGCCCTGTGGTGAACTGGGGGTTAGAGATACTGTTTCTGCCTCTTGGACTTCTATTGGAACAGATTTGAACTTTCTAAGTGTCGAAGTGGCCGCTTCGACACTTTCGAACGGTCCGCTTCGACACTTCCGAAATGGCCAGGGTTAAAGCAGCAGGCTATGAGTCCTGGTGCTATGAGCCAATCATGGCCCCTGAGTAGAGAGACCAATAGCATGCCTCAAATTAATGGGTAGCTGGCTCTGAAATATTCATTTTTCAGGAGGGGGTGATTGTGTCACTTTGATCTACTTTTTTCCCTATATTTTTGGCTAATCACCTTTCCCCCAGAAATAGAATATTAGTGTTTATAAACTATTACTAATATTTTTTTCCCACATAAAAAATGGTGCCCCAAGTGCCTCTATGGAAGAGCCTCCTCTCTAAGCAGCAGTACTTCCAACACAGGACATTTGCAATAACCTAAAACATCCCAACTTTGGTCTCTCCCTGCATTTTTACCTTGAGTATGATGTCCTTTATATACGGCACTATTAATACCTAAAATAATCATGACAAGAGGCTGCACATTTTTTAAGTTTAAGAAGTATACAACTGAAGGTAAATTTCTAACCTAATCCTGACAAAATGTATATAAAATACATATACAAAGGGAGAAAGATCTTGGATCCACCATCTCCTATAAACTGTGATGAATCCTCCTAGAGATGTATAAAATGTGTACAGTTCTTTTTTTTTTTTTTTTTTAATAACATTGTCATCATCAATTTCCATATGTAGTGCTATGTTTCTGTCCTTAGAGTGGTAAAATATTATAGATGGAAAAATCTCAGCTGAATTGCCCAACTATATAAAAAAGAAGATCGTATTTACTTGTGTTATGTGATTTACTTTTTTTTTGTCTAAAAAGTTTTATCTAGAACCTTCGGTCCACCGCCAA
The DNA here is from genome assembly GCF_036172605.1 of Pelobates fuscus. Taxonomy (NCBI): domain Eukaryota; kingdom Metazoa; phylum Chordata; class Amphibia; order Anura; family Pelobatidae; genus Pelobates; species Pelobates fuscus. The sequence continues at coordinate 256,418,075 of NC_086318.1, forward strand.
GTAACACATACTACTAACCAAACAGTCACAATTATTTTCTTTAATAAATGCAATATATGTCACTTATAGTGAATACAAATATCGCTAAAATATAATTTTGCCACACCTTATTAAATTATTACCTGTAGAGATTGCTTCATGAGATGCTGTAAAATAAATATTAAATTGATAATGAAAATGTTGTTCATGATGTTTTACTTGTAAATTTGAGTTCATTGATAAACAACAAAGATTATCCTATAAACACACATGATATTATCCAGTATCAATGCAAAAAACATTGTATCCTATGTAACTCACTACAAGGCACACAAATCACAGCAACATCAGTGGATAATAAAACCACAGTGACAGCAGACACAAATATAGTCATACATATTTTACTCTCCAGTTGTACATACATCAAATAAATATACATAAAAAGGGGAGAAAATAAATCAGTATAGTATATTGAAATTAATGCTTAATATGGAATGTTAAGTAAAACTCACATTTTTCTGAGTGACTTCAATGTAAGCTCAGACAATATAAAGATTTAGATATAAACAACTCCCTGGGACATGGAAGTTCAACCAACATCCTAAACATCAAGGCAGATTGTTGGCTTTAAAGGGACACTATAGTCATCAGAACAAGTACAGCTTAATGTAGTTGTTACAGTCCCTGCAGGCATTTTGCTGTAAACACTGTCTTCAGAGAAAAGGCAGTGTTAACATTAGTGCCTAAGGACACCTCCAGTGGCAGTCACTCAGATGACCACAAGAGATGCTTCCTTTTATAAGCTGCACAATGTTTCATTGATTCAATACATATATATGAGGAGATGCTGATTGGCTAAATTGGTGTTTGGCTTTGCCCCCCAGCCCGCCTCATTGGTTAAGTTCATCAGTTTTTCTGATGTCAACCATGGTGGATTGGGGGCGAAACACTCTTAGCATAGTGCGAGCACCTTCTTTTTGATATTTGCCCCAATCCTGCTGCACTGTCCGGCCACAGTCTACCACGGCCCTCCGGGAAATTTCCCTGTATCTCGGTGGGCCTGTCTGGCACTGAGTTTACCGTATTGTATGCCCTTGTTGGCTTATGTATAGTGGCAATATTGAGAATGAATTAACAAAAGCTGATATGTGTACACGGTTCTTCTTGTGCATCCTAGAGAAGTAACGTATGAGTGGTGTCGAGTTTCATTTCTGGTAGAGCAGTTTAAAAGGATAACCGTGTCTGATTTTAAAGATTTTATTAGTTAAAATGCATTATCTAGCTGGTCAGACGAACTTCTCTATTGTAAATCGTATCATTTATGCTTTCAGGTTACCTTATTATTTGGGTGGGATAAATATTACTAGTGTTGGCAATGCCTCATGTTTTCTTAAAGCCAGTCAACTCCCTTGATGCTGGATAAGTGAGGAGAACAGTGGTGTGCCTTGAGAGCATGGAGAGTTCTCTATATTCAGAGCTGTTATAGCCTGAGCCTAACTTAAAGTAGCTTAGCAAAATGTGAACTTTACTTTATATTCCAAAATATATATTAAAGGGACACTATAGTCACCACAACAACTACAGCTCGATGTAGTTGTTCTGTTGAGTATAATCATTGCCTCCAGGCATTTTCATGCAAACACTGCCTTTTCAGAGAACATTGCCCCTAGGGACACCTCCAAGTGGACACTCCTCAGATGGCCACTTGAGATTCTTCTTAGGGCAGTGCTGCACAGTAGGCAGCACTGCCATTCAGTGTCTCCACGCTCTGCATTGGGACGCTGAATTTTCCTCCTAGAGATGCATTGATTCAATGCATCTATATGAAGGAGTGCTGATTGGCCAAAACTGTATTTGGCCCGCCCCCATCCCACTTACTTGCCGATTTTAGCCAATCCAATGTTAGGGAAATTATTGTATTGACTAAAAATCAGCAATTCTGATGATGTAATCAGGATGCCTTCTGCTCTGCACAATAGTTTTAAGAGGTCAGCAGTTAAGAATAAAAAAAAATCCATAGGCAGGGTGGATAAAATGACTAAAATAGCATTCAAATATGGTAAGATGGCTATACCTTAGCACACTACAAAAAGTAAACTCTAGGATTTGATTACTGGGAAGGGCTCAAACTTTCAAGTCCTAAGTTACTAGCTAGTTGTAAAAGTGAGTTGCCACCATAATTGTGCTTTTGTGCAGTTTTATCAAACTGTCTCAAACATACATATGCATACCTAAACCTACATCCATACACAAAACTTCCCACTCAGTGAACTATAAACACAAATGATTCATTAAAAAGTGTTACCAAATGCCATCTACCCACTCTTACATCGACACCACCCACCCAATCTTTATTACAAATATACACACATTTAACACACTAACTTCCCAACTTCTCTTGCACACACATGCACTACCTATCATGTCTCTTTGATCATCTCATAAAATGAGTCAAGTATATAAATCAGATAACACAATACCATTTACTAGAATGTCTCATAATCAGACTCTTCATGAAAATATAATTAAAACTTTACAACTTAATTAAAAAGGAAAAAGTGAAATATCAGATTGGCATAAGTATTCAGAATATTAAGCTCAGATGGTACTCAAGAGCACATTTTTTTTTAAATACTTAGTAAATGGAAGAAGTATGGAACAACCAGGACTCTTCTTAGAACTGACCACCTGGCCAAACTAAGCTGTAGGGGGACCTTGGAAAGAGAACTGACCAAGAACATGATGTTCACTCTGGGTGAGCTCCAGAGATCAGGCATGGAGATGAGAGAAACTACAACACTCCACCAATCTGGCATTTATCGCAAACTGGTCAGAAAAAAGCATCTCCTAACCCAAGATGCATGAACTATCTCCTGAAAGTATCCCAGACTGTGAGAAACAAGATTCCCTAGTCTAATATAATGAGATTGCAATGTCTGGCCTCAAATTTAAAGAGTCATGTCTTCGGGAAACCAGGCACTGCTCATCACCTACACAATACCATCCCAACAGCATGGTGGTGATAGCATCATGATTATGGGGTGCTTCTCAGCGCAGCAGGAACTAGGAGGCTAGGTCAGAGTTGAGGGAAAGCTGAATGCAGAAAAATACAGTGATATATTACTCACTCAAGTTTACCTTATAAAACCTAAGCACACATCGTCCAACCTGACAGCTTGAGAGGATTTACAGAGATAAATTGCAGAAACTACCCAAATTCAGGTATAAAAAGCTTGTTGTATCATACCCAAAAAGATTTAAGGATGTAATCATTGCCAAATGTGCTTTCAGTAAGAGTGAGAGAGTGAATATGAATTTCAATGTTTTCTATTTAATATATTTGCAATGGTGTAATGGTGCTTTCTTGTTATAATGTATTCAGTGTAGACTGTTGTGAAAAATATATAGTGTAAACAATTGTAGCATAAGGCTGCAAAACAACTAATGAATGAGTCTTACTTTCTGAATGCACTGTATAATCTAATTAGATTTTGCAATGAATTTGTAATTGTTGACAAAAATGTAATACTTGAGGCAGATAAAAGGAATTGTTCATTTCTTTCACCCATAGGATTATTTGGGAGAATAAATGACTAGTTTCCAGTAATCTTTAACCCATGCTGTCGCTGGGTTACATTTAAATGCAATGTATAGATCGTGTTTTCGAACATGTATAATTTATTTTTAATTCAAAATCAATACAAATATTGCCACACATTATATACGTACATACCTGAACAAATGACACCTGCATCCTCCGAGTGAGCACAGTTATGACTTGACCATCCTCTGTGAGAGCACTGTGAAAGGAACTGCTCGTTTCCATTGCAATTTACATCATCCATAATGATGTTTCCAAGGCCTTGTCCAAAATAAGCATTACCTAAAGCTGAAACAGGAGAGCCGCAATCTAACTGCCTACATACTACTTCTGCATTTCTGATGTGCCAGCCATCATCACAAACTGTTCCCCATTCATTCTGATAGTATATCTCAACTCGCCCAGAACAGTTATCCACACCGCCGACAAGACGTATGGGGTAATTTTCTGAAAATATAAAAACAAGACAACAAGAGATGGGTTCTGTTATATTCAGACACTTAACTTATTGTTTAAATACCATTTTTAAATCTTGATTTTATTTTTTGCCTATAATTTCAGTTTTATTAACTTAAATAATTAAAAATGACGTTTTCTTCAATCTTTTACACGACCCTTTTTAGAGTTCTGATCTACAACAGACGAGAAAATAAACTTCTTGGTGATACTGGAAGCAATACAACCTCTGATAAAAGGTTTTAAAGGGACACTCCAAGCACCATAACCACTACATCTCTCCATCGTAAGTAACCAAAACTGTTTTAGAACAGTTTGACTTCTTACCTGGTATCTGCAGGTCACCACTTCCCAACTCTACTTCATAAGCCTAATCCTAATTAGCGGGAAGCAGCCCCTGGCAAATCCCAAAATGGTTTGACTACTTATGTTGATGTGGTGCCAAGGTTTTCCTGATGCCATAACCGTTACAGCATGTTTTAGTGGTTATCATGCTAGGTGTATTCCTTTCTCACACTTTTCTTTCAAAGGACATTCCAAATCCAAATCAACTCCAGCTCATTGGACAGGAGTGACTGGGCTCTATTAAACCTTCAGGGGTTAAATCATTTTCCAATAGTCTAAGCCCAAAGTTGGTACTCTGGTGCCTGACACCAGTGCCCCCTGACTTCTTCCTCAGGTCTGTCACAGTATGAGAAAGATTGTGCCAGGCAGCTGGTGATAGGTCAAGAGCATCCACTGACACTCTCAGCCTATCACTGGCCACCAAATGAAAGAAATAGTATGTACATCCACTGGAATAATCTGATACTACTACTTACTATTTCATATAATTTTATAAGTTGAGTTGATATAATCCGTGTTTCATTAAACCATGTTAATTTCTACTCATAACATTATTGTCTGCAATAAAGCCATAAATATATTCCCTCAACCCCGTCCCAATGGCTGCCATATTGGGTACAGGGGCATTACTTACACAGTCCATTTAAAAGCTTGCATACATGAGAAGCAAGATCATGCTATTTCCTAATGCCTCATCATTGAGAGAATATCAATAGACCTCTATTTAAAAGTGTACATTCCTCAATTGCAGCATGTAAATATTAAGTGGAAAGCCTCAGGATTAAGGCTATGCATTATTAGTCTGTTAAGATGGTGGTGGTGGCAGCACAATTACTGGCCTACAATCACTGTGACAACCAATCACATCAATTGTATGCTGTCCAGTGCTATTATTGGCTATTATTGTCTGCCTGTGGAATGAGATAGTCCGTTAATAGGCAATCAGTACTGATGCTGGCCAGGCACGCATTGTGAAAACCACTCACTGTGCTTGCCAGGCATACATGACAAGCCATTAGTGATCACCTTGAGCAAGATATATTGAGATCATCTCGAAAACAAATATATATATATGTAGCCCAATATCTTGCTGCAAACCTCAGGGGATATTACTCTGAATTAGATTTCTGGCATCCTACTGATTTCCAGGAGGTTAACATTTCTGGGCTCTTATCATGAGCATGGGGAAAATAAATACGTCCTCTACAAGATCCACTGTTGGCAACTCTCATATTTACCAGCACTATGTCCAGAATTAGGTAAGAGATGCTATTGCGCATTATGCATTTCAATAGAATATTTAATACTTACCTATCAAAATACTTTTGAATATTTTGTGTTTCTTTTATTATTATCATCATTAGTATCATAATTATTATTATTACTATTACTACCATATTATAGTATTCCATTAAAAGCAGCCAAAACAGCAATCATAATCTTCCACAAATAAAATAAAAAAATAAATACAAATAAATGCTGAGCAAAATTAAAAAAATGCTAAATAAAACCTAGCACTTACACTGTTATATACATTTTAAACCAAGTGTTTATATATGTGAATGCTATGGAGGTTGTGACTTCAGCCATTCACCACAGAAGATATCAAATTTGGAGTGATAAATTTGTATTTTGCTTATGAAAAAAAGTCCAAAAAATTAATGAATAATGACTAATAGGATGTTGTGCCATGTTCTTTCTCAGTCCTAAACTCGTCAAGTGTGTCAGAAAAAAACAAAAAACACCCATTGCAAGTGTTGAGTTCAAACCTCTACTGCAGATACAGATGTAACTCACATATTAAAAACTCTAATGGTTATCTGAGCACTATGTCAAATTCTTATGCATTTCTAACTCTCAAAATTACTTATGCTTGTTTTATACAAACTAATAAATCAAAGTATATTTTGTTGAAACTTTTATTTTAGATTATGAAGATCATTATTTCATCTGTACACATGATCTTTTTTATTTCATTATGTGTACACATGTATTAGGGTTATTAAACTGAAAACTATTAATACAACTACTCTATAGAAAAGACAAAATGTGCATTATAGTGTAATCTAAAAGAAAATGTAATTTAATAACAAATTAACTACCTGGAGGTGTACATTGCCGTATAATGTACTATAAAACATGTTACTCTACCTGATGAATTTCCGTAAATTGATGTGAATCGTGCCTGGAATCCATTCAATTCAACAGAATTATCACTTATGAACTCTACACCTATGATGTTAGAGGATGAGTAAAAAGTATAATTTCCAGAACCACAAATTAGTCCAAGCAGAGATGAATATTCAGGAATGCCATCGTATATTGCAACCCAGTCATAGGGACAGTAATTATTATTTCCACTATTCTCCAAACTGTTAGAAAAAAAGAAAATACATAGTGTGTGGTTCGTATAGGCTAAAAAGGCAAAGATGATTCAAATGCCTAATTGTTAATTGCAAATCAAGAATCAGAGAAGAGGGATTCATGACACAGAATTTTTCAATTTTGAATGACAAGCAAAAACTACGTCTTTATTAAAAAATTATTTGTGAAAGTGACTGTTACTATATTGTCTAATTGTATTAAATATTTGATTGCTTTTGATTTTACAATATTAAAGATGGCCTTTTTAATACACCCTATCTTCCAATGGTGGGAGGTATGGATCAGGACAAAAAGGAAGGGGCAATAGGAAAAGGATAAGTATACCCAGAAAGTGAACAATAAATCATAATTGGTCGTATTAACCTGACAAGTCGTTATAAGGGCAGATTCTGGATTCTGGAGGGTCCTGCTGGAAATGGGAGATTTGTGAGGTACACAATACACAAAATCACTCTCTCATGTGCTACTTACTGTATGGATATGTTCACTGTGAGATACCGCTCTGTATTAAAAAAAAACTTTCCTGTCGCTCACTAGGCTCCGTATAACGCCCTATACATCTAAAAAAATACACTGCTCAAAGTGATATTCACTGTAATAAACTTGCTACCTCTTATCACCTTTCACTTGTTTATGTAATATTCACTGCAGTTCAACTTCTTCCATCCACTTGTAAGTATTGCTCACATTTACATCATGACAGTCTGGGGGCCAAACTATACATTTCATATTTTTAAGACTTAAAATAAAACATTAAGGGAGCTTGAGGAACCAAATGTTTTTGTAAATATGTATTGCATTTAAAAGGAGAGACCCAGTTCACTCTCTCAGTGTGATGGAGCTAGTTGGGTCTGTCTATGACATGCAAGATCTCACACACCTTAGTCAGTGCTGGATTAAACACTTATTGGGCCTGGTGCAAATGAGTATGATGGATCTAATTGCAGACTTCTACAGACAGAAAATACGAAGACAGCCATTTTAAGCCTGCACATACTCTATGTCAATATCTCTTGTATCCCTCAACTCAGTCTATCCATCCATCTTATAGGCCCCACTGCTCTCATCTCTTTTGCTAATCACAATCCTCACTTCTTCACCTTTCTTTTTACCTTTTTACTAGTAGACAGACGCCTGCTCTTGATATGCAACCTTGGATAGAGAAATAGGTGGATGTAGTGAGTGTAGCAGATAAAGGGATATTTTACTACAAGAGCATGTCAGTGTGACGAGACCAATCTCGCCACATTGCATTGGAGAAGTCTGGTTGCCCACCTGTTGCCTCTGGACTATGGCCCCATGTTAAAAAGCTTGATTTTCCCCTGCAAAGACATGAAAGCCGGGTCCTTCGGTACTTGCCCTATTTGAATAGTGATACCCCAGATAGCTATGCCATGGAGCCCATTTGTATAATGAAAGACTATGTGAAAGACTTTGGCTCCATGGCAATTGAACTGTATGTATGAGATCTGAGCGTCATTCAGTAATAATGTGCGCTCAGATCTAAGCTATCTGGGGATATGTTGAATGTACCTGTTTTATGCAATGGCTGCAGTTATATATTTTTATGTATTTTATTGTCTTTTGCTGCCATGTGTTCAGTGGAGTTTTGCCTCTGTCCTTGGAGATAATTGAATTACTTCCCAATTATCTCCAGGATAGAAGGCTCTGTGGAACTGGTTTTGGGCAGAAAAGCCCTGCTTCATTTGGTCACAAATTACTATGATCTATCTTTTAAACCACTGGACCAATTTGTATGATTTTGACGTATGTTTGTATTTGGAGTATGCTGATTCTGATGTAACCCCTTTTATGCCTGGGGGTGCTGTTACAGTGAGTAATGGATTTGTTGGTGTTTCCAGCTATAATTGACTGGCTTACATCTGTTGGATCCCTACCATTGTGCTTTATTGGCACTATGCTAAAAAAAATAGCAAATATCATTGATCTTTTAACTTTTTCAGAGTATCAGTGAATTCAGCAGCAGCACAGCAATTTATGTTGCCTAGTAAAATGACCTAAAGGTCTAAATTAAATAGATTAAAGGCCCACTATAGTGCTAGGAAAACATACTCGTTTTCCTGGCACTATAGTGCCCTGAAGGTGCCCCCACCCTCAGGGTCCCCCTCCCGCCGGGCTAGATGGAGAGGAAGGGGTTACATTTTACCTTTTTTCCAGCGCCGGGCTCCCTCGGTGCGGGGAACTCTCCTCCTCCTTTCCCAGCCATCAGGTGAATGCGCATGAGTGAGAAGTGCGGAAGCGCCTCTAGCGGCGGTCAATGAGACAGCCACTAGAGGCTGGATTAACCCTAAAGTAAACATAGCAGTTTCTCTGAAACTGCTATGTTTACAGCAGAAAGGGTTAATCCTAGAGAGACCTGGCACCCAGACCACTCCATTAAGCTGAAGTGGTCTGGGTGCCTATAGTGGTCCTTTATAAATATTGTTTTATTAAAATGGTTGCAGGGTAAACAATTCGCAGTTAGGCTATGAGCAGTGCGAAACACGCAGGTTTCAATCGTTCAGAGTCTCGTTTGAGATTTTGAGATGCGCAGATCTCTAAAGAAGTAATAGTAGTTGAGACTCGCAGGTCTCTGAGCACAATAGGTTTCAAATTACGATATTCACAAAGCATGTTGTAGATTAATTAATTACAGTCTGTCAGGTGCATCAAGTTAGCTATGTTCAGGCGGTTTGTAATCGCTCGCTCTGCGTTATGATATTGTTTGTGATCTTAGGTCCTATCGTTCACTCATTCTTACAGGTTGTAAGTGTCTCTCAGTCTTTAATGTCATTCGTCAATATTGGGTCTAGAATGGGGATAATTGGAGGGGTGGGGGGGGGTCGGTAAGCGTGTCGTGTCCTTTAGTAACCCTCTTCCCGTCTGTAAATTCTATGGCCCCTTCTCAAGATGCCGATTGGCATGTGTTTGGGGCTGCGGGAGGGTGACCTTGTACTTTTGTGTGTTCCAGTATAGGGTTTGATCCCTAGGGTCAGTGCGTCTGTTAGTTCGTTCTATGAGTTCCCCTCTCAGTCTCCTCCATCATCTATATGCATTAATGTTGTAATGTTGTAGTGTCGCTGAGGTAGGTGCTGTGTGTTATCTCCTTCCAGCGTGGTTCCTCTTACCCTGGTTCTTGTTTAGTCTGCCCCCTGGCAGTACAGATTTCATTTGTTACTAGTGTGATTCTGCATCTCAGGGGGTCCTAGATAGATCCCCCGGGCACTGGTCTCATCCGCAGGGGCTCTGAGGCAAGGTAGGGGTGTGGGAGGGCCGGAAGGGGGTGTCTTATTTGGGTTTTGGGATGTCGTGCGTGTCTCGATTCCCTATGTGTCTTGTCTCCTTTCTCCCTGTGTCGGTGTATGTGTTAGGTACATGTACCAGGACCCCCACATTTCCGTATGTCTGTTGCTTCTTCCCAGTAAATCAGCGTATTTTGCTTCCGCTGCGTGGATTTCTTCTACTCTCTGTAGCCATTGCGTGATTGTGGGTGGTTGGGTGCTTTTCCACATTGTCGGAATCAGGGACTTGGCTGCATTCAGCAGGTGTCTCGGGATAGATTTCTTGTAGTGTGCGAGTGGTTTTTCTGTGAAGTGAATCAGTGCGGCTTCTATGCTGAGGTCTGGCATATCCCATAGGATCTTGACCAGTTCTTGTTGGATCTCATCCCAGAATGGTTTTATTATGGCACAGTCCCACCATATGTGTCTCACTGTTCCTGACTGGGTTCCGCATCTCCAGCAGGTGTCTGGTGTCCCCGGGAATATTCTATGTAGTAGCGAGGGTGTGCGGTACCAGTGTGAGATCAGTTTGAAGTTGACTTCTTGGTATCTTGAACTGATCGAGCTCTTGTGCTGAAGTATGAGTATCTGCTCCCATTGAGCATCTGTGTATGTTCTGTCCGTGAGGTCCTCCCATCGCCTCTTGAAGGCTATGTTCCGAACCCGGTCTCCTATTATAATCCGTTGGTATAATATGGATACTCTCCCATCTGCTTCTGGTTCATTCACACACAGGTTTTCGAACCATGTGATGTCTCTGTGCACTGCCAGTCTGTTTGGCAGATTGTAGTAAAAATGTCATAGCTGCGCGTAGCGGAACCTGTGCATGAGTGTGGGGGTGTCGGTTCCGGTCCATTCACGTATGTTCTTCAGCCCTGCGTTGGTTAGCGCCTCCTTCAGGGGTAAATAGCCATCTCCCTCTGCTGTCGGCAAGCGCTCCTCGAAAGGCCGCCGCCTAGGTCAATATTATTCGTTAGTGGGATCAGTGGGCTCGGTTGGGGGGATATGTATGTTTCTTTGCTCATTGTGGCCCATGTTTTCAGCGTTTGTGCTATGGGCGAGGTTTTGTCGATGTTCAGGGTTTCCCTCTGGGTGTGATGCCATACCTGTGAGTGCAGGGTTTTGTTTGTGCTTTCTCTGTCTAGTGTCACCCAGCGTTTGTGTTGAGGGGCCGCGTGACAGTCCCTTATCCGTTGTAGGGTAGATGCGTATTAGTATTTGCAGAAGTCTGGCAGTGCTAGGCCTCCCCACGCTTTGGGTAGGCATATTTTATCGTGGCTAAGCCTCACTCGGTTCCCCTTCCGGACATATCTGCTAACCGCTGTCCTCAGAGTTGTGAAGAATTCCGGTGGTAAGTGCCAGGGTATGGTGTTGAAGTAGTAGAGGAGTCTCGGCAAGATGTTCAAATTTACTACTGCTATGCGACCATGCCAGGAGATGCAGTCGTAATTCCAGGTTATCTGGTCTTTCTGTATTTGTTTGAGGAGCAGAGCGTAGTTCCGTGTGTAGGTTTCCGTTGGGTTGCTTGAAATCCAGATTCCCAGGTATCTCATCTGGTCTTCGCAGCTATGAAAGGGGTATGTTCTTTTGACGTGGTCCCAGTCAGATGTTGGTGCCGAGATTTGTATGGTTTCGCATTTCGTGTGGTTTAGTTTAAGCCCCGAGACTCGGCCGTAGCTTTCAAACTTGTCCATCAGCGCCGGTAAAGTGTGTCTCGGGTCATCTATAAAGAAGAGCATATCATCTGCATAAGCCGCAACTTTATGTTCCTGGTCTTATATTGGAATCCTCGTATGGCTGGTGTTCGCCTGATCTTGTCTAGGAACGGTTCCAGTGTTAGGGCAAATAAGAGTGGGGATAATGGGCAGCCTTGCCTGGTGCCGTTGCTAATTAGGAATCCATCCGTGAGTGTTCCGTTGACTCGGATCCACACGTTGGGGTTGCAGTATAGTGTGTCTATCCACGCAAGCATCCCTCTCCCTAGTCCAACTTTGTTGAGCGTCGCCATCATGAATTGCCTTCTCACTCGGTCAAACGCTTTTTCGGCGTCCGTTGAAAGTATAAGTAGATTCTTATTTTCTCTTTGAGCTAGGTGTTGGATAGTAAACGCTCTCAGAGTGCAGTCCCTAGCTTATCTTCCCGGTATGAAGCCCGTTTGATCCGGGTGTATTAACCTGGGCATGTAGGGTTGTAGTCTGGTTGCTAAGATCTTGGAGAATAGTTTGACATCCGCGTTGGGGAGTGAGATAGGACGGTAGTTCCCGCAATTTTCTGGGTTCTTGCCCGGTTTTGGTATGACTGTGATGGTGGCTGTCATTGTTTCGGGGTGGAATCTGCCTCCGTCTTGGAGTTGGTTTAGTGCGGTGGTTAGACGTGGGATCAGGATGTTGCCAAATTTTTTGTAATAGCCTATTAAGAAGCTGTCTGGTCCGGGCGCTTTGCCATTTTTTGCGGCCTTGATTGCCATCCGCACTTCGTCTTCTGAGATCGGTGCTTCCAGGAATTCTGCTTCTTTGCTCGAGAGCGCGTCGGGTTGGAATTCTTGTAGATATTGTTCTACCTGCCTGTTCTCTTCGCTTTGGCGTGTTTCTGTGTGGTTTGCGTGTATGTTGTACAGTTTCGTATAATATGAGCGGAGTTCGTTAGCAATTTCCTCCAGGAACTGTGTGAGGTGTCCCTTTGAAGTCTGTAGCGCCTGTACCTGTGCTCTCGCTCGTTGGCCTCGGATCAGGCGGGCCAGCATTTTGCCACCTTTGTTGGCATGTAGCTAGTAGAAGGCTTTAGAGCGTTGTAGTGCTCTATGGTGTTTACGGTCAATGAGCTCCGTGAGTTGTCTACGCGCTGTCAGGAGTTCCCGGTATTGTGCCTCTAGCTGGCTGCGTTTGTGGAGGGTTCATTATTTGGGCCGTGAGGTCCGCTATTGCTTGCTGGTTCTCTCGCTTTTTGCGTGACGCGATCCGAATAAAGTGTCCCCTGAGGACGCTTTTGTGCGCCTCCCAAAGTGTTATTTTCGACATATCTTCTGTGGCATTTTCTGCAAAGTATTGGTTCAGATGGTCTGCTAATTGCGTCTGGACCAGTACGTCCAGTAAGAGCGATTAATTTATCCTCCACGTCGTTCGGGTGGGTCTGAAGAGTGGGGAGTCCAGATGTATGGAGGATTCGCTATGGTCTGCCCACGGAGTGGGCCTGATTGCAGCCTTTTTCAGGAAAGTGAGGCCTTCTTGTTGTATGAAGATGTAGTCTATGCGCGAATAGCATCTATGGAGGGGCGAGTAGTAGGTATAGTCACGGTCATCTGGATGGAGTGTACGCCAGGTATCCACCAATCTCATGTCCTGGAGTGTCTTGCGAATCCTTCTGATCGCTGCCTGTGCTATTGAGCTGTGTCCTGTGGATGAGTCAGCGAGAGGATCTAAGGTTATTTTAAAATCTCCCCCGAGCACCAGAATGCCCTCCATGAAGGCGGCTAGTTTCAAGAGTGTTCTGCAGAGGAATTTGGCTTGGTTCTTGTTCGGGGCGTACACCGAGGCGAACGTGTATGTTTTCTGGGTTATCGTTCCCTTCACAGAAAGGAATCTGCCATCTGGGTCTGCGATTGTTTCGGAGTGTGTGAACTGTAGGTTGGTGTTGAAGAGGATCGAGACACCTGCTTTCCGAGCAGTTGGGTGATTACTGTGAAAGGTGGTATGGTAGTGCTTGTTTCGTAATCTGTGGTTATCTATGTCCCTGAGGTGCGTTTCTTGTAATAGGGCGATAGATACTTGGCGACGTTTGAGGTCCTGCAGTAAGTGTGCTCTTTTTTGGGGTGCGTTCAAGCCCCGACAATTTTGTGTAATGACATGGAAGGGTGCGGCTGAATATGTCATCCTGTAGGGGTGGGCCGGTATCTTCCGTGCGTGTGTGGATAGGTTCCTATGGGCTTATCTTCTGAGTTCCGTGTACTCTATCGGGGTCAGTATGCTCTTATTGGAGGGTGGGTTTATTAGTCCAGGGGGGTGGGGGTCTCTGCGGGGGATAGCCGGGTGGGCCAAAGGTCGGGTGTCGTGAGTAGGGGGTGGGACGGGACGGTGGTCGGATAGTGTGGTGAGTTAGTGGGTATAGGTGGGGGAGGGGGTGGTTGCCCCAGAGCCCCTGTGACTCAGCCTCGTGTCCGCTACTACATGGTGTTGGCTGGCTAAGGGTTTCTCCTGGTAGTTTTTTTAAAGGAGCCTTGCTGTTTGCGAGTTTATTTACTGTTGTCTAGTGGCGTTTCGTGGTCGTTCCCTATGTCGGTGTTCTCAGTGAATGGAGTACCTGTGTAACTGGGTTGGTTGGCAAAGCCAAACCGCCACTTAGTGTATACTAGGGCGGCAGGGCAGTGTTCCCCCCAGTAGTCTATGTATACACAGGGTTGGGTCGGGGTCGTGGCCCCCTAACCGTTCACGTCTTCCACTTAATACGTGTAAAGTTGGTTGAATTATAGATTGTGGTCTGGTAACGTCAGCCGTCCTGAGTCTCCCGTCCCAATAGCGATTGGTTGTATTTGTTGCGCTAAGTCGCTATATGTGTCTGGTCTTGGTTTGGGTGGTAAGAGTTCTCACCTCATGTGCTCCCTGAGCTTCCCTCAGTCTTCCCAGGTGTGGTCTTGTGGCGTCTTGTCTTTGTAATCGTGTGGGCGTTTGTGGTGGGCATGCGACTGGGGTGGCTCGTCTCCGTTATCTACTACGTTTGGGTGGTCCTGTGAGCTACGTCCTGACCAGTTAGTGGCAGTGCTTCTCGTGAAGGGGGGGGGGTGTCAGGCAGCGGGGAAGGGAGGGGGGGTGGTAGAGGTCATCCATAAGATATTTGTCGTTTAGGCGTCCTACGGTGGCTATTATAAGTACTTTTTCTAGCTCCCTGTCACCGCCAGTTCCGCGTTCGCTGCGGCCCCCCCTTCATATGGCATCTCCTTTTGTCTATCGCTGGGTTTTGTAGCTACCAGTTTCTCCCCCCATCCACCTCCGTCTCACCCATGTCTAATCGAGGCCTCCCCATTGACCTGTACACGTGGTGACTCACCCCATCCCCGTCTCTTTCTCAAACGGTATGGGTATCTCTATAGCTAAATTATACAGGCCTTTCGTGTTTAGGTAGGTTGTCACATGGGGCAGGTGTCTAGCGTCAGGGTCTGAATTGTGGTCAGGCTATCAGAGGAGTGGGCCTAGCCTCCTGTTTGCTTGCCCTGTCAGGGCGTGGTTTCCACTGCAATCGATAGGTAAGCCTTATACAATTTACTAAGTCTAATGTGTAACAAATGGAAACCTTATAACATTAAAACATTTTCACCTTTGCGCCCCCCAGTTTGCTTGTCCGTTTGTTCGGGTTTGATCAATGACCAGGATCAGCGTCCCATCTCCACCCCTGTATCCCCTCCACCCTAAATGTAGTGTTATCCCGTTAGTCCCATATTAGTTGCGTTATTCCCCACCATTTATTCCCAGGTTCTGTTTGTGCGTGGTGAATAGCGTAGTACTTATCTGGGTACTGGGGGTCGCGTCTTGCATCTGGTACCGGTAGAGTCTGCAATCTTATGGGGCCCGCAACAGTCTTTATCGTGAGGGGGGTGGAGGGGTCCTCCTTGTCGGGGCGGGTGTGCCCCTCTGCCATTATTCTTCTGGTTCTGCAGGGTCCAGGTGTCTGCGTGCAGTGGGCCACCTCGGTGATTCACCTCTGCGGCGTCGCTGTGGTTTCGGTGTTTGAGGTCTTGGCCGTTGCTCTAGAGGTCTGAGGACCCAGTCCGTTATCTCCGTGGGCGATAGTTCCAGGCAGTGTAGGAATCCCGGGCTTTCCTCCGGCCAGCGCAGAGATACCCATTCGTTCTGGTGTCTTGCGAGTAGGGCAAAGGAAAAATCCCCTCTTGTAGGGGATATTTCTCTCTCTGAGAAGGGATGTGATGGGACGCAGGGCCCTGTGCGCTTCTAGCGTGAGCGGTGACAGATCCTGGAACAAGGCCACATCAACCCCACGGAATCTCCATAGCGGTCTCGTGCGGGCTTTCTGCATTATCTGCTCCTTGTGCTTATAGTGGTGGAGGCAGCATATGGCATCCCGTGGTGTGCCATCTGGTATCCTGGGCCTGTTTGCCCTGTGGGCACGGTCAAACGTCAGGTCGGCAGGTAAGTCTTCCCCTAATATGGCCTGGAAGAGGGCCTTCAGCGTGGCCTCAATATCTTCCTCTGCCTGTGGTTCAGGTAGGCCGCGCACGCGGATGTTTGAGCAACGGCCTCTATTGTCCAGATCTTCTGTCTGCCGTCGTAGGGCTAGCAACATGTTTCCCTGTCTGGTGACCGCTGTGGTTGTGGTTCCCGCTCTCCCCATAGCTTCCTGCATATTCCCCTCCAGTGTTTGGAGCCTGCCGCTGTGCGCAGTAATTTCAGCCCTCAGGGCTGTTACCTCTAGGTGGATCGCCGCGTGTAGGTCATCTGACAGAGCTTGGAGGTCCGTTTTTGTGACCATTTGTGCGGCCAGCGCTCTGATATCCGCGCTGATATCTGTTAGTGTGGGGCCGGCTGTCTCTGGGGGTTGCACGTGGTGCAGCGAGTCGGCCATTGTTGCGCCTGCCTGCTCGCGGGATGCGGTTGCCGGAGCCTGCAGGTAATCGTCCATGGGACCTGCCTGGGAGCTTGTAAGGTTGCTCCGGGGTGTCTGGGAGCCGTCCGGGTGTTTTGTGCATCCCATTTCCAACCCTCCCTGCTCGTTTAGCGTGCTAATTGTAGCTTTGGGAGACGGAGCTCTCAGCTTAGGCTGCCATTCTCCTCGGTGTCCAGGCCACGCCCCCCTATAGTGGTCCTTTAAACATGATTCCCACTTCAACAGTCTAGAGCTAAAATAATCTTTTCTAGGACTGCTCAATAAAAGTTCAGTTGTAATGTACATCCAATTAAAACCTAGATTTTATTTAAAAATCATAGCTTACCAGAATTTCTGGGTGATTCGACTTTCATTTCATATATAGCAATGTAGAGATTGGTATTGGAATACAAGGTGCTTATGTGTCCCCTGATGAGTTAAGACTAGTGAAAAGCGCATCGTTGTTTTATGTTTGTGTACTTAAATAGCCAGATTAAATATTATATTTAGGGGGAGGTTTAAGATCGCAACAATATCAGCATTCTTTTATAGATGCGATTATTTACCACTGTGGGAGGTCTTCACTCATTTCCTCTCTATCCTCATTTCCATTATTTAATCATTTTCAAATATAAGGCTCTTCTCTATCTTGCTTAACATATATACATACCTTATATAGGTAATAATAATAGATTGAAAGTTTTATGAGCGATCCATTAGCATTCAGATAATGAGTTCTGTTACACCTATTCCTTTCTAAGATTTTTGTTGGGGTTCCACATATTTGTGAACTCGAGCTGATAGCTCAGTTCAGTTTAAGATGTGAAGATGTCAGGATCGGGACAGGGATCCAACACGCAGAGTACAAACAGTAGCCAGATACGTATACCGGACCTTAGAATGGCCGGACTAACGTAAGTAGTACAGTATAGAATGGTCAAAGACAAGCCGAGGTCGAGGGTAACAGAAGACAGGTAAGCGAGAGACAAGCCGAATCAAGGGTAACAGAGATAAGCAGAGTAAGGTAAACAAGCCGGGTCAAAACCAAAAGGGATAATAGAATACACAAGCACTGAGTGACTAGAACAAGCTAGAACCACGACAGGGCAATGAGCTAATGAACGAAGCTCTGTTAAATACCCTGTTCAGAGCAGTAACCACGCCTCCGAGGCGTCCTGATTGGTCCTGCAGCAATTGAGTGACAGGTCATTCCGGAGGAGTGTCCTGATGACAACTTCCTGCCTAGATGCTGTAAAAGGCAGTCACTCCCTCGCGGCCGGCCTTGCATGACCGGATAGACCGTGGGGAAGGGAGCCATCAGGCCGTCTGGATGGAGGAACAGCTAAGTCTCTACCTCTTTCGGAGGTAGAGACCGCAGGTACCCTGACAGTACCCCCCCTCTCAGATACGCCCACCGGGCGGAATACACCAGGGCGAGAAGGGAATCGAGAGTGAAACGCCCTGCGGAGACGGGGAGCATGCACCTCCTCCTGAGGTACCCAACTTCTCTCCTCAGGACCATAACCCTTCCAATCGACCAGATATTGCAGTTTCCCCCGGGAGATTCAAGAATCAACGATGGAATTGACCTCATACTCCTCCTGACCCTCCACCTGAACTGAGCGGGGAGGGGCGATCGTGGAGGAGAACCTGTTACATATTAATGGTTTTAGCAAGGAAACATGAAATGAATTAGGAATGCGTAAGGCATTAGGCAACGCTAAACGATACGCAACTGGGTTAATTTGAGACAGTACCCTGTAAGGTCCAATATATCGAGGAGCAAACTTCATGGACGGCACTTTTAACCGAATGTTTCTAGTACTTAACCATACTCTATCGCCTGGAACAAACACCGGTGCTGCCCTTCTACGTTTGTCAGCGTGTTTTTTAACCAGCGTAGAATTGTGCAGAAGGATTTGTCGAGTTTGATCCCACAACTCTCTTAAATTGGCAACATGAACATCCACCGATGGTATCCCTTGAGAAGAAGACTCCGAAGGAAGGATGGAAGGATGAAAGCCATAATTCAAGAAAAAAGGGCTAGAATGCGTAGAATCACAAATGAGATTGTTATGTGCAAACTCCGCCCAAGGAATCAAACCGACCCAATAGTCCTGGTGGTCTGAAACGAAACAACGTAAATATTGTTCAACTTTTTGGTTAGTGCGTTCAGCAGCTCCATTGGACTGAGGATGATAGGCAGAGGAGAAATTCAATTTGATGCCTAGTTGGGAGCAGAATGATCTCCAAAAATGGGAAACAAATTGGGAGCCTCTGTCAGAGACAATTTGGGAAGGTATCCCATGCAAACGGAAAATCTCCCTGGCGAATATCTCAGCTAATTCGGGCGAAGATGGGAGTTTAGGTAAGGGAATGAAGTGAGCCATTTTAGTAAATCTGTCTACCACAGTGAGGATGACAGTCTGCTTTTTAGAGATAGGCAAATCAACAATGAAGTCCATTGCCAGACAGGACCAAGGCTTTTCAGGAACCTCTAAAGGGTGCAGAAATCCGCATGGAAGCGAATGGGGTAGCTTGGTCTTGGTACAAACTTCACATGCCCCGATGAATTCTTTAATATCCTTGCGTAAGTCAGGCCACCAAAAATCAGTCAGCGCATAAGTCTTGCGGATGCCAGGATGCCCAGCCACCTTGCTGTTATGGAGACAGCGTAGCACCTCCAGTTGGAGAGCGGCAGGAACGAAGTGTCGATCCCCAGGAGTCTGTTTGGGTGCCAAATGCTGAAACTTCATGATCTCAGAAAGCAATGGAGAGTGAATCCTGAGATTCGTGTTCGCAATGATATTCCCCTTAGGAACTATGGAGGACAGAAGTGGTTCAGTTATAGTGGATGGTTCATATTGACGAGACAAAGCATCGGCTTTAGAGTTCTTAGAACCAGGTCTATACGTAAGTACATAATTAAAGTGAGTGAGGAACAAAGCCCAGCGAGCCTGCCTGGCGGACAAGCGCTTAGCCTCCCCAATATAAGACAAGTTCTTATGATCCGTTAGGATAGTAACAGGGTGTAGTGTCCCTTCCAGTAAATGTCTCCACTCCTTTAAAGCCTTAATGACCGCTAACAGTTCCCTCTCCCCGATGTCATATCTGCTCTCAGGCCCAGAAAATTTTTTAGAGAAGAAACCACAAGGGTGTAACGGTTTATCCACCCCTAACCTTTGAGACAGAACAGCCCCAACTCCTGTCTCAGAAGCATCGACCTCGAGCAAGAAAGGCAGAGTCGTATCAGGATGAACTAGAATGGGAGCTGAGGCAAAAAGTTCCTTGAGAGTCTTAAAAGCACCAAGAGCTTCCTCAGACCAGAACTTAGTATCAGCCCCTTGTTTGGTCATATTGGTAATAGGCGCAATGATAGAGGAGTAACCCTTAATGAAGCGCCTATAGTAGTTGGAAAAACCAATAAACCTTTGGATAGCCTTGAGTCCTTTGGGCAAAGGCCAGTCTAAAATAGATTGGAGTTTACCAGGATCCATTTTAAAACCTTCCCCAGAAATCACGTACCCAATAAAGTCTACCTGAGACTGATCAAAACTGCACTTCTCCAATTTGCAGTATAGACCATGTTGCAGAAGTTTGTGTAACACCTTTCTGACCTGTCTATGGTGAGTCTCAATCTCCTTAGAGTGTATTAGTATGTCGTCCAGGTAAACAATAACACAATCATGCTGAAACTCCCTAAGTACCTCATTAATCAACTCTTGAAATACTGCAGGAGCATTGCATAGTCCAAATGGCATAACAGTGTATTCGTAATGGCCATACCGGGTATTGAATGCCGTCATCCACTCGTGACCTTGCTGGATTCTCACCAAATTGTAAGCCCCTCTGAGATCTAACTTGGTGAAGATTTTGGAGCCCTTAAGACGATCAAATAACTCGGTAATCAGTGGGATGGGATAGGCATTTCTGACAGTTATTTTATTCAAGCCTCGGTAATCGATACAAGGTCTCAGCGTGCCATCCTTCTTCTTAATGAAAAAGAACCCCGCCCCGGCCGGAGAAGAAGACCTCCTGATGAATCCCTTTTCTAAATTCTCCTGAATATACTCCTCTAGAACCGAGTTTTCCTGAACAGACAAAGGATATACATGGCCCCTCGGAGGCATAGTCCCGGGTAGAAGCTTAATTTTACAGTCAAATGACCTGTGTGGCGGCAAAGAGTCGGCATTCTTCTTGTCAAACACTGCCCTTAAGTCTAGGTAAAGGTCTGGTATTTGTCTTTCTGTGGACTGAGTAGGATTCTCCTGTATGTTAATATTAGCTATTGGAGAAACCTTGCACAAACACCGATCCTGGCAGCCCTGGCCCCACGAGAGTATCTCCCCTAACTCCCAATCAATAATAGGGTTATGTTCTCTCAACCATGGGTACCCCAGAACTATGGGAACGGAAGGAGACGAAATGAGCAGAAGAGATAAATTCTCCACGTGTAGGATACCAACATTTAACTCAATGGGTATGGTCTCACGAAAGATAACAGGGTCTAGTAGTGGTCTACCATCTATGGCCTCAACGGCCAAGGGTGTCTCCCTTAGCTGGGATGGGAAATTGTTTTTACTAGCAAAGGCTTGGTCGATAAAATTCTCAGCAGCACCGGAATCTATCAAAGCCATAGCCCTTACTACTTCCCTCCCGCAAGTTAAGGAAACTGGTAGCAGAAGCCTGTGATCTTTATAATTAGGAGTAGAGGACAAAATAGAAACACCCAAGGCCTGTCCTCTAGAGAGACTTAGGTGCGAGCGTTTCCCGGGCGGTTAGAACAGTTTGAGAGTAAATGACCCTTAGCTCCACAATACATACACAAACCCTCTCTTCTCCTTTACTGTCTTTCCTCCTCAGAGAGGCGGGTATACCCTATCTGCATAGGTTCAGGAAGCAAAGATACCGTGGAGTCAGGACTTGGAAAAGCGGGGGCTAACCTAAAAGAAGGTTCCTCTCTCGAGTGTTCTGTCTCTCTCTTAAACGTTCATCTATACGAGAGATGAACGAAATTAAATCCTCTAAATTCTCAGGGAGTTCTCTGGTAGCAACCTCATCAAAGATTACTTCAGATAAGCCATTCAAAAATACATCCATATACGCCTGCTCATTCCACTTGACCTCTGATGCCAGAGACCTGAACTCTAGTGCATAATC
This sequence comes from Pelobates fuscus, assembly GCF_036172605.1. Lineage (NCBI taxonomy): Eukaryota > Metazoa > Chordata > Amphibia > Anura > Pelobatidae > Pelobates > Pelobates fuscus. The sequence continues at coordinate 256,439,873 of NC_086318.1, forward strand.
CACCAGTGTTCGGTTCTCCTGTTTCAGACGCAACAGTAATCTGGCTGCATTAACCTTTCTACCTGGAGGGTCAAATGTTCTTCTAAAAGCAGCTACAAAGGCGTTATAGTTATAAACTAATGGGTTATCGTTCTCCCATAATGGGTTGGCCCATCTCAGAGCTTTCTCAATAAGTAGGGTGATAATAAATCCTACCTTTGCCCTATCTGTAGGATAAGAGCGAGGTTGCAATTCAAAATGGATACTAATTTGGTTTAAGAAACCACGACACTTCTCAGGAGCCCCACCATAGCGTACTGGGGGGGTAATGCGAGAAGAAGCACCCACTGTGGCTACCTCTAGACCTGAACCGACAGGAGAAACAGGGGTATTACGTATCTCCTCTGGTGGGTTATTGGCACGAGATAATAGAGCCTGTAGCGCAAGCGCCATCTGATCCATTCTGTGATCCATGGCTTCAAACCTAGGATCAGGAGAAGCAAGCTGACTGTTTTTACTTGCAGGATCCATTGGCCCTGTCGTAATGTCAGGATCGGTACAGGGATCCAACACGCAGAGTACAAACAGTAGCCAGATACGTATACCAGACCTTAGAATGGCCGGACTAACGTAAGTAGTACAGTATAGAATGGTCAAAGACAAGCCGAGGTCGAGGGTAACAGAAGACAGGTAAGCGAGAGACAAGCCGAATCGAGGGTAACAGAGATAATCAGAGTAAGGTAAACAAGCCGGGTCAAAACCAAAAGGGATAATAGAATACACAAGCACTGAGTGACTAGAACAAGCTAGAACCACGACAGGGCAATGAGCTAATGAACGAAGCTCTGTTAAATACCCTGTTCAGAGCAGTAACCACGCCTCCGAGGCGTCCTGATTGGTCCTGCAGCAATTGAGTGACAGGTCATTCCGGAGGAGTGTCCTGATGACAACTTCCTGCCTAGATGCTGTAAAAGGCAGTCACTCCCTCGCGGCCGGCCTTGCATGACCGGATAGACCGTGGGGAAGGGAGCCATCAGGCCGTCTGGATGGAGGAACAGCTAAGTCTCTACCTCTTTCGGAGGTAGAGACCGCAGGTACCCTGACAGAAGATTAGAATTAAGTCTCAGAATCACTAGATCAGATATAACAGTTTGTCTAGCGGTCAGACATCTTACTCTTTCTATTTCTTTTCTATCATATTTACATACATGACTTGAGTTTAGCTCCACTGAAATAAGCAAACAGGAAGTAACATGATCGGTTATCTGACTGACAGCTGGGGAGGGGTAGTGTAACAAGGTTAATGTATAAACATGCCAATTTCTATTGAAATTTATACTTTTTGTAAAATGAAAGAGAGGACACACTTTTTACACATAAAGCACTTTAGAAAGTTTAAGTGTGTTAGTGATCTGAAAGGATTAGTTTAAGTTGTTATGGGAACAGGAGTTTCCAGACAAAGTCTTATCTTCAGGGGTTAAACTGTTTTGCAACCTGACATTGGGGCTCTGGCAATCAACATCATTGCCTTTGGCTTCCTTCCTGATCTGTTTCCACAGTATGAGGAAGGATAATCCATTTAAAGACAGGGTTGCCCAGTAGAATGAGGGGTCATAAAAATGTTAGTATATCTCATGCTGAAGAGCTCTTGCATGGAAACAATGCCCTGTGTTGTACACAGCACAAGCAAATTTAATCAGACAATTGCAGTGCATTTATTGGTGACTACGCGTGTGCGTAGGGGCAATTGTTTTTAGTATAGTTTGTGTAAAGCAGCCTGGTTGTGTGCATGCAGTGGCGTACACATAATCCATGGGGCCCCAGTGCGAAAATTGATCCGTGGCCCCCCTCCTCCCGGCGCTTACTCTGTGCGGTCTGGGACCGCCACACATGGAGGCAGGCACCACGGTATTTACGCCAGTGCATGCAGATACACATACACTTAAAGAAGCACTATAGGCACTCAGATCACTTCTGTTTAATGAAGTGGTCTGGGTGACAAGTCTCTCTGGTATTAACCCTGCAGCTGAAAACATAGCAGTTTCAGAGAAACTGCTATGTTTCACTGAGGGTTAGTCCAGCCTCTAGTAGCTGTCTCACTGACAGCCGCTAGAGGTGCTTCCGCGATTCTCACTGTGATGACGTCCATAGGAAAGCATTGATTAATGCTTTCCTATGGGTGGTTTGAATGCGGATGCGGATCTTGCTACGCATGTGCATTCGGAGCTGAAAGGCAGATCGGGGCGGAGAGATCCCCAGCGCCAATGGAGCCCGGCGCTGAAGAAAGGCAAGTGCTGAAAGGGTTTTAACCACACACACACACACACACACTCTCACGAACAGACACATACACACTAGCTAACAGACACACACATATACTGACAGACACACAGTGACAGACACACCTACACACTCACTGACAGACAGACACACATACACACTCACTTACAAAACACACGCTCTCACACACACTTACTAACAGACACCAAACAGACTCACTAACAGACACATACAAACTAACACACTTAGTAACAGAAACACAGTAACACACTCACTGACACACACACACTCACTGACACACAAACTAACATGCACACACACACACTGACACTCGCTAGCAGACACACACTAAACAGATGTACACAAACTAACACACAACTAACACACTCAGTAACAGACACACACACAGTAACACACACTGACACACACACTAACACATACACTAACACACATACACACTCACATTTTTTTTTATTTAATCCCCCAGCCTCCCTTTGGGAGTACTGAGAGGATTCCAGATTTCCTTGGGGTCCGGTGGGGCTGCTGGGCGGCAGGTCCTGCAGGCGGCAAGGGAGCACTGATCCTCGTGTTCAGCTCCCTCGCGCGCCACTTGATGCCAGAGCCGGAGTGACGTCATATTCCGGTTCCGGCATCACTGCGGTGCACGCGAGGGAGCTGGGCAGAGAGAGCTCAGGGGAGAATGCTCCCTTGCGTGCCTGCCCGGTGACATCACTGCCAGCCTTGGGGGGCTCTGAGGTGGCCAGCTTCTGTGCCCCCCAGGAGAAGAGGCTGCCGGTGCGCAGTACGCCAGTGGGTGTATGATGTGTGGTTAAGGACTGTAGTGTGTACATATTTCAGTGGCTGTAAAGTGTGCCACCTAGAGGCTGTAGAGATTGTGTGTTTATCAAGGGGAGAGAGCACGTGTGTCTATGGGGTGTAGTGTTTCTAGAGGGTGTACAGTTGGTATAGGGGCTGAAATATGCATTTGTGTGTGTGCACAGGGGAAGTAGTATGCATGTAAATGAATATGGGCTGTAGTTTATGTGTACAGGGTAGTGTGTTGTAATTTGTGTGTATAGGTTAGTGTGTGTTTGCATAGGTGCTGTTGTGTTTGAGTGTATTGGGGCTTCAGTGTGTGTATGTACAGGGGCGCGAGTGTGTTTCTAGGGGCTGTACAGAGTGTTTGTGTGTCATGAGGATGTAGAGTATGTATTTGTCGATGAGGTGTGCCTTTATGATGTGTGCATCTAGTGGCTGTAATGTGCATGTATTTGTATTGGGGCAGTAACATGTACATACCTCACATCTTGGGGCTGTAATTTGCATATAAAAGGGCTGTAGCATGTGTGTATATTAATATATACTATACTGTGTGTGTACAGGTGTTACAGTGTTTGATTAGGAGCTGTTTTGTGTGTGTAAATAGGGGTTTATAGTGTTTATGTACTGGGGCTGGTGTGTAGTGGTTAGGCGGGTAGGGACTTTACTTGAGGGTGCTGGGGGGGAATTATATATATATATATATATATATATATATATATATATATATATATATATATATATACACATACATAACTTTGCAAAATGAAAAAGAAATAAAAAAAAACATTTATTTCCCCCTCCCTTCTGCTACATTTGGTAAAAAATGCATTTATTCCCCCCTCCCATCTACTATGTCTGGCTTCTGCTTCTGAGTAGTTACCCGTGGCAACAATCTGAGTAACCGAAGCCTGCGGGAACAGATCACTTGGCCCCCACCCGAAGGTGAGGTCAATTGCTCCCTGTGCTGCTCTGCCTGTCTGTGCAATAGGCCGGTGAGGGAGATCTCTAATCTTCTCACGGCCCATCAAGGGACATATATGTTTGGACCATGCTCACTGAGCGTTAGCATTGTATGAGGTCGACCTCAGCCCTGTGCCATCGGGTATTTGCCCTGTTTACCTGGTGGCCAGTACGGGCCTGCTCTCTTCATATTCTCCATCACCTTATTTATCTCTCTTTCTCTATTCTCTACACACATTCTGACTTTCTTCCATACACCTTCCCACCTTCTATCCCTCTCTATATTCTCTTTTATCAGGACTAGCCTAGTCTAACATGCAAACTTAAGGGATACAGGGCAGAAGCATGCACCAGTCCTTATAGAGTGTCTATACGTAGACAAAGAGTATCCCAGAAACAGGCCAAGGTCAAGGGTATCAAAAGTACACAGAAGCAAGAAACAAGCCAAGGTCAGGATTATAGAGAGCAAGACTAGTCAGACAAGCCAAAGTCGACAAACAATAAATCACAGGCAATGCAACACTCTTAAGTATACAGAACCACGACAGGACAAGTAGACAAGGACAGCCAGGAACTATATATACCCTATAATTTGTTGTGATAGGTTACAGAGAGCAGTGATGCCGTAAGTATGTTAATATCATCAAAAATCGCCACATAGACTGACACTATAGAAGGAAACAAATGGAAGGATTCCGTGTCATAAATTACATCAGAACGAGGCACCTGGAAGCTACAAATGAGGGCCAGGGTGAGGACACTAGATCTTCTCTGCAAAATAGCAAGTGACTAATAATTAACTAACTAACTAACTAACAGTTGCAAGAAAAAGTATGTGAACCCTTTGGAATGATATGGATTTTTGCACAAATTGGTCATAAAATGTGATCTGATCATCATCATCTAATCCCTAATCTGTATTTTGTATATATTTTGGTCTTTCCAACAGCACCACTTCTTAGAAATTCAGTTTCTGGGTGTACCCCTCAAATCCCCATTTTTTCTAGTTAAGTCAGACATATCAAAAGAACTCACTTGAAATGTTGAAAAGTCAGCTGCACAATATATCCTGGACTGGTCCTGATTTCCCATATGCATTTGGCATTAGAAGGATAACTATTAGGGAAAAATGGGCTAGTTATGACCCCAGAATGTTGCATCAGGAGCCCTCCACAGCCGCTGTAACTGGGGACTGGAAAAAATAACATAATGAGTTATATTTTGTTTCACAGATTATGTGATTTCAAAACGAGTTACATTTTATGCGAAATGTGAAATATCTAGCTGCAAAAATTAAAGCAATACACAGCTCAGTATAAAAAGTATAAAACATTTTGAGTTCTGGCATTGCAGTCATGTTAAATTAAAACATAATTCTGTTTACTAGCTTGCATAACTTTGCTGCCACTCCAAATTGTAAAAGTTTTAGGCAGGAGCAAAAATCATAAAGAACCGCAAAAATCACACAGCTAATTGCTAAATTATATCGCATTTTCACTGGTGTAAAAATGCCAGTTTTTTTTTTTGGTGGAGAGACCAAGCATATTGTCTCATTATGTGGTTGATACCAGTTAACTTATACTTTTCAGTATCAGTAACAAAAGCAATCTATGTTAAAGTTTAAAAATAGAATGAGCAGCATAAAAACAAATACTGCAAAAATTATTTTTGTGTAATATGAGGTATTACCTGAGAAATATGTTTGAGAAACTGTGGGATTAGAAGAGACAAACAAAAGTTAGTGGTATTACTGAAATTTCACCATAATCAAAATTAAATAGTCATTCACCCAAATGCACTTATATTGAAGTAAGCACATGCAATAAATGTTGTTATTCAAAATAATGTCTATTAGATTAACAGCTTAAACATTGTAAACTTAAATGGAGGTCACTTAAACAGCTTTTATGAGGCTTTGGCTTCCTTAAAATGTTGTATTTATCGCATACTCGAATATTGATAGCTTTCTGCAATAGAAGCCTGACTTCTTCCCTCACTATAATATACATCCTGCCTTTGCCAAATATATATCTAGCTCAGCCACTGACAGCACAGGGCAAATAGTAGGATGCATCACATTCTGCTGTTCTCTATTCCTTTCTACTAGACTTGTGCATTCAGTTCAGATGAATTGTGATGCATACGAAAGTTGGACAATTGGCGTTCGGGATTCTGTAATTCCAAATCACCATACGGAAGTATCACCAAACAACTGAAATTAACAAAGATCAAACAGCTATGTTGAATTTGTGATTCATTCTTCTGGCCTTGGTGCTAAAAAGTAGATTGATGGGTATGGAAAAATCACTTAATCAAATAAATAAATAGAATAGGTAAATATAAAAATAAATAAATAGAGGTTTCAGCCGGACAAAACCCTTAAACATCACTACCATATATACTCAAAAGATACCAAATGCTGAAAAACTGAATGTTGTCTACATGTGAACCAAGCTTGAATGGCAAAATACCATTCTATTCCGTCAGGGTTAGCCAGAGTTAGCTTTAGTTATATGAGAATTGCCATATGCATTGATCAGTCACAACATTCAAACTACTACAGGTTAAGTGAATAACATTGATTATATCATTATGATGGCACCTGTCAAGAGGTGGAATATATTACGTAGTATGAGAACATTCAGTTCTAACATTATATGAGTTGGAACAGGAAAAATTGGCAAGCGAAAAGATCTGAGTGATTTTAGAAAGGGCCAAATGGTGATGGCTAGACAACTGGGTCAGAGGATCTCCAAAAAAATAAGTCTTATGGGGTTTTCCCAGTATGCAGTTGCAGGGCTGGTGCTCCCTGTAGGCCAACTAGGTGGCCGCCTAGGGCGCTGCTCAAGGGGGGGGCGCCGGCAGCAGCTACAATGCTAGTCTTGGTCCCTCTATGAGGGACTAATTCTGTATTGCATGCCTCAGGTCCTGCCACCGGGTGCTAGGGAGCACTTACATAGATGCAGACTAGTGCCCGGTGGCATCAACCTCCATACACAACGACCACAAAGAGCCGCCCCCCCACCCATTAAAAAAGCCAGCAGTGCAAGGGTGCATTGGGTCCAGTGGGTGGGAGAATAGTGGAGGCAGAGCTCAGAGCGAGGCAGCAAGGCACACTGAGGAAGCCTTGGACACATGGAGAGCCAATATGAAATTAAGATAAGAGGGGACTTCATAGTGTGTTTTTTTAAAGAGTGTGTGTCTGCTTGCTTCAGGTAATGTGTTTGTATGTCTGCTAGGGACAGTTTGTGTGTGTGTGCTTGGGCCAGTGTGTGTGTGTCTGTCTGCTAGAGATATTGTGTGTGTGTGTGTGTCTGCTAGGGACATTGTGTGTGTGTCTGTTAGGGACAGTGTGTGTGTGTGTCTGCTAGAGACAGTGTGTGTGCGTGTCTGCTAGGGACAGTGTGAGTGTGTGTGTCTGCTAGGGACCGTGTGTGTGAGTGTGTGTGACTGCTAGGGGCAGTGTGTGTGTGTGTGCATGTGTCTGCTAGGGACAGTGTGTGGGTGTGTGTGACTGCTAGGGACATTGTTTATGTGTGTCTGCTGGGACAGTGTGTGTGTCTGCTGGGCACAGTGTGTGTGTGTCTGCTGGGGACAGTGTGTGTGTGTGTGTCTGCTGGGGACAGTGTGCATGTCTGCTAGGGACGGTGTGCGTGTGTGTCTGCTGGGGACAGAGTGTGTCTACTAGGGACAGTGTGTGTCTGCTAGGGACAGTGTGTGTGTTTGCTGGGGACATTGTGTGTTTTTGCTTGGGACATTGTGTGTGTCTGCTGGGGACAATGTGTGTGTGTCACTCTGCATGAGTCAGTAAATTGGTGTGTGCATTGGTCACTGATTGTGATTGTGTGGACCATTGAGTGTGAGTGATTGAGTGAGTGAGTGCGTGAGGGTGTGTATGTATGTATCAGTGATTGCATTTGGGCAGAAAGGACAATTTTTATAAAAAAAAATCAATACTTTTGATTGAAAAAACAAAACAAAAAAACACTATAGTGTTAAGAATATAAACATGTATTCCAAATACTATAGTGTATCTGTCCCTACTTAGATTCAAAGTACCCCATCATAAAATGATTGTAAAAAAATAAAAAGGGAGGGGGGTTTACTTTTATTTACATTTTTTAAGCACCAAGACTCCCCCTGCCTCGCTTAATGTCACTGATGGGAAAACACCAAAACCAATGTTCCTCATACAGGAGCATTGGGGACCTGATTCGCATAAGTGGCAAGCGCAATGTGCTTCTAACAGCATAGGTGCCTCTAGTGGCTGACAGTGTGACAGCTACTAGAGGCATGTTTAACTCTTCAAGGTAAGGCAATGTTTTATCTTGTTGGGTTAAACCTACAGGTCCACCGTGGGCAGCAACAATCCTTGTACCGGCCCTGTGCAGTGGTTAGTAGCTTTGTGAAAGGATATGCAGCCAGTGGTCATTTTTCATCCCAGGCTCATTTCTGCACATGGGAAGCGAAGGCTAACCCTTCTGGTCTGATCACACAGAAGAGCTACTGTAGCCCAAAATGCTGAAACACTTAATGCTGGCCATGATAGAAAACACAGTGCATCACAGTTGGATGCTTATGGGGCTGTGTAGCAGCAGACCAGTCAGAGTGCCAATAGTGACCCCTGTCCAGTGCTGAAACCAGCTGTAATGTCTGACCCAAAGTTTTAGATCCCACTGTAGATAGAGAGTTGGCAGATCAGGAAATTAAAATGGAAAAAAGTGTATTAAGAATGAGGCATTATGGCAGCACAACCTAGTCACATACACACTTAAAGAAAATCAATATATATGAGTTCACACATATTTGTACTATGCTTAAATGCACCTTTGCATTCACACAAGCACACATCAGGCAAAAAACTAACAGTGTTTCAGCTGGTGTGACCGTACCAAGGCCCCAGGGAGTCAGGGGGCCCACTGATGATTGTTGCTCTTACAGGCACTTTTGGGTCCTTCCCACCAGCATGTACATTTTCAGTGCTGTAATCGAGGAAGGCAGGGCTACAGGGAGGCGTCCCAGACCATGGGAGAAAGCCTTTGGAAGTGTGCACAACATGAGGGAGAGCTGTATATGGAGATAGGGTGGATACGTGTGTGTGTGCGCGCATATTTGTCAGTGTTTGTGTATTTGTGTATATTTGCGTGTGTGTGTCTGTATGTATCTTTGCATGTCACGGTATCTGTTCATGTGTCAATCTGTGTTTGTCAGTGAGTATCTCTGTGTCTCAGAGTGTATCTGTGTATATATGTGTCTGTGAGCATCTATGTGTGGCAATGTGTATATGTTTGTGTGGCAAAATGTGTGCACAAATGCAGCCCTGCATTCAAACACTAACACTGCACACAAAAGCACCTCTAAATTCAAACACTAACACTACCAGAGATGTGCAGAGCTAAAAAAAAATATTTTGGGTTAATTTAAAGTTTGGAACGTAACAATTCAAGATTCAGACACCATTATCTCCAATTATTCCAGACTATACCATATAAAGGCACTTTTAAATTTGGTATTCTGAAAAATAGTAATCCTACATAATGATACCAAATAAGGAAGTTATCTACTAAAAAGTTGCCTTAAAGATCAAAACTTAAAAAGGGATTCAAAACTTTAAAAGCTCTTTAGTAAATAGCTCCCTAATTTGATATCCTATCCTTACGGGGGATTGCCATACTCAAGGGCACCAAATTAGGGACTAATCTACTGAGCATCTGAAAGAGCAAACTTAAGACCTTTCACTGTTTTGTAGATAGCTCCCTAGTTTGCTATCCTTAAGGGGATACTATAGTCACCAGAACAGCTACTGTTTAATGTAGTGATTCTTCTGTCTATAGCCTGTCACTGCAAGCCTTTCAAGGTAACCGCTGAATTTTTTTAGAGAAAAGGCAGTGTTTATATTGCTGCCTAGTAACACGTCTAGAGGAAGTCATGTGCTTCCTACAGGTGCTTCCTGTGTCAGTGCTGCATATATTTTTAAATTTTGGTCTTTTAGATGTTTAGTAGATAGCTTCCTAATTTAGGACACTTTTCTGGTAATGTAATTTTTAAGAAATTAAGTAGGAAGCTATCTACAGCTGAACAGTCTTAAATTTGCTCTCTAAGATACTTTGTCAATACGTCTCTAATTTGGTGGCCTTAATCATGTCAATCCCATGTAAGGATCGGATACCAAATTAGGGAGCTATCTCATAAAAAGCTGAAAGGTAAAAGTTAAGAAAAACAAATCTCTTTTCTTAATGTTACTGCTTCAGTTGTTTCGTAGATAAGTCCTTAATCCTTAATTATGGCAATCCTATATTAGGATACCAAATCAGGGAGCTATTTACTAAACAGCTGAAAGTTCAAATGACGGATTAAAGCCATTTTCTTAATTTAGCTGTTTCTGTTGCTTAATTGATATATGTCTCTAAGAAATGGATCTGAAAAATGTTGTTTGAATTCATCCAAAATGTGTTAATTTGTGCACACACTCCATACAAAAACACACATACATTCACACTCGTATAACCTTGCAAACAACAGCTAAAAAACATTGTCAAAGTTGTATAACAGTTGAGTTATACTCACAGCTGCTCTCTCCCTGTATTAGTAAAGCTACTTGCACACATACATTTGTTCTGCCAGTAACAATATACATTACAATGCACATATGCTTTCAAACCAATTCTACACATACACATACACGAACATGTATACCAACAAAGTTATAGCATTGTTTGAAAACCTATATGCACACAGTCATGATAACGTAATATGTAGCACTTGCACAGTGCATGTATATTAGCCTTCAAGGGCCCACGGTCTAATTTTTTCCAGTGTCCTAAATTGTTGTCAATTAATCCATGTCTATGTGTTTTCTTGCCATTATTAATCTTCAGTAAATGATTTTAGGTTGATTTAAATTGAATACACATAGAATATAACTCTTTATATTTACCTGTAGTTGTACCAGTATCTGTAGGATGAAAAATATACAGATTTATATAATCAATATGTAGTTAAACATTTTCTTTATATTTACTTTATCAGCAAATTTGGGTAAAGAAACTATGGGGCTTTATAATTATATAGTAATTTAGGTTGAAAAGAAATATACTCAAGTCCATTCAATTCAACCTTTAAATAGGAGCTGTTATTTCCTATGATTTTTAATACTATGTTTACATATCCTTCTATTGAACAAAATATATATATATGAGGTGCAAATAGTAAAATTAAGTGTTTATCCTGCGAAGGGGCACCTCCATTATTGCTCTGGGCCAATAATTGTTTTAAACTCTGTTCTTTCCACCTTGCAGTCAGCAAGAAGAAAGCAGAGCAGGATGAATCACAAGGTGACCTAAAGCAACTGTCTAGTCCAGGTGTTAGACATGGTCCTGGAACATGAATTACTTTGGCTCTATTCACCGTCCCTATGTGAAGAAAGAAGGAATGGGGCAAACTGCCTAGGATCCCTGTGGATCTTAATTATTTTGTGGAAGATAGCATACAGAGAAGAGAAGAAATTAAACAATGTTTCCCTGTGTCCTCTGCATTTGCCCTATCTTTGCAGTGCTTTAATTGGTTTATGATGTTATTTGATATTTTTCAATATACATTTAAAATGAAATGCATCTCATGAAGAAGTTAGCACACCATAAAAAGGGTAAAAAAAACAAAACATTGTTGACTCCATAATGCCAGTTAGATGTATCCTACATATTATTTAGTTCTAGAATCTGACAAAAAAAAACTGTCTAATTTGGCAGATAATTTCACAAATGTATCCTTCTTACTTTAAAGAACAATTTTGCTCTAAGTGAAAATGTCTTTCTTCCATTTTTCCAATGAATGACCTTTTATCTGTTGTATATTTCTGTTATTAATGAGCAGGTTCCGAGACACTATTCCTGGCTAATCATGGCAGCATCACCCTCAGCTGGATCAGGACAGAAAACAATGAAACAATTAACCAGACTGTAGGCATAAAAGGGTCCTCCTCCCTCCATACCTTAGTCTTTTATCTGTCCTCAGTCAGACAACAGGAATTTTATTCTGATTACTTTTATTTTTTGGCCACCTCCCATGTTTACCATGGGTTTTCGCCACCACAAGAGATGTCCTTTCTCTCCTGTAGTGAGAATTAGGCTGTAGAGCAGAGCAGGAACAGCTCTTAGAAGAGCTTGTGATTATAATGATCCAAAGAGTTTTACATTGAGTCACTCCCATACAGTGTGCACAATCCTTCCCCTCTGTTTAGGAGATATTTGAGTTAATTACTGTATCAACTCAATTATCTCCAAACGAAGTATTTTACACATTTTTGGAAATACCCCAAAAACATAAGAGACCCCCATAAAACATACATTTCCTAATAGCCCCGATCTGGGGGAACAACATACTAAAAAATCACCCAGATTGGTTCAGGGGTTCAAAAGTTAGTTGGCGATCACATTTCTGCCCGGCCGCCAACAAGGCAACTTCCCAGATTAGTTCCATAAGTTCAGCTGGGTCGGCCGGTCTATTTCAGGGGTATGGAAACACAATAAAATAACGAAAGAACTGTTCGTGTCTATGATTCTCCAGTGTCTCTTTTCATGTGCTTCAATGTACCGAACGCCACTGTGTTCTTATGAAAAGGAAACAAATTGCTGGAAGTCTGGAAGTCCCAGCGGTGTTTGTGCAGTCGAGTGCCTGTAAACAGTTCCATACACTCGACAACAAAACACCACTGGCCATTCAACAGTTTTAGATGGCCGCCGCCACGTGTTCGTGCATATGAACGACGACCACCCAGCCGACCGCTCAGAACGTTGAGGTGTTTGCGGTTTCCCAAGGTGTTATACAGGTCAAAAGGGTCCATAGACAGCACTCTCCACTAAGGGGTGGTCGGTCGTTCGGTAATTAGTTTGGTTATTCGAATCAAATCATAATGTACATAGGGGAAGTTAAAATCACCGAACAAACCAACGAACTCATAATGAGTAATATAAAATCCTGGGACAAAGAGGTCTGTCACAGGTGTGTTCAGTTCACACGTTGTTCTACAAGAAGAATCGTTGGCTACCTCATGTGGATACCAGTATAAATGACAAGCATGGTATCAGGGGTTTGTATGCTCAGAATACCCTATACTGATACTATATATGCTATATGCAGGTGTTGGTTATCCTTAATAATCCCCTTTTATATGTTCCCCATTTTTGGAATTGTGTAATTTTCTGCTCAATTTCCATAGGCAAAAGTTTTTGGGAGAAGCATAGAGTGTATTCTTTACATCACAGCATTCACTTATATTGTAGCGAAGTTTTATTGGGGAAGTGTGCACCTCTTTTTTTCATGGTTATTCCAGTTTATTGATCGGTGAGGCAGGGAACATAATGACTATAGATTGCTCATGTGTTGCCTTACCTGTTATATCCTGATGTTTATGGGAGTTAGGCTTTTACCCCTTAAGGACACATGACGTGTGTGACACATCATGATTCCCTTTTATTCCAGAAGTTTGGTCCTTAAGGGGTTAAAGGTATTCTCTTCTGGTGTGCTATTCTGCCGAGCGGCGGCTCTCTGTCCCTGGGAGCCTCTTAGTTGATATTGTTTCGCGCAAATACTGCAGAATGGTGCATCAGAAGAATACATCATCCAGCACTGATGAACGGAATGTACAGCCTCTGGCTGTCTCTAACCAAGCAACTTTGTAGCTGTACAAGTAGATTGCTTACTTAGCCTCAGGATGTACTAATGGGCACTCTCTATTCATTCTTTGATAGGAGTAGCCTGTCCATTATCTCTGTCAACACTATTAGACAGTAATCCTATAGGATTACCTCTCACCTCTTACCTCTCACATACATCTTCTAAGATATTCGACTATACTGCTATTGAGCTACCTTTCACTTCAACACTAGTAGTTACAAATACAAAAAGAGAAGTCATACATAGGGATTAAGGAGAGAGCGCAGGTAACTTTTTCTTTTCTTTGGTTTCAACACTAGTAGTGAGAACCAATCAGGACCTAGACTAAACTTTACATTAGTCAAGAATCAGTGACTAAATATTCGCTTCTATCTCCTCCTTCTAATTTAGAAGTGTTGCTTTGTTTAACCAAATGTATCCTTTATTATATTCCCTATAATCAAGTTGATACAATTCTGTGTCTCAGTACCCTCCATTAGCTACTACCTCTGATTTTTTCATCCCCATCTTTATACAGTCTTTAAACTTTCCAGAGCTGACCAGTCATTATACTCCTACATTAGATGTTTTTCTGTAGGTACCAATGCTGTCTGGGATATAGACTATAAGTGCCATCTGTATACGAATTTTGAGAAACTCTCTCCTCTCCCCCCAGTTTTTTTAAAGGTGTATCACTACTTTATATATCTGTGATTTTTTTTTACCCACTGTGGGTTTGCACATTTTTTGTATTTACCATTTATCTATTTGGCTCTATATACTAATAGAGGTTCATACCACTCTGAGGATATTTTAACTTTTAGAGGTTCTCTGGGTGGAGTGGGTCCCACCTACTTGTGGGTGGATTTCTCACCCCACTTTACATTTTGTCATACTAGTATATCTAGGGTTCATGCCCTTTACTAGCTCCATAACCTATTGAGGGGCATCAGTGTAGGTAGGTCCTACATCTGTAGCCTCTTTTTTTGCATTTGTTGTGGTGCTCGTTTGTGTTTTTTCCTACTATTAGATAGTGCTGCCAAACTATTCATTCTGCTGGGAAGGTAAGATAAATATTAAGAATTAATTTCCTTTCAGTCTCTTTTTTTATTTCCTGTTTTTCTTACTTATAATAATTTTCTTCTTATTCGTATGGCTTCTCCCTCTACCTCAAAGTTTTTATTGGGGGGGGGGGGGGGGGGGGAAATGCCAAATGGGCCAGTAATATATTTATATATGGCCTTACTAATTTATAGCCCCATCAAACTGCTGGACTCTTCTCCTAGAAAACATAAGAAAAGACCAAAAGTTTTTGCGGTTTGCACAACCAGTCTTCAAGCGTTCTTGAGTTGCAAGAGGAATAAAAGAAGTTGCAATGAAACTGCTTCTAGAAGAAGTTATTGTAGAAGTTCCAAAGGCCCAAAGGTACAACAGCCATTATTCTACAATCTTTCTAGCTCCAAAGCCTCTAGGAAGGTGGAGACTGATTCTGGACCTAAAAGTCATAAACACCTATTTAAAGATAAAGTCATTCAAGATGGAATCCATTGTCAGTATAGTATCAAACATAAAAAGGGAGATTGGATGACACCTATAGACCTCAGGGACGCATATTATCAGATCCCCATTCACCAGTCTCATGTATATTTCTGCGGTTTTGGATTTGGGGAAAACATTATCAGTTCAGAGGCCTTCCTTTTGGACTTTCTCAAAAGTTCTCATAACTTTGATTGCTTACCTATGGTGACAGAAGAAAGAGATATTCCAATACCTGGACGACATACTCATAGTGGGATCCTCTGTCCAGGAGGTATTACTTACATAGTTACATAGCTAAAAAGAGACTTGCGTCCATCAAGTTCAGCCTTCCTCACATATGTTTTTGCTGTTGATCCAAAAGAAGGCAAAAAACCTAGTCTGAAGCGCTTCCAATTTTGCAAAAAACTAGGAAAAAATTCCTTCTTGACCCTAAAATAGCAGTCAGATGTCTCTTTGGATCAAGCTGCTATAACCCCACTAATTAGAAATTATATCCCTGTATGTTATGTTTTTGCAAGTATTTATCCAATTGCAGTTTAAACATATGTATGGACCCTGATAAAACCACCTCTTAAGGCAGAGAATTCCATATCCTTATTGCTCTTACTGTAAAAAAAACCTTTTCTTTGCCTTAGATGAAATCTCCTTTCTTCCAGCCTAAACGTGTGACCTCGTGTCCAATGTATAGCCCTGTTTATGAATAGATTTCCACATAATGGTTTGTACTGGCCCTGAATATATTTGTATAATGTTATTATATCTCCTCTGAGGCACTTTTTTTTTCCAAACTGAAGAGATTTACTTATTTTAACCTTTCTTCGTAACTAAAATGCTCCACTCCTTGTATCAATTTTTTAGCTTTTCTCTGCACTTTTTCTAGTGCCATGATATCCTTCTTTAGAACAGGTGCCCAAAATTGCACAGCATATTCAAGGTGTGTTCTTACCAGCGATTTATAAAGAGGCAAAATTATATTTTTTACCCTGAGAATGTATGCTCCTTTTTATATGACAAAACCTTACTGGCCTTAGCAACTGCAGATTGACATTGCATATTGCTGCCCAATTTGTTGTCTATAACAATTCCCAAATCCTTCTCGTGTATGGTTATCGCTAATTCACTACCATTTAGGCTGTAAGTTGCTTGTGCATTCTTGACCCCGAAGTGCCTAACTTTGCATTTCTACATTAAATTTCATCTGCCATTTTAGTGCCCAGTCCACCAATCTATCCAAATTCCTCTGCAGCAAAGCAATATCCTGCTCACATTTTATTACTTTACAAAGTTTTGTGTAATCTGTAAACACGTCATACACCAGCAACTATACTCTGTCTTCAGGAACACTGGATGGATACTGAACATAGAAAAAAGTTCTCTGATCCCTTTTCAACAGATCATTTTTCTGGGTGCTGTGATAAAGACGTCTTTAGCAACGGTATCTCCATCTCTATCTCCAGACAGAATAGTGAAGATTCAGGAGAAGATTGTGAACATTCAAGCTCATCAGTTCCTTTCTGCAAGAGATTATATGAGCCCCTTGGGATCCCTGACATCTACAATAGGACTAGTGAGATGGGCCCGTTGGGAAATTTTACCTATTAAGACCCCGACTGGGATCAAAAGATAGTTCTCCGCAATAATACAAAAGATCAGATAAAGTGGTGGACAAACCAGAAGAATCTTGGTCAGGGGTTACCCTTTGGAAGAACCAAACGTGTTAGTAGTCACAAAAGATGCAAGCTTGCAAGGATGAGGAGCCCATTTTGGGTCTCTTTGGAAGCAGGGACAGTGGTCCAACAAAGCGAGAAAAATGCACTCCAATCTAAAAGAATTAAGAGCTATTTTCAAGGCCCTTCAAGGTTTCCTCCCTTATGTGAAGAATGCTTGGAAAATGTTTTGGACAGACAATAGGGCAGTGGCTTCTTATGTAAACCACCAAGGATGGACCTGAAGCAAACTTCTATTAAAAGAGCTGACACCTCTTATGTTAGTGGCTCAGATTCATCTACCAGGGACTCCGACTATTTTGATGGATTACCTAAGCAAATCGAGAATAATGCCAGGAGAATGGAAACTGCATTCAGAAGTATTCAAGGCAATTACCCTTCCGTGGGGCATTCCCCACAAAGACTTGATGGCAACTGCACGGAACATGCAAGTAACAAAGTTCTTCTCTCTTCACCCAGACCATCAGTTTGTGAGACAGGACGCTCTATTTATTAAGTCAGGGTCCTGTCCTCCATACCAACTCTGAACAGTTGAGATTGGGGGCCTGGCTTTTAAAAGGGAGAGGCTCCTGCAATCAGGGTTGTCTGAGGCAGTGACTGATACTCTTCTGCAGTCTAGAAAGCTTTATACATCGAATTGCTATCACCGTATATGGGAGACATTTAAATCTTGGACACTCAAAACGGGAGTGGATTTCTTGCACCCTGATCAGAACTATATCTTTGAATTTCTACAAGCTGGCTTAGAGAAAAGTTTAAGTCTGAGTACCCTAAAGGTCCAGTGTTCTGCTCTATTGGTCCTATGTAACTATTCTTGGGCTTCAAATCCATTGATTGCTAGGTTCTTTAAGGCTACTCTTTGTATTAGACCTCCTCATCGCAACTATACACCTCCATGGAACCTTCCTCTAGTCTTAGATGCCTTATCAGAAGCACCATTTTCTCCTCTGGAAGAGTTGGATTTCACTTATCCTGGCCATTACGTCAGCTAGGAGAATCTCAGAGGTGAGAGCACTCTCCTGTAAAGAAATGAATACTCAGGTGGTCCATGACAGAGTGGCGTTGCGTCCTAAGCTAGAATTCCTTCCTAAGGTAGTTTCTAATTTTCATTTGAATCAGGATATTGTTCTACCTTCCTTTTTTTCCTAGTCTGTCCTCAGAATTGGAGGTCAAACTTCATCATCTGGATGTTAGGTAATATTTGATCAGATACTTATCTCTCTCTGGAGCTTGTTGTAAAACAGAGCATTCCAATATCATCACGAAAGCTTAAACTTCAAAAGGTTTTTCTCCTCCAGACAAGGTTAAGTCTCATTCTACGAGGCCGTTGGCTACTTCATGGGCTATTTGGGCAGAGGTCTCTCCTGATGACATCTGCAAGGCAGCAACATGGTCTTCTCCTATGACCTTCATTAAACATTACAAGCTGGATGTAGCCTCTTATTCCACACATTTTGGCAGTAGTGTTTTGGCCTCTGTTAATTCTGCGTAATAAACTTGAATGTTCTTGCAGTGATTTAGTGTATTTATTTGTTTTTGTTTTTATTGCAAGCTTGGGTATTACCCATAAGTGATGCTGCCATGATTGGCCAGGAATATCGAAATTTTATTTCATACTTACCAGTAAATTTCTTTTCCTGGCTATTTATCATGGCAGCACCAGGTACCCGCCCAGGGTTTTATGTTTGCTATTCTATTGGACTGAGTCTAGTTAATTGTTTTAGTTTTTTCTGTCCTGATCCAGCTGAGGGTGGAGCTGTCCATAAGTGATGCTGCCATGATAAATAGCCAAGAAAATAAATTTACTGGTAAATATGAAATAAAATTTTGATATTTTACACTGGCTCTGCATATATTTGTGTAGTGCTATCATAACCCTCTGTAACGCCTTAAAAAAAAAAAGTGCAATTTTCTAGCTTTTTTCATATCTAATGTTTTCAAACCCCCATAATAATGTTGTAGCCTTCACTTTTTCTAGTTCTTAAACACTTAATTCACTTTTTTTTCATGTATTCATTTGCATTCATTTAAACCCTTGCACACATCATTTTTACTCTAGTTATGACTACCAGCATGTTGAGCAATTCATTTATCTGACAGAATCCACTAATCACTGTTACAAAGCCTGTATGTTTGCTGAACATGTAAGTGCACCCGTATTTTCAAACAATACAGGAAGTTTCAATGGCTCATATTATACCTATGGTCAGGGAGGGGGAGGAGTGAAACAATTCTACCATATCATTTTTACATTAGCATTCCATAGATTGACAAAGATTGCTATGACAGTTTTAATTACCTTATCTTTAGAAATATGGTATTTAAGTGAATGTGGGCATCAGGCTCAAATACAAACTATTTTTACATTCTGTTGCCATTCATAGTAAGCTGCACTGATGGTGTCTTCAGGGCCATACCAATACCTGGTATTTGATTATTTGTATTATCTACTGTATGTGAGAAAAAGTACATTTTTTTACTTTTATACTTACTTTTCAAGATATATTGCAAAATATTTATTGCAATCTACAGTTTTTAATTTCTTAACTATTTTTATTAAGGCTGAATAAATGAAAAATACAAATTGTATAAATGTATATATTTTTAATTTTTACATGTGTCTGCAAAGCAATATGTATACAAAATTGCTGCTTAGATATGTTTATATGTTTGCTAATATGTTTTCAATCAAAAAATATTGGTAGTAAAAGGGTTAAAACTGGTGCCTAAATTACACTACATATTCTATGTGGTGTCTTATAACTGATGTGAATGATGATTCAAATTGTGTATGAGGGGGGGCGGAGCCTGACCACGAGCCGGAGCGGTCGCACCTCAGCAAAGCTCCCGACCGCAACCTGAAAAAGCACCCGACAAGGGGGGAATAAAAACCCCAACTTACCCACTCCTGACCAGGGGCACCATCGGGACTCTCCCCTACAACCTCCCATGCCGTTTGTGTGCCTTTGTGTGCCGCGGCCTACAAGCCGGCTGCAGCCCTCGATTGGACGGCATTCCTCGACGGCCTCGATCAGCCAGAGGATTCAGCAGGGGACGATCCCTATATAGCACCCTCACCCACTCGGGCAGAAATGGGCCGCCGGTCCCAGAAACCCCCACCGGAGACGGCTTCAGGGTCCAGGGATATCAGCACCATGCTGCAACAACACAGGCCGCCAGCCAAAATGGCGGGAGCAGCGGAGCAGGACACCATGAAGGTACTCAGGGGTCCCAGCCCACATGCCCAATCCCCAGAACAGGTACCTACACCAGGGGGAATCACTGATGGGTCTGCCCCAGTCACCCAGCGGGACTTCCAACACCTAATTGGGGAAATAAAAAACCTCCTGGCGACCAGCATAGCAGCCATTAAATCTGACGTGCAGGCTATAGATGTCAGGGTTCAGGCCACAGAGAACGATGTTGCTAACATCAAACAGGGACTGACAACCTTGCAGGACACAGTACTGGCACTCCAGAATCAACAGCAAGCACTCTCCCTCCACTATATCGCCCTCGACGACAGGACAAGGTGAAACCACATAAAAATAAGAGGAGTACCAGACGACGTCTCCTCAGACGAATTACCTCACTACCTGAGACGCCTCGTGGCCGCCATCCTGCCACCCACACAGGCCAAGAAATTTAACACGGATGGGATATACCGCCTGCCACCTTCGGGCAGGACAGCCCCAAGCTTGGCCCGAGACGTGATTGTCCGCTGTGCTGCCTCCCAAGACAAAAGAATCCTGATGACTGCTCTCCGGGGCAAGACGCCACTCACATTTGAAGGCGCACAGCTTAACATCTACCAAGACCTCACCAGAGCCACGCTACAATGGCGCAGATCGCTGAACCAAGTCACCAGCACCCTCAGAGAAGCGGGGATAGAATACCACTGGAGGTCACCCAGATTCCTGGTGGTCACTAGACACGGAACTGTCCACAAACTCTCCACACTTGAGGAGTTCCCGACATTCTGCCACGCTTTGGGCATACCCGCACCCAACCAGGCCACAGACAAGCGACCTACTCCTGAGGCCTGACTCCAACAACAGAGACTTTACCACACATGTTCTACGTTGCACAGTTATAACTACACATAATCTGCTGGCCTTGAACCACTCCTAGCTTACCTCATCCCCCCCACTGACAAGAGGGAGCGACCGCTCCAAACCTACGTACCCCCCCCCCAGGCCCCCCTGGGCCCTGGGTATACATAGAAGAAGGCCATAACTCAGAACCCGATAGGGTTACTACACACATACTATGGTTACTCACCCATTCTCCCGAGGCAATTCACACACTCACGATAACATACCATTGCAGGCCCACATTCTCTAGTACATGATTTCGTTTAAATGCTATTGTTCATGCCGTACTATGTTTTCGTGATTATGTTTGATGTACAGTTCAAATATTCTTGACCCGCAAGGGTATGAAAAAACAAAATTTCAATAAAAAGAGATTGACAAAAAAAAAAAAAAATTGTGTATGAAATTTAAAAATAAGATCAAATGGTATTATTTGTCTAGAAATGCACCAAAGATAACTCCTCAATTTACCATTTAAGAAAAATACCTGTCAACTCTTAATAATGTATCTGATAAGGTCAGTGTATCTTTTGTTTGGGAACCTGACATTAATCCCTTCTCCTGGGATACAGGAAGAAACTCTATGATTAAACTGGTTGAACGCCACGCAATCTTTTCTTGCCTGGAGCCTTGTAAATGGTAAGGATTGTCATGAACAAAAAAATGTTCAATGGCTACCTTTTATTAGAAATTCACTGAAGTTACAGTATATTTCTCACAAAATGTAATGTTTTACATTACAGGACCAAGACAGTCTCTAGTGCATGTCTACAGACAGTCACTAAAGGCGCTTCTGAGATTTTTCTGGACTATAGGTCGCCTAAATGAAGCTGGATGTCATTGTAAGTGAATAATATTTTTTAACCCTTTATTTGCCGGTGAGTGGGCCGTGAAGCGGGGAGGGTGAGGGGGGCAGAGGGCAACTTTGTGTTCCTAACATTATAGAATCCCTTTAAGTTGTATTTATCATGACAGGTATCTTTTAACTCTTCAAGGCCAGGAGACTGGTAATCCCCTGACCATGTTGACTAATAACAAAAAAAAAAATTTGCCAACTTTTTGTGTATCACCCCTCCCCCACAGCACCTTAGTGGTTCTCATTCTTCCCTCTGGCCCCTCTGTGTGTCTCTTCCTCTTCCCAGTCAATTTGTGTCTCTTTGTCCTTCCCATCCCCTCTGTGTGTCTCTCAGTCCCCCCAGCAACTCTGTGTATCTGTCCCCCCAGCTCTTCTGTGTGTGTCTTTGTCCCCTCAGCCCCTCTGTGTGTGTCTTTGTATCCCCAGCTCCCCTGTGCTTCTCCCCAACCCATCCCTCTATGTCTCTACCTCACCCCTCCCTCTGTGGGTCTCTTCCCCAAAATCCCTCTATGTGCTTCTTAGCTCTGTGTGCATCTCCTCCCCCAGCCATCTGTGTGTCTCTTTATCCCAGCACTCTGTGTGCTTCTATCCCACCCAACACTCCCTAGTGGTCTTTATGGACACCACGCCCCTGGGCGGGTGCACCATAAGAGCTGCCTAATCCACCTAATGGCCATGTCAGCCCTGATTCCAAGAACACTTTAGGAACTATAACACTGATGCTTACCTTTGGTGTAAGAGGTCTAGTGTCTAACTTGTTGTTTGAAGTTCAGCAGTGTGCAAAAATTGCTGTAGATTTTAGATACCTCTGCCTGCAACAACTTACCCATAAAAGTACTTAAATAATGTGTGCACACCATACAAGTACAGACTACATTTATGACTAGTTCTTTTAGAGTTTCATACAAAAAAATTTAGCAGTTGGTCCTGCTCACCCGTGCACGGATAACCCCCTTTAAACATATACCCTCAAAAAGTGCTTCACGTGACAAAATTACAATTTTTAAATAGCAGCTCTACACAAAAGTGTGGGATACCCTCTTCCCCACACACCTCAACAGATATACACCTTCTAGCAGGATAAGAGATTACTTATGCCTCTAGTGAAGCGCTAAAGGAAAACAACATATGCGGGTAACTTACCCCACGTGTACAAACAGATATATCAGGGAATGTGATTTTACACAATTTTAACCCCTTCAGGACGGAGTCAATAGTACACGTTCTGATCAAAACATAATGTAAACAAAAACTGGAATTTGTGCCATATGTCTGATCATCTGTAATTCCCCTCTTTCATATTAAGTGCACCCACACTTATTATATATCATTTTGTTCAGGAGAAACAGGGCTTTAATTTCTCGTGAACTATTCATATATAAAACATAATATATTATGAATAAAATGCACATATTTGTATTCAGCAAAGTCTAATGAGTACAACAGTACCCCCCCATTAACGGAGTTTACAGTGTTTTGGAAAGTTACAGGGTCAAATATTTTTCAGTTTTTTTACATTCAAATTTGCCAGATTAGTAATGTTACCTTTGAGACTGTGTGGTAGCCCAGGAATGAGAATTACCCCCATGATGGCATACCATTTGCAAAAGTTCACAACCCAATATTACCAAACTGGCAAATTTCGAAAAAAAATAAATGCAAGCCTTATATTTGACTCTCTAACGTTCCGAAACACCATAAAACCTGTACATGGGGGGTACTGTTATACTTGGGAGACTTCACTGAACACAAACCTAAGTGTTTCAAAACAATAAAACATATTACAACAATAATATCATTAGTAAAAGTGCCGCCCGTGTAAAAATGCAAAAAACATAACTTTTACTGAAAATATCATCATTGTAATACAATTTATTATTTTGAAACACTGATATTTGTGTTCAGCGAAGTCTCCTGAGTAAAACAGTACCCCCCATGTTCAGGTTTTATGGTGTCTTGGAAAGTTACAAGGTTAAATATAGTGCTTGCGAATTAAATTCTCTGCACTTTCTGCCTGGGTTGTCAGACATGTCAATCAAATTGTAATTAATTAAATCACATAATTATGTTAAAAGATAACTTAAATATACGTAGAATACACGTAGAATTTTAATATGTAATTATATATTTATCTCTCTCTCTCTCTCTCTCTATATATATATATATATATATATGCTGTTATTCGTATTTTATGTATAGACAGATAGATATAGAATGTCATTCTAAGTGTATTTTGTTACACACACACATATATATATATATATATGTATATATATATATATATATATATATATATTAATAACAAAATACATTTAGAATGAAATTACATGTGTATATATAATTTATTGAAATGAAAAAAATATATTGTATTTATTTATTTTATTATTTATTATTGTAATTACACACACACACACACATATATATATATATGTAACTGTATTCTAAGTGTATTTTAATATTAATATATGTAATTATATATATATATATATATATATATATATAAAATTTAATTTATTTTAAACATGTTTCATTATTATTTTTTTACACTACCATCCAGCAGGAAGACTACCTGACAGCCCAGACAGTCCCTCTGCTGGCAGATCCACAGCCAGCTATAGGGGGCCATGTGATCGCTCTTTGAGAGTGATCACATGGTCCCCGGGGGCCTGACTTGCCTGGGAAGGGCTGCCTGGGCTGTCAGGCAGTCCTCCCGAAGAGGATCGCAGCGGAGGTAACTTTCTTCTGGCTCCTGGGGTAGAAAGCCGTTATGACGTTCTATGCCGTCGCAACAAAAGCCCATTATAACGGGGACGGCATAGAACGCCGTAACTGCGTTAAGAGGTTAAATTGGTGATTTTACACATTGGCGGCTCTGTTCTTTCTTTTGGGAGGAATTATCGCATATTGAAGAAGAGGTGTGATGCTGCACTAAGAGCATAATTGCATATCCAACAGAGCCAATTTATATAGGTCAATACTTTGTAACTCACAATTACCATCTGCACTAAGGATTGTGGGTTTTTCTTTTGTATGTATTGGATACATTCCCTGATATATCTGTTTGTACACGTGTGGTAAGTTCTCCCCATATGTTGTTTTTACTTTAGCACTCTACTACAGGTACAGGTTATCTCTTATACCACTAGAATGTGAATAATATAAGGTGTTGCATTACATGTACATCAAATATTGGGGAAATGATCAAGGAATTCAAAACATATCCCTTACAATTTATGGTTTAATGACTAACCGTGACAGGGTTATACTCTAAATTGCAAAGTGTCAGGCCTTTCAAACTAAAATTTGAAGTTGATATGGAAAATACTCATATTTCTATATCTGTTATTTTTCCTAAAATTTACAAACTCATGGTCAAACACAATTTACAGTTTAGTACATAACCCTGATTCCTGTTTCTACTATGATGTTAATATATGGGCACTATTGATCTATTGATTGATTTTAGAGGGTAAACATATTACACATTAGACACTAGATTACGTGAATAAATTCCATTTGAATGAACAATTAGTCTTTAATGTTTAACTCTAAAACATGATAATTTAGGACAATATCATGTAAAACTGACATTAGATATGTTTATGGTTTCTGTTTTACAACATTGATGGTTATATTCCTATATGTTTAAAGACTATTGAAGTTTACTTGTAAACCTTTGTACTGAAAATATATTATCACCTGGATATACGTCTGTGGTTCCTTCATGAGAATCTGTTAAAAACAAAAAGAGTAAAAAATATCATATTAAATTCAGAAAATACCGATGTGACTTTTATGTTTGCATGCATGTGTTTTATAGAGATAGTGTCAAGGTTATTCACCAAAGTACAAATTCAATATGAATTCAAAGTGAGTTTCAAAGTTAAGGTTAAAACAGCGGATCTGGAAAAATTTCTCAAAGTCAGCAATGCTTTCAGTTCAGTTATTGTGGCCTTAAACCTGAAATTCACTTTGGATTCTGACTTTAAAGGGGCACTATAGCCACCAGAACCACGAAAGCTTAATGTAGTTATTCTGGTGAGTATAATCATTGCCTTCAGGCATTTTCATGCAAATACTGTCTTTTCAGAGAAACTTGAATGGACAAACCATTAGCCTTTCAAAGGAAATTGAAATTAACAGCCACGTTGATGTAGTTAATGTTGCAGGTTCAATACCAATATACTATAGAAACATGGACTCCATAATTTGCCTTTGCTTTGCGACCTCTGAGACTTGATACACAGCTAAGCAAATGAGAAAGACAGAACGTAAGAGTAGGGAAAAGGTTGTCTCTATAAAGGGAGAAGCAGAAGTAGAATACTAGTTTTTTGAATTATTAATAATATATATAATACAATTCTGAATGTGCTTCAAACACATTTTTACAGCTAAATTTACAAAAATATACATTTTTTCTTTTTTTAACCCCTTAACGCCGTTACGGCGTTCTATGCCGTCGCGGCTTTAAAGGGCTTTAAAGCCGTTGCGGCGGCATAGAACGCCGTAACGGCTTGCAGCCCCAGGAGCTAGGAGGTACTCACCTCCGCCGCGATCCTCTTCTGGGGGGCTGTCTGAGAGCCCAGGCAGCCCCCCTCCGGCAAATCAGGCCCCCGGGGGCCATGTGATCGCTCTCAAAGAGTGATCACATGGCCCCCTATAGCTGGCTGTGGATCTGCCAGCAGGGGGACTGTCTAAAATATTAGACAGTCCCCCTGCTGGTAGGAAGAGTAAAAAAAAAATATTAAACATATTATAAAATAAATTAAATGCATTTTTATATATATATAATATGTATATATATTATATATATAATATATATACATATTATATATATGTAACGTCATACGTAATGTATTTTAATATTAATATTAGTATATATTAGTATTAAAATACACTTAGAATGACGTTACATATATATAATATGTATATATATTATATATATAATAGATCTACATATATATATTATATATATATACGTATAATTACAATAATAAATAAATAAAATAATTAAATAAATAAATAAAATATTGAAACAAAATTTAAAATAAATTATATATTCATATGTAATTTCATTCTAACTGTATTTTGTTATTAATATATATATATTGGAAACAGAATACACTTAGAATGACATTCTATATATATCTATCTATATATAAAATACAAATAACCGCAAATATATATATATAGATAAATACATATAATTACATAAAAGATTACATTAGTATACACGTAGAATTTATATACCTATAAATGCATATATATTAAAATTCTACGTGTATATTTAAGTAATTTTTTTACATAATTATGTCATTTAATTAATTAAAATTTGATTGACATGCCTGACAACACAGGGAGAAAGTGCAGAGAATTTAATTCGCAAGCACTATATTTGACCCTGTAACTCTCCAAGACCCCATAAAACCTGTATATAGGGGGTACTGTTTTACTCTGCAGACTTCGCTGAACTCAAATATTAGTGTTTAAAACTGGTAAATTGTATTACAACGATGATATTTTAAGTAAAAGTGAAGTTTTTTGCATTTTTTACAAACAAACGGCACTTTTATGGACTATATTATTGTTGTAATATGTTTTACTGTTTTAAAACACTAATATTTGTGTTTAGTGAAATCTCTCGAGAATAACAGTACCCCCCATGTACAGGTTTTATGGTGTTTTGGAAAGTTAGAGAGTTACATATAAGACTTGCATTTCATTTTTTTGACATTGAAATTTGCCAGATTAGTTATGTTGCCTTTGAGACCGTATGGTAGCCCAGGAATAAGAATTACCCCGATGATGGCATACCATTTGCAAAAGTAGACAACCCAAGGTATTGCAAATGGGGTATGTTCAGTCATTTTTAGTAGCCACTTAGTCACAAACACTGGCCAAATATTAGTTTTTTGCTTTTTTCACACAAAAACAAATATGAACGCTAACTTTGGCCAGTGTTTGTCACTAAGTGGCTACTAAAAAAGACTAAACATACCCCACGTTCAATACCTTGGGTTGTCTACTTTTTCAAATGGTATGCCATTATGGGGGTAATTCTCATTCCTGGGCTACCACACCGTCTCAAAGGTAACATTACTAATCTGGCAAATTTCAATTTGAAAATGGAACGTTCTATATTTGACCCTGTAACTTTCCAAAACACCATAAAACCTGTTAATGGGGGGTACTGTTGTACTCGTGAGACATAGCTGATTACAAATATGTGCATTTTGTTGCAGTAAAACCTAACAGTATTATGACATTTACAGCTAAAATGTGAGGCGGAACTACAAATTTAAAAAATAAATTAAAATTTCTCACAGTTTTTCTAATTTTATTCATAATAAATGATGTTTCATATACAAATATTTTATATGAAATTAAAGCCCTGTTTCTCCTGAACAAAATGATATATAATAAGTGTGGGTGCATTTAATATGAAAGAGGTGAATTACGGTTGAACAGACATATAGCGCAAATTCCAGTGTTTGTTTACGTTTTGTTTTGATCAGAACGTGTACTATTGACTCCGTCCTGAAGGGGTTAACATTCTTTATTTTTGCAGTGCAGAGATAAACACACAAACTTGTAATGACATATCAACAAGCTCATAGACGTCAGAAGTCACAAATATAATACCTGTACTTTTTATACAAAATAAAGATTACAAAAATTAACATAAAATTAATGTAAACAAGAAGAGCACAATACCTGCACATGTCATTTGAAAGAAAATTAAAGTCTAGTCCAGGGGTAGGCAACCTTTTAGCAGCACTGTGCCGAAATAAGATTGTGATGTCCCGTAGCGTGCCGGTCCTATTTTTTTTTTTAAGTGAGGTGTTTATGTTGCCGTATTCTGCTTGTGTTATTTATACTGCAGTTGCTTTGTCTTGTTGTATTTGTGCATGCGAGCTATTATATTGTATATGTTCATGAATAGTTTATGGTATTGTGTACCTATGTATGGGGACTGCTTGTGGAATTGTGTGTGGATTGATATGTCACATTGTGTGTATGTGGGGGTCTGTGTGGGGTATTGCATGTGAGAGGCTGTATGTGGGGTTGTGTGTGTATGTGGATTGTCAGAGGTGTTCAGTTTGTGAGGATTGTGTGTATGTTTGTGTGTGGGCTTTCATATTATTTGGATCAGGGGAGAGTTATTATGCAGCTCGGTGTATATCTAGCAGTGTGTGTGTGTTCCAGTGGGGAACAGCAGCTGCACGATGCTCTACTCCAGCGTGGATTCCCATTCACAAGTGCTGGAAGGAAGTGATCTGAGATCACTTCCCTTATGTGCTGCAATCAATACATTGAGGATTGTCCCTCACCACCTTTTCATATTAGCAGATATCTGACATTTCACTGGGACTCCTGATAGGCCCGAGCCTGTTTGGCTTTAGCAGCCTTGAGTGCAGTGCGAAGACACCTCGAGTGCCGTGCATGGCACATGTGCCATAGGTTGCGTACCCCTGGTCTAGAATGAGGTATGCATAGTGTTGAATTTCACTTAAAGTACACTTGAAAAAAACTTACCACCTAGGTATGTAAGCAGATAAAATAGAAAGGTGAACAGCGCTAAAGATCAGAAATTGTACATACGTTTAGTAGAAATACTGGCCAGCGGAGTAACTTAAAAAAAAGGAGAAACAAAGATACAAATAATGGTACAGTATGTATGAACGATATAATTCCACAAGAACAAAGGTGTTATATTCACACTCACACTTTGAGGAGCTATATCAGCTCGGTGTTAAGAGCTTGGACGGAATAATCCCCGTCTATGGATTTCTTGAGGTTCCAGATCGTTGGTGAGTTTATAGGTGTAAGTATTCGTTATATGAAAAACAAGAGTAAAATACACCACATGGTCTAGTACGTAAATATAAAATATTGTAGTAAGAGTAGATGATCCTACTTACATATACTAGAGCAACGACCTGCTCTAGTTTGGAGAATTTCAGGTGGAATAATCCCCACCTCGGGATATAGTGGACCCAGGTATAGCAGCAAAGCAGTATTAAATAGGAAGGAGGACAAAAAAAAAAAATGACTGGATGGTTTAAAAATTATATATACTTTAATACAATAAGTAAAAAGTGAATAATACACTATAAAACCCGTCCTGTATAAAAGTCCAAAATTCTTCCTCACTTGACGCGTTTCGCCGAAGCTTTCTCAAAAGTAAATCACTTTTTTTTTAATTTGTTTCACTTTTGAGAAAGCTTCGGCGAAACGCGTCAAGTGAGGAAGAATTTTGGACTTTTATACAGGACTGGTTTTATAGTGTATTATTCACTTTTTACTTATTGTATTAAAGTATATATAATTTTTAAACCATCCAGTCATTTTTTTTTGTCCTCCTTCCTATTTAATACTGCTTTGCTGCTATACCTGGGTCCACTATATCCCGAGGTGGGGATTATTCCACCTGAAATTCTCCAAACTAGAGCAGGTCGTTGCTCTAGTATATGTAAGTAGGATCATCTACTCTTACTACAATATTTTATATTTACGTTCTAGACCATGTGGCGTATTTTACTCTTGTTTTTCATATAACGAATACTTACACCTATAAACTCACCAACGATCTGGAACCTCAAGAAATCCATAGACGGGGATTATTCCGTCCAAGCTCTTAACACCGAGCTGATATAGCTCCTCAAAGTGTGAGTGTGAATATAACACCTTTGTTCTTGTGGAATTATATCGTTCATACATACTGTACCATTATTTGTATCTTTGTTTCTCTTTTTTTTAAGTTACTCCGCTGGCCAGTATTTCTACTAAACGTATGTACAATTTCTGATCTTTAGCGCTGTTCACCTTTCTATTTTATCTGTCCATTTATCACAAGGTAGAGGGAACACCTTGTTGGTGAACTGCTGCTCACCCTTGAGAAGAGAGCGCTTATTACCCTTTTGCATTAGGTATGTAAGCAAGCGAGTTAGCATTAACAAGTGTAAACATTGCACGTTAACAAGAAAACATGATGATATCAAGTCATGTAACAGAAAATACTGCATGAATAAGATAATAGAGTGACAAAATACATATTAATGAAAGAAGCAAAAATATGCCCTGCTGCCATCCCCGATGTAGGAGTTCAGCCAATGCCTGCCAGACAGGCTTTGCCACAGCAGAAAGGTATAAATCCCAAAGTTCCCAGTTAGTCTTCTCACCATCCCAAGATCCCATTCCAATATAAATTTAGGGTGAAAATAGCTGAACTCTGGCCTTAAATATGAAATTCACTCTGACTTCTCATTTTAGTAAATAAACCTGTTTTTCTGTGTTTGAGTAAGTAAGTTCTTGTGAGAACTGCCAGTGATTTATTTACCACAATCATGAAATAGAAGATCATCTGTTACACTTTCACCCAGCAATAGAAAGGTCATTGCAATATTTTCCGTTTTTGCCTGCACCACCACTCACTGCTAACTGTTCAGGGTGCACACACATCTTTGATATATGTTTATTCAGGAATTCTCATGCATACATAACCATTAAACACAATGTTCCCTCATATGTCCTTAAATTTATTCTTAAACTATCCTTGATTTAATTTATTATTGGACATTGATCAGCCAAAACATTAAAACTTATTGCAGGTCCCTATGTGCTGCAAAAACAGCTTTGATGTTACTTTTCACTACAAAGTTACTTCCACTCTGTGGTTTACAGGAATGTACATGGTTGCAGCAACCATTGTTTTAAAGGTTAACAACAATGAAATTAGGGCATCAATACATAATTAACTTCTATGCGACTAACATTTTTCTTTTTAGTCTTATCTTTTTAATGTAGTGGGGTGAATGGCTAATACAGCATGGCTTGAGGTTAATACAGCAGAAGTTGAGTTTATAAAAAGAGAATTACATACTACTACAAATTCAATCAAATATTAGGTAAATCACAATGGGATTTATAGAAGAAATTAAGGTTTATGGCTAGACAAGGAGGAGTTTTTCAATACATGCATAAGAGGCCAAACATTTTAGCCTTGAGCTGAAGCCCCTGGCTTTAGCACCAAACAATTCCCCTGTTTAAAACCTTTTCATAAATTCATAAGCATAGGTTTGTGACTAAACATATTAAAATGTGCGACGCATCTTTGTTTTCCCTTTTGATGTAATTTTGTACTTTGCGCATTATAGAATAAAAGTGAATAAATAACAGAATGATTGTCTGGTTTGCAATTTAGTGCACCCACCACTCTTCCCTTGTGGTGGTTTGTGATTTTTATTATGGGACTGGCAGAGTTGTTTCAGAGTACATTGACTCAAGGCCATATATTGAGGAGTGATGGGAATATATTTGGAGCTCATGTTCATGTTGAGCCACTAAACTTGGGCAAGACTAGATATATGTCCTAGCCTAAATTAGAGCTTATGAACTGCTTAGAATGGATTTCACTTCACTATTTGGAAATGGTTGGCAATTGCATGTCTACCCCCACTGTTTAAGTAGAGCCCCTATTATTTAATTAACCAATGTGTGGGGCATGGGGGACACTATTTCATTCCTCCTGAATATTATTATTATGGCACCTATCCACCACTAATGGGTGGGGACCTGAAAAGGACACTAGACCCTTCTGAGTCAGAGGAGAAAATGTTATTAAATCCCTTTGCTTATTTTAAAGTTCCCCACCCAATGCCCAAGAGTGAGGGCATGGGGGACTATGAGGTATTTCTAGTGAATGGGAAGCAATGGCTCGCTAGTTGCAAGTTTTAGACATTTACTAGACATGCCTTTACTTTACTTTTTTAACTATTACATGTGGCGGATGGCTAGCAAGCGCTGGCCACCTACCAATAAATTAAACTTTGCACTGCCAAGAATTTTTTAACTATTTGCCCACTGGCTGCTTGTGCTACTTAAAATTAGAATTTGCTTGCATAAAAGCAATTGAACAGTAACTTGTAAATGTGCATCCTGCTGGATGCATTCTGTCCCTATTAAATTTTAAAGGTACATCTACTTTTTAACCATCAGGACTAATAAATGTTAAATTTTCTTACCGTTTTATTAGAGAGGTATACAACAAAATCTCTTACTATTGATTTCTGTAATTTTTAAATTAAAGTGGCTCTGTCACCATCTGGGGTCTTTGTATACTTTGCATGGACCCAATGTGATGATATCACCACCACAGTCCAGGGTGCAGAAATTGTGAGTAAAACTTACCTGACGATGTCTCCCACGGGTGCTGTCATCTTTGATCGTCAGCTTCTGATGTTTCATTTGCCATGAGCCCAGGTCACAAGAGCTCAACTCTAATGTCTGTGGAGGATCCCACATAGCAATAAACTAGACAATACCATATTCCAACAGCCATCACTAGCAATGGCTGTGAGAATTGATGAAATTTGATGACAATAGTTTTGATTTTGTCAAGTTAGATATTTTCCATAAGACAAAGTAGCCAAACTTTTGACAGTGTTGGTAACTAAATCAAATTCCCACACAGTCTTTATGAGCATTTTCAAACGGTTTTAATTGTATTTATTTTTTATAGGTGGTAGGGGGACAGAGCAACTTTAATTGGTAACCCTATTTAAAATCTACAGCACATATACTCACAAATAATAGTCAAGCCTGTTCCCAAAATATTTTACAATACATTTTAGTAGAACACACACTATGATTTTTATATATTACAGTATTATTTAAGTAATGTTGAACTGATACAAAGAAATAAGACATACCTGAACAGATAACACTAGCATCTTCGTGTGGGCCACAGTTATGGTAGCCCCAGCCAGCATGTGGACATTGCCACAGGTATTGCTCACTACCAGTACAGCTCACATCATCCAAAACTATGTGCCCGGAACCTTGTCCAAAATATGCACTGCCATGTGCTGCAGATGCGTAACCACAATTTAATTGTCTGCAAACAACAGCTGCATTAGCAATGTCCCAGATATCATCACATACAGTGCCCCAAGCATCTTGATAGTATATCTCCACACGTCCACTACATCTGTTCCAGCCTCCAACCAGGCGCATTTGAAGATTATCTAAAATAAAATAAAGAAATTAAGAAATTCAGAGTGTTGAAAAAAAATTAAATCAGTAAATGAAGTAGGCCAGGCGGGTCAGGTTGCTGGGTGGCTAGAGAAGCAGGGCGCCCAACACGTACTGTGCTCTTTCAGCACAGCTCCATTTGCGCTCTGCAGTGAGCTGGCAGCTGGGATATGATGTCATTCCCACATTGGCATCACTACTGGGTTTGTGAGGGATCTGTACAGGAAGAGCACATCTCAGATGCATCTCAGCAGCAATCACAGGCCACCAGGGAGAGCACCCAATCTAGTTCTCTTAGAGCAAGGTAAGGAGGCTGGGTGGACTGCTTAATTACTAAATGTGTATGTATGAATGTTATGTTAGTGTGTGTATATGCCAGTATTATGTATGTGATTGTGTGTCTGTGATTGTATGTGTGTGGGTTTGTGAGTGTGTGTGTGTGTGTATGTCTGTGATTGTGTGTATAGGTCTGTGATTGTGTGTGTGTATGCCTGTGATTATTATTATTATTATTATTATTATTATTATTATTGCCATTTATATAGCGCCAACAGATTCCGTAGCACTTTACAATATTATGAGAGTGGGGATGTAACTATAAATAGGACAATTTCAAGAAAACTTACAGGAACAATAGGTTGAAGAGGACCCTGCTCAAACAAGCTTACAGTCTATAGTGATTTAGTGTATATGTGTGGATGTCTGTGGTTGTGTGAATGTATGTGTGTATAGCTCTGTGATTATATGTGTGTGTGTTGTGTTTGTATCTGTGATTGTTTATATCTGTAATTTTGTGTATATGTTCATGCATGTATATGTGTTTAGTAGATAGCCCCCTAATCTGGTATTCTTAAATATGGCTAAACCATATAAGGACAACAAATAAGGGAGTTATCTACTAAAATGAAATATCTAAATTAAGAAAATGGCTTTTGAAGTTGTATTATATAAATTAATTAAGTAAATAATAATAATAATAATACATTATTATAATACATTTTTATGTGTGGCCCAAGAAAATTCCTCTTCGCTCATTGTGGCCCAGGGAAGTCAAACGGTTGGACACACACAAATTAGACAGTAAATGGTGCATGAAATCAGACACATTACTTTTTAAACATTGTAAACAAATACTTGACAAACAGTGTCAAAAAATACAAAAAAAAAAACTTATCAACAATAACTGGGTCGGTCATTAGTTGGATGTCAGTACCCCAGAGTTTTAATGGCTCACCAAAATGAAAACAACACTTTGGCATATGCATTATAATGAATACAAATAATAATTGCATT
Source organism: Pelobates fuscus (assembly GCF_036172605.1). Taxonomy (NCBI): domain Eukaryota; kingdom Metazoa; phylum Chordata; class Amphibia; order Anura; family Pelobatidae; genus Pelobates; species Pelobates fuscus. Next base: position 256,475,110 of record NC_086318.1, read on the forward strand.
CAAACCATTGTTGTAAAATAATGTCTTATTTCTATCTAGCACCAAGTATTTTGTCATGCCCTGGGGCACTACACTGAATTTTAATTTTAAAAAAAGTGTGCAAAATGTTCTCTATAATTGTGTGTATACTTTTTGCGAACAAAATAATAGAAAGCTGGAAGCCTAGAGAAAGCACTCAAACAAAGGGGTTAACCCTAGGAGAACTACCAAGGTAGTGAAAAATTAGAAAGAAGAAGTGAGTGCCCTAAATAGTTAATACATAACCTTTAATAGTGAACTTAAAATTAATGTGGAGATAGCCACAAAAAGTTGGTATAAAAACTGACACTAATATAAATCTTGTAGGAAGCATGTATCTGTGGAAGGTAGAAAGTCATTGGTATGTAAAGGTTAATGAGCCTCCCATCTAGTGTCTGTAAAGTATTCCGACGTTTAAAGGTAAAGCCAGTAACTGTGGGACACTTAAACGTCAAAGAATAGAAAGCTTCCTGATGGGATGAATAAAGAGGACCTGTTCAAAAGTTTTCAGTGTCCTCAATACAGAAATTCCGTGCAAAAAATAATAATTTTGCACATTATGCTATTCAGGCGAGAAAGAACATATGTATTGGTGTATGCTGGAGCCTCCTGGATAGAGGCAGCAATACACGCAATTGTCAATAACATACAGGCTAGTATAGTACACAGCAAAGCCTTAAATATGGATACAAGGGTAATGGTGTCGGCTGAGACCTCCTGGATAGAGGCAGCGATACACCCAATTAACAATGTAACTTCCAGGCTAACATAGTACATAATAAAAAGCCTTATACAGTACCCAATAAAGCCTTATATGTGGGTACATGGGTTCAATCACGGTCAATAATGAGCCCCAAAAATAAATAAATAAAAGACTGACTGCTACACACAGAGGGTCGGTATACAGAAAACCGGCATGGTAGCTAAATAGTGGTAAGGTGATACGGCTAGTTCACAGCAATAGGGACTAAGTCGTTGCTCATCGCCCTCCCAGGTGGAAGCTGAAAGTCAACTCGAGATCTGCAGTATAGCATAAGAAATAGTGAAAATTTATCTGAACACCAACAAATTTCAGTGACTGAGGATCGCCGGGAAGCCCCTAAAGCGCGCGTTTCGCCTGCAGCTCATCAGAGGTATACTTTTTACATTAATGTGAGTACTTATTTGTTTCTTTTTCTTGTAAAAAAGGAGGTTGAAAAAATATATTTTACAAAAAACAGGCTATAAGTAGTTGAGTAGGTGGTTTTATGTGAGACTCAAGGGGGTATTCTCTCCAAATATGGACTTTAAATAACCATTGGAATTGTTGTAGTATCGATGATGGTATATGCTGGGCTGGAGCAACAAGATATTGTGGCAAAGAAAGCCACCTTAGAGCACACCGGCCCAAGGGGAAATGAACAGCTTAATGTCAGACTGAGATACAGAAGATCCTTTACTGTGTTCTGCTCAGCAACGCTACAAAGTTGAGGTAAAGAAGCACACCAGGAGGTGAGGAGGGACTACAAAGGAAGGGGGGTTGGAAGAGAACACATAGAGAAACATGGGTGTAATAAATCACAAAGGGAAGGGGGTGGAAGAGACCACAAAGGGAAGGGGGTAGAAGAGACCACAGAGGGGAGAGGAGTGGAAGAGACCACAAAAGAACGGGATGGGGGTGAAAGGAGCTGAGATGATAAAAGAGACACACAGAGGTGCTGTGGGGAGAGACACACAGAAAGCTGGGAAATGTGTGAAAGAGACAAACAGAGTCACTGGGGAAGAGGAAATTAGACACACAAATGGGGCTGAGGGAGACAAACAGAGGGGAAGATGAAAAAGACACAAATATGGGCTGGGGGAGGTACATGGTGTTGGGTGGAAGAGACAAAAAGAGGGGCTTAGGGGAGAAGGAGACACACATATGAGGTACAGAGAGAATGTGCTGGGGGAAGAGACACACAGAGTGGCTTGGAAAAGAGAGAAAGAGACACCCAAAGAGGCTTTGGGTAGAAATAGAGGCACAGAGGAGATGGGGAAGGAGAGAATAGCACACATGGAAGGGACTTGGGAAGAAAGAGACATATAATTTTATTTAACTTCCATCTTTGCAACCAAGAATCTTCATTTGAGAACTGCAGCTTTAAGGCCCAATTTAACTTCCATCTTTGCAACTAAGAATCTTCATTTGAAAACTGCAATGTCACCATTTTTACTTATAGTTTACTACTGTAATATTTGTACTTGCAGTTACCTGTAGTAATTAATAATCTGGCTGATAGGATTTAATAGGCACATATTTTAATATGTGCAACAAATGGCTAGTCTATTCCACCACTCCTCCCCCCCTGATCCCCTACCCCCCAAATCTCCACCCCTGATCCGCGTGGCACTCACACCGCGAGACTTGCAGTAGAGCTGACAGGGGAGCTGACCGGACCGGAGGAGAAGGGAGCTGACAGGAGCTGCAGGAAAGGTAAGTTACAGCTCTCTGCCAGACCCCCTCCTACACAGCCCATCCACTGGACCACCAGGTCCCCCACTTCTACCTGCTTGCCACTCCTAGCTGTAAATTCCTTTATATAACTGAGCATCCTTCTTTTTCCTTAGGCCCAATTTAACTTCCATCTTTGCCACTAAGAATCTTCATTTCTACTCTGCTCTAGCCACCCACCATGCCCCTCCTCCTGCCCACCCTGGTTCCTTCTAACTATATAGCATGACTCCTCCAGCTGTTTCCAACCACAGTCAATCACATCCTCATTCCCTTCACATGTTATCAATCACTGCAGTCACACTATGAATTATATATAAAATTATATAAGGGGAAAAAGAGACACAGAAAGGGGCTGGGGGAGATAGACACACATATAGGCTGGGGAAGGGGAGAAAGAGACACACAAAATGAGTTTGGGTGAGAAAAAGAAACAGTAAAGGGCAAGATCGTATCGCTTAAGAGGTAGATTTAGGAACTATCTATTCCACATAGACGTTCATTAGATTAAAAACATTCACAACTTAATGCAATATATATGCTATATACAGGGCGGACTGACCGGTCGGGCACTTCGGACATGGTCCGAGGGCCCGGCCAGGAGGGGGGCCCGCCACCAGCATGCCCGCCACCTGCATGCCCGGGCCCCCAGCCCTTCATTCTGCATATATATATAGCGAGTACCGCTTTATATATATGCCTCTGCGGGCCCTGCTGGCTTCCAAGCAGGGCCCAGGACACACTAACCTTCCCCCTCCGGGACTCGCGAGCCACAGCAGTAAAGCGTTGCCGCGGGTTGCCGTGACAATGCTCCGCGGCACGCAATGCATGCTGGGCTCGTTAAAGAGCACTGGCTGCAGGAGGGGGAAGATGTATGCTGGGCCCCTCTATGCTGGCCCATAAAGCTGAGCCACCGGACCACCAGGGAATCTACTATCCCCCTCCCTGGCTACAGGTAAAAGGCAGGGAGGGGGAAATTTTTTTTTTATTTTTTAAATAAATGAATAAAAACTCAACTGCTAAAAAAATACCCCCCAGCAGCATTTGTCACACATCCACCACACACATACATCAAACATACAAAATGCATCCACTACACACCCACACATATCATCCACTACACAACCACACACATCATCCACTACACATCATCCACTACACAACCACACACATCATCCACTACACAACCACACACATCATCCACTACACATCATCCACTACACAACCACACACATCATCCACTACACAACCATACACATCATCCACTACATAGACACACAAACTGCATCCACTACACAACAACATACATCATCCACTACACAAATACACATCATCCACTACACAACCACATACATCATCCACCACATAAACACACAAACTGCATCCACTACACAACCACACACTACAGTGTCCACCATCCCTGGCTACAGGTAAGAGGCAAGGAGGGAGAAATATTTTTTTTTTTTAAATTATAAAAATTCAACAGCTAAAAAATACACACGCGCAGCCTCCACTACACAAACACACGCGCAGCATCCACTACACAAACACATACGCAGCATTCACTACACACACACAGCATTCACTACACAAACACACATCATCCACTACACAAACACACACATCATCCACTGCACAAACACACACACAGTATCCACTACAAACACACACACACACAGTATCCACTACACAAACACACACAGTATCCACTACACAAACACACACACAGCACTCACTGCACAAACACACACACAGCACTCACTACACAAACACACACACGCATAATTCACTACACGCTACATCCACTACACAAACACACACTCTGCATTCACTATACACACACGATTCATTCACTCTACACACACTCTCTATCCACTACACAAACATTCAATCTGAATCCACTATAAACACTGGATCCACTTTACTCATGCATTTTGCATCCACTACACACATTCTACAGCCACTATACACACACAACCAAATTCAGTACACACACACACTTCATCCTTGTGGGTGGACTCAAGATGGGTTATGTGGGCTGACTTGGGGGAGGGCCATGTGGGCAGGCCCCGGAGGCCCAGACATTGAACTGCGTCAGGGGCCCCAACATTTCTGGTGGCTGCCCTGCCCGCCCGCGGCGCCAGTGCACTGTGCGTGCAGCCATGCACATAACAGAATGTGCACTGACTACAGAGTTATTTTCACCCGGCTATCGGGGCACGGCGGCCGGCGCTACTTACCTCAGCATAGGAGGAGGGGCCCGGTCCTGGGTTTCCATGGAGTCATGTACGTCATGCCGCCCGCACAATCCGGATTTCATTGTATTCCGCACACTGCCTTACAAAGCCCAAAAAACTGGGCTCGGCCACACCTTTGTCCGCAATCTGTAGAGGCCAGTCAGCCCACAGGCCAGCCAGCCCACAGACCTCCAGGCCAGTAACTAGCCAGCTAGCCAACATGCCAGCAAGCCAACCAGCCAGCCCACAGGCCACCAGTTAGCCAGCCCACAGGCCAGCAGCCAGCCCACAGGCCTACAGCAAGCCACAGGCTTACAGCCAGCAAGCCCACAGCTGCAAGCCATAGCCAGCAAGCCACAGCTTGCCAGGCGCAGCCAGCCGGCAGTAGCCAGCAAGCCCACAGCCTGCCGGCAGTAGCCAGCAAGCCCACAGCCTGCCGCAGTAGCCAGCAAGCCCACAGCCTGCCAGCAAGCCACAGCCTGCCAGTCTCAGCCAGCAAGCCCACAGCCTGCCATCAGTAACCAGAAAGCCCACAGACTGCCAGCCAGCAACAGTAATTAAGGTGAGAGGAGCCAACTTGGCCTAGGTATCAGCGTGCTATGCTGTGTTGCTATATTGTGAATAAGAACCAGAGTGTTGGAAAGACATCCCTCCAGGCCCCATTAGACTCCATTGTAGTCTCTAATGGGGCCTGGAGGATATTCTTTCGAACACTCTCTCTAAAGGACACTGAGATAGCCTCTGCTAGAAAGACCCCCCCCCGGCCCCCCTTCAGGGCCCATAACCCATTAATTGTAGTCTCTACTGGGGCCTGGAGGCGACTGTTTCTAACAGAGGCTCTCTAATGGACGCTGAGATGGCCTCTGTTAGAAAGACCCTCTTCCAAGCCTATTAGACTCCATTGTAGTCTCTAATGTGGCCTTGAGGGGATTCTTTCTAACACTCTGTAAAGGACACTGAGATAGCCTCTGCTAGAAAGACCCCCCTCCATGGCCCATTAGCCCTCAATTGTAGTCTCTACTGTGGGCCTTGAGGGAATTATTGTTATTTATTTTGCACAGTTTGTTTTTTACATTTGTTAATTATATTGCACTTGTTTAGAATTGATTGCACTTTTCTTCCTTGTGTCTAAAGATTGTGTAGGGTGTGGCTGGAGGCGGGACAAGGGTGGGGCTTGCTGCGAAGCATGGGTGAGGCCTGTAAGGGGGCCCTTGATTTATTTTGCCCGGGGGCCCTGAGGGTTCTCAGTCCGCCCCTGGCTATATATTTTCTGATATATATATATATATATATATATATATAATACCAATTCATAATCATAATTACTTATTATTTATTTACTTTTAAGATACTATGTTATCATTTAGATTTATTACCCTTCATACGTTTTTATTATTTATGTAAAAAAATGGGCTTTAGTGCAATGTCATCATCAATAATATGATACTGCTTAATATTCGACCCATCCCTCCCTCCCGGATCCACCCCCTATTTCTATATAGTTTTTTTTTATTAGTGTTGGTTTATTGTCTGTCTGTCCTTCATGTTTGGTTCCCAGAGAGTGTGAGAGCCTGTTATATCTGGTTTAATTTCTATATATTACTATTTTATTTGTCTGTCTTTGTTCAGGGTTGTTTTACCCTCTTTCTTTCTTTTCACTTTGTCTGAGAGAGAAGAAGTAAGGTGTTTATGTGGGACACTGACAGCTTAGTAGATCATCCAGTGTATTTATCCATGTCTCCCAGTCCTCTATGTGTTAATATCTATTTCCCAGGTTTACTAATATACCGGTACCTCTTTCTATTCTTGCTTTACAAGTTGCTTGTTTTATTAATTCATTAATATTTGGAATTGTACCTACTTTTCAATTTCTTGCAAGGAGTAATTTGGCTGCCGTCATAATATGTGATATCACCATTGCTGTTTTCTGTGTCATTTCTGGCCAGTGCAAGTTTAGTAAAACCACTTCTGGCTTACAGGGTAGTTTTACTTCTGTTATTTGGTATATTATCTTGATGACTTCTTTCCAGAATCTTTTTATGGGTGTGCACTGCCACCACGTGAATGAATCAAGTTGCCTTCAGCACTTTTGTATTTCCAGCATCTGTCTGATAGTTCTGGGAAAATTCTCTTTTAGGCGTTTGGGTGCTAAGTACCATCTGTTTGATAGTTTAAACTGGGTCTCTATAAGATTTAAGCAATGTATATTTTTGCTCAATTTATTTAGGGAGTTTATCCATTGTTGTCCATTGTTGTTCCTCTATAGTTATTTGTAGTTATTTTTCCCATTTGTTAATCAATGTCTCCATCCATATATAATTTTATTACATGTCTCCATCCATATATAATTTTTGCGCATTTGGCTATTAAGCTGTTATAATTCTTTAGTTCAAATATTTGTATAAGGTTTTTGGTATCCTCCTCTTCGTTTTTAAAGAGGTGTTTTGCTAAAAAGCTTTTCATTCGCAAATAGTTGAATGTTTTACTGGAGGGGATGTTAAAATCCTTCATAATTTGGTTGAAAGGTTTAAGGTTGTCTTCCTCCATGATATCTTTGAGTTCCATCACCCCCTTTAACATCCATAATTCTGTTGTTATATTTTCTAACATATCTGAGATGCTTATGAATGGGAGCGTGTCAATTATTTTATTTCTGAGGTCTTTCTTGTTTATAAATTTTTCCCACCATCTCGTCAGCTCTTTAAGTATTTGGATTTGCTGCATGCTATTCTCATAGATATTTTATTTGCCTCAACAGGCCAAAATAAAGAGGATATGTTTCCAACTCCCGTTTTAGCTTTCTCCATTTTATTCCATTGTTCTTGGGTAGCCGCCTTACTTTGTATGGGGGCAGTGCGGGTATGGGGGCAGTGTGTGTGGGGGGGCAGTGTGTGTGTATGGGGGTAGTGTGTGTGTATGGGGGCAGTGTATGTGTAGGGCAATGTGTGTATGGGGGCAGTGTATGTGTGTCTGGGGCAGTGTGTGTGTATGGGGGCAGTGTTTGTGTGTCTGGGGCAGTGTGTGTATGGGGCAGTGTGTGTGTATGTGGGCAATGTGTGTATGGGGGGCAGTGTGTGTATGGGGGCACTGTGTGTGTATGGGGGGCAGTGTGTGTGTGGGGTGGCAGTGTGTGTGTGGGGGCAGTGTGTGTGTATGGGGCAGTGTGTGTGTATGGAGAGCAGTGTGTGTGTGGGGGGTGCAGTGTGTGTGTGGGGGGGCAGTGTGTGTGGGGGGGCAGTGTGTGTGTATGGGGGCAGTGTGTGTGTATGGGGGGCAGTGTGTGTGTGTGGGGGGCAGTGTGTGTGTATGGGGGCAGTGTGTGTGTATGGGGGCAGTGTGTGTGTATGGGGGCAGTGTGTGTGGGGGGCAGTGTGTGTGTATGGGGGCAGTGTGTGTGGGGGGCAGTGTGTGTGTGTGGGGGCAGTGTATGTGGGGGGGCAGTGTGTGTGTGGGGGGAGAGGCAATGTGTGTGTAGGGTGTGAGAGTGTGTTATAAGGCTAGGGGAGGGGGGCTTTTTTATAATATGACTTTTTTTAAAATGTATTTAATCAAAATAAATATTAATTATGTTCCCCCTCCCTTCTTACCTTTATTGAGGAGGAGGGGGGACATTTCTCCATCCTTGGTGGTCCCAGTGGGGATTCATTGATGGTCCCAGTGATAGGAGTGAACTCTAGGCTGTGCTCCAGGGCTAGAGTTCACTCTCGCGAGATTTGGAGCTTTGCCGTGGTAACCGCAGCAACGCTCAGTGCTCGCGAGAGTAGGACCCGGAGGAGCTGCAGGCTGAGCTCCCGGGTCCTCTCTCACTCCCTCCCCCCGCCGCCTGCCAGCATAGTGTCTGCAGACTGGGAGGGAGATCTTTGATTTCCCTCCCTGGTCTGCAGGCACATTGCAGGGCTGGCGCCAACATGTGCTGGCAGAGGAGAGGGAGACCCTTGCCCCGTTGCCCCCCCCGGATCCGCCACTGACCTGACCATGAGAAACCCATGCCTTTCCAATCCCTTAGATTTTTGTTGGTTTGCTTTAATAGGGGTAGAAAATTAGCTTCTATCAAATCTTTTAGTTCTAAAGTTATGTTGATACCCAGATAGTTTAGTTTATCGTTGTTTTCAGATAGCCCAGTATTCTGAACAAATAATTTGATTTTCTTTTTGTTTGTATTTTTAGCGATAAATGTCGATTGTAACCCCGACTGAGTACCTCCGTTGAAGGATGCTCCTAGCGCTTCCTGAGGGCTCCAAGCACTCCAACCGACACCATAACCACCGTAGACTCCTCCAAGAGCAAGACAGGAACACGTTCTTAAAAGAGCTTAGTAGTGATTAGCTAAGGGAGTATGCAGAGCATAGCAATCCCTTGTAGTGATATAGCAATTCCCCCAATAAGAGACAGAACTCTAGATAGAGGGTGAAGAAGAACTCTGGTTTAATGACACACACTCTGCTTTTATGCAAGGGAGACACCCACAGACAATTATACATTAGCCAATCAAACAATGGTTACAACCCACAGATTCCCTCCCCTCTGCTTGGGAGATAATTGAGTTTCTTACGGTATCTACTCAATTATCTCCAAGCTGAAAAATCATACTTTTTATACATTTTTATAACTCCCTGATTTTACATCACATACGAATAAAATATTTCATATATATTTATTCTATTTCTGTGATCAGCATAACTTGGGGAGCAACATGTGTAAAAATCACATGAATCTGTCCAGGGGTTAAAAAGTTAGGTTGAGGTCCCTTTATGACTGAGAAAATGACTAAGTCCCATTCGAACGAGCGTTCAAATCTTTGAATGGTACATAGTCTCCAGCCGCAGTGTCAAAGTGGAGTAGAAGGTACGGGTCAGCGGTGTTCGTGCAATTGGGTAGCCGAAAACAGTTCCATAGATTTGGCTGCACACACCGCTGACCTTGTTCGAATGAGTTAAAATGGCCGCTGCCACGTGTTCGGTTTTCGAATGGCGGCCACTTCGACGACTTCGGCACTTCGACTGCATCCGAAGTGCCAGTTTAAAAGTCCAAATCCTTTCTCTGGGAATTAAAGGGCCAGAAAGAGCAATATAAAAATCAAATATGCCCAAATCAGTTCCTAGAAGGGCAATACATCCCAGGGCCATAGTCGCAGGGCAGGAGGCTGGCAAACAGGCCCCTCCAAAAACCAGTGGCGAGGTTACTTTCGCCACATCGATTTTTCCACATTGTCCTGACAGCTAGTGTGGTCTAACACGCAGAAACAATGTAAACATATACATATAAAAAGAAAGGAAATAAAAGGACAGAGTGTAAACCGGACCTTAGAATGGCCGGACTAATACGCTAGAGATAGAGAATGGTCAAAGGGAAAGCCGAGGTCAAGGAAGCTAGAAATACTCAAATACCGTTTAGACAAGCCAAGGTCAGGGGAACCAAAAATAAACGCACTCTTGGGAACCAGGAACAGGAAACCATGACAGGGCAAGGAACTGGAGTGAATTAGGGATTTAAATATCCCTCTCTGGGCTCTGATTGGTCAGAGGGTGACCGCTGACCCCAGAACGTACGCGTGCGTTGACGTTGTGACGTCACATGCACATCCGTATAAATTTGAGGGGCGGAGCTTGTGATGTGCGTGACCACGTGGTCAGCGCCATCTTTGTTTTGGGCGCACTGCCCAAAAGACGCGGAGGAGCGGTTCCCGGCTCGCCAACAAACAGGTAAGCTCGCTATATCGGCAAGGTTGTGCCAGACGGGCACGGCTATTTAAATCCTGAAACTTTGGAGTAGTTGTTTATGTCTTTAAGTAGTTCTGGGACCAAAGTGATTGGCTCTTCTAGTGTTAATAGAATGTCATCTGCATAGATGTTTAGTTTGGTTTGTCCTATTAAGTTTGTAAATCCCTTGATTTTATTATTCTTTCTTATTAGAATTGCTAGAGGTTCTAGCACCATTATGTACAGGAAGGGCGAAAGAGGACACCCTTGTCTAGTCCCATTTTTTACATTAACATTTTGTGATGTAAACCCTGATCCTGTTATTTAGCTGATGTAGAACTATAGAGAGCAGATATGTAGAAATGATCCAGTAATTCCCAAATGGTTTAAAGCGGATAACCTGAAACCCCATCCAACCCTGCTAAATGCTTTCTTTGCATCTATTGACTATTAAAAATTATTAGAGGGGTTCCACTGTTCTCTGATTCCCTCATTATATTTATTATTAACTGAGGACCTCCCTGGTATAAATCCGACTTGATCATTATTAAGTTGTGGTATTAATCTATGCGCTATAATAGAGGATAGTATTTTAATATCGTATTAATTAATTATATGGGTCTATAATTGCCTATATTTTCTAGGTCTTTATCTGCCTTTGGGATGGTTACAATATTTGCCCTCAACAGCTCTCCAGGGCAATCTCCTGTTTCCATTATATAGTTACAAATATTGGTGAGTTTCCCTTTTAGTTGATCCTTCATTAATGAATAAAATTTATATGTAAAGTCATCTGGCCCTGGAGCAGTCTTTATTTTGAGTTTTTCTATTGATTTACCAACCTCCTCTTCTGTTATGGGCTGGTTTAATTGTTTTAATTGATATGGTTGAATTTTGGGCATGGGAAGATTCTCGAAGAACTTCTCAATCTCTTTTGCATTACCAAATGCTTCTTCTGGTAGGCTGTATAACTTTTGATAAAATCTTTCAAATGCACCTCTGATTTTGTTTAGTTTGCAGTGCTTCTAGTTGTTTAGATGCTTTATTTATTAGTTGTTTATTAATCTGATTTTCTATTACTGCTTACTTGCTATTTGTGTAGAGGGTATTAGTTTATTTTGCCTTTTATGTTTGCTTAATGTTATGTATAGTTTCGATAAAGGCGGTAATCCTTTTTATTTTCAATCAATGCCATTTTTATCAGTTGACCTCTAACTACACGGTGATGTCTGGTGTTCCTTTGCCTTTATTTTCACTAAAAAAGAGATTTGTTATCTTTTCAATTTATTCCACATTGTTATTTTTTGTGTGTAGTATAAAATCTTTTATTCATCACTCTTTCCGAAAGTTGTCAAATTTATCTTTATAGTCTAGCATAATAGGGCTATGATCTGACCATGCTATGTCCTGTATCTCTATTTTTTTAAAACAATATACAGCATAGCCACGTCTCCAAGAATATATTCTATTCTGGAGTATAAATTGAATGTTCTAGAGTAGTATGAATAATCTAGATCTGTGAGGTGAAATGTTCTCCACATATCTCTTAGGTTGTAATTGCTAGTTTTGCAGTTTGATTTCATCTTTGTTTATGTTTTTATTGTCCTTCTGGCTTTTTCTATTTATTATTGGGTCTGCTACACAATTAAAATCTCCCATGATTAATAATAGACCTTGTCTTATCTGCTCTATCTTTATAAGCATTTTTTATATAAATTATGTTGCTGCTTTATTTGGTACATATATATTAACCGCTTCAGGACGGAGTCAATAGTGCACGTTCTGATCAAAACAAAACGTAAATAAAAACTGTCACATTAAGTGCACCCACACTTATTATATATCATTTTGTTCAGGAGAAACAGGGCTTTAATTTCACATTAACTATTCATATATGGAACATAATTTATTATGAATAAAATAAAAAATGAAATGTGAGAAAATAAGATTTAAGATTTTTGTTTTAAATTTGTATTTCCGTCTGACATTGTAGCTGTGAATGTCATAATACTGTGCACGTATTTGTAATCAGCGATGTCTCATGAGTACAACAGTACCCCCCATTAACAGGTTTTATGGTGTTTTGGAAAGTTACAGGGTCAAATATAGAACGTTACATTTTCAAATTGAAATTTGCCAGATTAGTAATGTTGCCTTTGAGACGGTGTGGTAGCCCAGGAATGAGAATTACCCCCATAATGGCATACCATTTGAAAAAGGAGACAACCCAAGGTATTGAAAGTGGGGTATGTTTAGTCTTTTTTAGTAGCCACTTAGTCACAAACACAGGCCAAAATTAGCGTTCATATTTGTTTTTGAGTGAAAAAAGCAAAAAACTAATATTTGGACAGTGTTTGTGACTAAGTGGCTACTAAGAAAGACTGGACATACCCCACTTGCAATACCTTGGGTTGTCTACTTTTGCAAATGGTATGCCATCATGGGGGTAATTCTCATTCCTGGGCTACCACACGCTCTCAAAGGCAACATAATCAATCTGGCAAATTTCAATGTAAAAAAAATGAAATGCAAGCCTTATATGCGACTCTCTAACTTTCCAAAACACCATAAAACCTGTACATAGGGGGTACTGTTATTCTCGGGAGACTTAACAAAACACAAATATTAGTGTTTTAAAACAGTAAAACATATTACAACAATAATATAGTCCATAAAAGTGCAGTTTGTTTGTAATAAATGCAACAATTGTCACTTTTACTTAAAATATCATCGTTGTAGTACAATGTATCAGTTTGAAACACTAATATTTGAGTTCAGCAAAGTCTCCTGAGTAAAAAGGTACCCCATATGTACAGGTTTTATTGTGTCTTGGAGAGTTACAGGGTCAAATATAGTGCTTGCGAATTAAATTCTCTGAACTTTCTCCCTGTGTTGTCAGGCATGTCAATCAAATTTTAATTACGGTAATCAAATCACATAATTATGTTAAAAGATTACTTCAATATACATGTATAATTTTAATATATATATATATATGCATTTATAGGTATTTAAATTCTACGTGTATACTAATGTCATCTTTTATGTTATTATATGTATTATGTTATTTGTATTTTATATATAGATAGATATATATAGAATGTCATTCTAAGTGTATTTTGTTACCAATATATATATATATATTAATAATAAAATACAGTTAGAATGAAATTACATATGAATATATAATTTATATTAAATTTTGTTTCAATATTTTATTTATTTATTTTATTATTTTATTAATTTATTATTGTAATTATACGTATATATATAATATATGTGTATATATCTATTATATATATATATATATATATATATATATATATATATACATATATATATACATATTATATATATGTAACTTCATTCTAAGTGTATTTTAATACTAATATATGTACTTATATTAGTATTAAAATACACTTTGTATGAGGTTACATATATATATCATATGTATATATTATATGTATATATATATATATATAATATATACATATATTATATATATAAATATATTTATTTTATTTTAAAACATATTTAATATATTTTTTTTAATACTTCCCACCAGCAAGGGGCTGTCTGACATTTCAGACAGTCCCCCTGCTGGCAGATCCAAAAAGAGCAATCACATGACCCCCGGGGGCTTCTTTTGCCGGGGGAGGGCTGTCTGGACTGTCAGGCAGTCCTTCCGAAGCAGAGCACCATTAAGGTAAGTATCCCGGGCGCTCCAGGGCTCAAAGCCATTACGGCGTTCTATGTCGCCTCAACAGCTTTAAAGCCCAATGAAAGCGAGACGGCATAGAACACCGTAACGGTGTTAAGGGGTTAACTAGTGTGAATAATTTATTGTTGATTTCACATATCAAGATAATATATCGCCCTTCTGAATTATCATTTAGATCTTAGAAACAGTTAATACTTACACAAGGTAATTACACTACACTCAAATTTCCTACAGTTTAACATAAGTGTAGGAAATAAAGTTCAATAAAGTAGCCATAACATAGGGGGTCCTTAGGAAAATATTAAACTTGAACGCATCTACAGTATTTTAGAGAAAAACATTTAGGTATATACAGGTATATACAGTTGTGCTCAAAAGTTTGCATACCCTTGGAGAATTGGTATATATTTATATACCATTTTTAAATAAAACATGAGTGAGCAGGCAAAACACATTTCTTTTATTTCTTATGGGATTCATATCCAACTGTAGCTTATAACAGAACGGCACAATTATAAAACAAAGCATGGCAACAAAGAAAAAAAATGAGATGACCCCTGTTGAAAAGTTTACATACCCTTAGTTATTAATACTGTGTATTGCCCCCTTTAGCAGCAATGACAGCATGCAGTCTTTTGTAATAGTTGTCTATGAGGCCCCTAACTATTGCAGGTGGTATAGCTGCATATTCATCTTGGCAAAATGCCACCAGGTCATGCAAAGTCTTTGGTCGTCATGCATGAACCGCACGTTTTAGATCTTCCTGAGTGGATTGATGATGTTAAGATAAGGAGACTGTGATGACCACTCCAGAACTTTCACCTTTTTCTGCAGTAACCACTGGAGGGTCAACTTGGCCTTGTGTTTAGGGTCATTGTCATGCTGGAAAGTCCAAGTGCGTCTCATGAGCAGCCTTCGTATAACATAATGCCAGTATTTCTGGTAACATGTTGAATTCATCTTGCCATCGATTTTCACAAGATTTCCCTTGCCTCTAGAGATCACACTCCATCAAAACATCAATGAGCCACCACCATGCTTCACAATGGGGATGGTATTCTTTATTCTTTTCACTAGAGGCCTTGTTGACCCCTCTCCAAACATAGCGCTTATTTTGGTCTCATCACTCCAAGTTACAGTGAGACAAAAGCTGTGAGGCGTGTTAAGATGTCAGGCATATTGTTACTGGGCTTTTTTGTGGCATTGTCACAGTAAAGGCCTCTCGACCTTGCAGCTCCTTGTTGTTCAAGTATTTTTGTATTGTGCTCCTTGAAACAACCACATCGTCTTTTTCCAGAGCAGCCTGTATTTCTCCTGAGATTACCTGTGGGTTTTTCATTGGATCCCAAAACAATTCTTCTGGCAGTTGTGGCTAAATTCTTTCTTGGTCTACCTGATATTGGCTTGGTATCAAGAGATCCCATAATGTTCTACTTCTTAAAAAGTGATTGAACAGTACTGACTGGCAATTGTAAGGCTTTGGATATCTTTTTTTATCCTTTTCCATCTTTATAAAGTTCCATTACCTTGCAACACAGGTCTTTTTACAGTTCTTTTCTGCTCCCTATGGCTCAGTATCTAACATGCTCAGTGCATACAGTGCTAACAAACTCATTGAGTATTTATACACTTACACTAATTTATAATTTAAAAAGCCACACGTGTAGGAAATTAGCCTTTATTTGCCATTTTAACCTGTGTGTGTTACCTTGTGTGTCTGTAACAAGGCCAAACATTCAAGGGTATGTAAACTTTTGATCAGGGCCATTTAACTGATTTCTGTTATCATTATGATTTTAAAAGTCAAACACCTATGTGTAATATAAATGGCTTCATATGATCACTATCCTTCAATACATTTTTTGTATGATCAGTCATATTTTCAAAACCAATGCCAAAATTTAAATTTTTTTGCCAGGGTATGCAAACTTTTGAGCACAACTGCATATTGCTTTAATGATTGCAATAAGGGTGGAGCAATTTCATCCCATCCACAGGCCTTCTAAGACCTTGGAGGAATGTTCGCTCTTATTTTATCCTGACAGATGGTGAGCCAAGGTTTTAGTTTTTGTAAATACTTTAGTTTAATTTTGTTAAATATTTCTGCTTATCTTTTTTTTCTTTTTCCCTTTGCTGCTGAGCGAGCTTACCCCAATTGATAGTCATGTTATAATGATATTGGTATTGTGCACACCACATTTCTGATTTCCTTGAATGTCAAAGGCCTAAACTCCCTACAAAAGTG
The DNA here is from genome assembly GCF_036172605.1 of Pelobates fuscus. Taxonomy (NCBI): domain Eukaryota; kingdom Metazoa; phylum Chordata; class Amphibia; order Anura; family Pelobatidae; genus Pelobates; species Pelobates fuscus. The sequence continues at coordinate 256,491,503 of NC_086318.1, forward strand.
AAAACTATTTAGGGAGCTAAAAAACTCAAAGCAGACATTGCATTTTTTCAAGAAATGCATCTTAATACAGGTTAACACAGTAGAGGAGTTTAAGCATGCATGGGATATACATAAGGCTATCCTAACTATAAGATAATGCCAAGGAATAATGAAAGTATTTAACAAATTGGGCAGACAAGATGGGCCGAATGGTTCTTATCTGCCGTCACATTCTATGTTTCTAATAAGTCCAACACACTTTGACTTACAGGCAACTATTATTCCAGTACCGTTTTTCAAATGCCATCTATAAACACAACTGAGTTGCAATACTCTTTCATAAACATTTTGTAATTCAGATAATCAACACTATTCAGGATTCATATGGACATTTTCTATTAGTATCAAGAGTTATGGAGTCATACAAACTTCACCTGCTCAATAGATATGCCCCCAATACTCCAGATAAGATTTCTTTTTTGGGGGGGGGAGGGGGGGGATTGAGTGACCTTGTCAGTACACTTATGACAGACCTCCTATTGATCAGAGGAGATTTGTCAGGGTATTTATATCGGCAGACATTTTGTGCTATGATAGAAATTAAAAGTGTATATTCTGAAGTCACTTTGAACAGACCAGACTCCATTTTGTTATTTTCAAGCTAACAAAAGACACAAGATTTCTATCCTTCCTGTTACACTAACTACTGAGCCAGAGCTAAGAATGTCTTGTATAAACAAACCAAGTGATAAGAGACTGTCTAATTGCTAATGGAATAGAATAAATTCTAAACCCAGACATAGGTGACAGAGAAGATTAAATAATTAAATTTTATTTTCTATACTAACAAGATCCCATTTTATTGAAGAAGTTAATTTTTAGTTCACAAACTGTCATATTAGAAATTACAGCAGAATTTGGAGACACATAGTCTGAAGAAAGCCCAAAGAAACTGTTAGATCTGACGAGAAAACGTGAGTTATGGTAACATATAGATAAGCCAAAATGACGTCAAAATAGCCACCAGGAAAAGTTAACTCTTTCCTGGATAGGTATGTTTAGTGGGACGAGACTGCCATCTATAGCCCAAATACTAAGTTGCCATTTAAAAGGTAACCAAACCCCTAGTGCTTCTATTGGTCTATAGCTAGTGACGAACAGAGAATCTGTTCCTTTAAAAGTTAAAACAAAGGGAAGAGAGATTCATTCAGAGAATCAGGGCAATCAGGCAATCGGCAATCAGAGCAATCAAAGAACAGGCGAGGAATGCAAGGGTATGCAAAGGAAGCAGAGAAGTGAGCAGTCGGGGACAATGCAGAGAGGCCTATGACACTCAGAAACTCTTACACTCCATGCAGAGAAAGAAACCCATGACAAACAAGTTCCTGAGACTACCTACCAATCTGATGACAATATCTACTTACTGGTAATTATACTTGTGACGAAACCAACCTCGCCACTGAGAACTGGAGAAGCCTGGTTGCCCGCCTGCTGCCTTTGGACTATGGCCCTGGGAGATTGGGCCCTTTACAAACAGTATTCGGCCCTAACAGAGTGCATGTCACTCATTCTGGCCCTTTAAATACAGTGGGGCCATTCGGTACTTGCCCTGTGTGAGCAGTGATACCCCCCAGATAGCTATGCCATGGAGCCTATTCATATAATGAAAGACTATGGGAAAGACTTTGGCTCCATGGCAATTAAACTGTATTTGTGTGGTCTGCGTGCCATTCACCTAATAATGTGCACGCAGACCTGAGCTATCTGGGGATATGTTAAATGTCTGTGTTTAATGTATAAAATGTGACTTTATGTATTTTAAAGAGTTTTATGTTGTTTTGCAACCATGTGGTTAATGGAGTCTGCCTCTAGTCCTGGCTAATTAGATTTCTTCTCCAATTATCTCCAGGGCAGAAGGGAGGAAGCCAGGATGCATTGTGGGGATGTTTTACTTTTACTGTTTGAGCCAGGGGGAATAAAAGATACTTTTACTAACTCAACCCCTGGTCTGATTCATGCCATTTTTAAATATGTTGTTCCCCTGAATGGATTGATTGTGGATATGTATTTTTATGTGAATGTGATGTATGGTTTTAAAGTTATGAAAGTTGGGTAAAAGTATATTTTGAACTGTACACATAATGGGATTAAGTGTCACACTAAGGGGAGGGGATGTGTGGGAGGTAACATCTATGTTATTGGTTATTTTATGCCTCTCCCTGGGTGTGGCCTGTATGTGTACTCATGTAATAAAAACCAGGCTGGGTGCCCAGCACCTCAGACCACTGCTTGACCTTCAACACGGAGCCTTGTCTCGTTCTTGGGGGGATTCACTGTATGCTGTTGGAGATTTGACTGCTAGGAGTGTAAGCTGATGTCTGCTTTTCCTATTCATCTGCTAGCAGCTATTTGTGAGGTTCCAGCTGGAGTGCTACCTTATTCACCTATATCCAGTTCGTGAGTTCTGATGTTCTGCAGTAGCTGTGCCTTTCTGAGAAAAGGGGATTATCGCCTAAACGGATTTTAACCCCTCATATGCTGAAACGGTCCGTTACAATACTGGCTTCATTTAATTAATTTAAATTAATTAACATTTTCTAGTAGCATGATATATGACTGGATAAATCACGATCAGATTTTGATATTTAGAAATCTTAGTTAACTAAGAAATCTATATTAACTTTCCATTCTGCAGGTGAAGATTAATCATATATTTGTGTGATTAATATCACATGTTAGCATATCATGACATTTATCCAGCTGTATTGATTTGCTATAAAATAAGATTAAATATCTGTTTAAGCAAATTAATACAAATTCAGCTTGTAGAATTTGGTAGATTTCTTCTCATTGGATGGATCCAGGAAATGACTAATGAACTGGGTTAAATGTTATTTTATTTAAAATTACATAAGAATAGATCTTAAATGCCTAGAAGAGGTCTAGCCAGCATTGAAAGGGTTATTCTGTCAGCTAAAGCTTTTACGACTTCACGCTGCACTCTAAGGAATTCTCTTCTCTCTGTGAAACTTTTTATTTGTCTCTGTGAAAGACAGTCATAAATCTTCTTGACAATTAAGACTGTCTTAGCCATTGGGAAATGTTTTTATATTACCAATTGTATTGCATACTCATGTTATACTGAATTTCCATTGATTATTATCACGCATGTTACTTATTATTATTATTTTAAAATGTCACAATAAATTGTATCTATTTTTATAAACAATTTGTGATTTTATTTATATGGTATACATTTCACTTACACGATACGTTCTTTGGAATCTGAGAATTTAAATAGTGGGAAATTCTCTCTGTTTACTATTATTATCCCATAAATAGCCCCACAGATTACACAGTCTCATGTCAAGCAGTAGATATGAGCACTAAACCAAGATTGTTATATTCTCTAGATCATAAAGGGCAAGATAAATTATTATACAAATGTATTAACAAATACAAATTAATAGACATATGGCGAGCACAGCACCCTGGGGAATCCCATTACTGGAGTTTACTACCGATTTTGCACTTGGGTACAAACTTTATAGCCATAATGAATTGCACCTAAATGGAAGAGGGTCTGCAGTGCTGGGGCCAGGATGACTAGAATGTTTGAGAAGATTTTAAACTAGAGTGAACCACGAAATTAAAAATAAGAAAAGGGCATTCAAAGCCTTTAAATCGGACAAATCAGTGGCATCCTATAAAAGATATAAGGAAGCCAATAATGCGTGCAAAAAGGTGATAAGATTCGCTAAACTACAAAATGAGAAAGTGATAGCCAAATAGAGCAAAACCAACCCCAAAGCATTTTATAAGTACATACATTCTAAAAAAATGAAAGTGTAAGTAAACAAAAAATTGGGAGGGGGATATAGTTATTGAAGACCAGGAAAAGCCAGAAATTTTAAATAACAATTTCTCCTCTGTATATATTAAAGAAGAACCTATGGCAATAGATATGCAAATGTTACCAAAAAAACTTGCAGAAAAAATGTAATTGGATGACTCAAAACAAGGTGCTACAGCAACTAAAGAAAGTTAGTATAAACAAAGCTCCAGGGCCTGACGGTATTCATCCTTCGAGTACTTAAAAAGCTATGTGTGGAAATAAGTGGACCTCTGTTTTTAATCTTTCAAGATTTTTTATTTCAGGAAGTGTACCAAAGAATTGGAGTAAGACAGATGTGGTTCCTATATTCCAAAATAATTCAAAATCCTTACCTGGACATGCTGGACCTGTGAGCTTAACTTATGTGGCTGGGACAGCATTTGAAAGGTTATTAAGGAATAACATTTGAAAATTATTTGGGAATAATGTGGTTATCAGTAAAAATCGTCTGGGTTTTATGAAGCACCGGTCATGTCAAACTAACTTGATTGCATTCTATGAACAATTAAGTTAAAGTATCGATCAGGGTGTTGCAGTAGATGTACTTGGATTTTTGCCAAGACTTTTGATACAGTTCCACACAATAGATCAGTGTTCAAAATTGGTCAAGATGAAAATTCTTGTTCTTTGGAAGAACATTGACTTACAAATAGAGTACACAGAGTTGTCATTAATGGTAAATTTGTAAGCTGAACAGAGGTGGTAAGTGGTGTCCCTTAGGATTCGGTTCTGGGACACCTTCCATTTAACATAATAATAAATGATCTTGAAAAAAGTATTGAAAGTCATGTTTCAGTGTTTGCAGATGACACAAAACTCTGTAAAGTAATACAGTGTGAGCAAGATATTACTTTGCTGCATAGGGGTTTAGATAGACTGAGGGACTGGGCACTCAAATGGCAGATGAAATGTAATGTTGAAAAATGCAAAGTAATGCACTTTGGCATACAAAAATGCACAATCAATTTATACTCTAAATGGAAGCAAATTAGGGATAACAACACACGAGAAGGATTTGGGAATTGTTATAGACAACCAACTATGCAACAATGTGCAATGTCAATCAACAGTGACTAAGGCCAGTAAGGTATTGTCATGCATGAAAAAGGGCGTTAATTCTCGGGATCAGAATATAATTTTGCCTCTTTATAAATCACTGGTAAGACCATATCTTGAATATGCTGTGCAATTTTGGGCACCTGTTCTGAAGAAGGATATTATGGTACTAGAAAGGCTGACTACATAATTAATCAATGGAATGGAACATTTTAGCTATGAAGAAAGGTTAACAAATTTAAAGCTCTTTAAACTACATAGAATGAAAAAAAACTCCAACTGCCTTATGTTGGAGAGGTTGAGATGAGATGAGAGATGACTGGATGAAATTCGAACAAAAACTAATTAATACATTTAATGTGGCGCTAGGAGGGCTCTGGACGCAGTAGTTAAAAAAATAAAAGATAAACACCTCATGGATTAGTTTAAGCTCCAGGTAAGAAGCACAATGAAAACATTCTAAAAAGTTTGGGCCCTTGGATGGCCAGCGATATGGGTGGCTAGGGGATGTGCAAAGTGGGTTCAGTCCCCCACAATTTCCGCTCCTCCACGCTTCCTGCCTTAAACGGTTGCTGGATCCACCCTTTATCCCCTGCAGGGGGACTTTAAGGATCCCTCTGGGGGATATTACCCAAGATAGATCACTCTCTGGAGCAATTGCCTCTTTGGATACCTTCCCCACCCATTCTTACCCCCGCGCCTCCCTTCCTCTTCCTCCTACTTCTCTTTCCTTTCCAATTTTTTTCTTTTCTTTTTTCTCCCTACCTACACACTCTTCTTGGGGTGCCAACCATCCTTTGGGTGGGGCCTCAACTAAGGTGGGTTTATGATTTCCTTGACTCTAGATTGAGGGTGAAGTATAACTGAAAGGTTAATGGTACAGGTTGGCAACAATGAACGACACTCCCACATACAGTAAACAATCCCTCCCCTCTGCCTGTGATATAATTAAGGTAGTTAATGCATTAACTTAATTATCCCCAGGCAGAAAAAAAATAAATTTTTATAAAGTACCATAAGTACCACAAAACACAACATATCCATATAAATGTTACCCCCAGAAATTGTATGTAAGTCATATTTTTGCCCAGGCAAACCCAGGATTTCATGCCCAAAACAGTTCAATAGATTCGCGACTAAGTGCCGCTGGAGGATCGACCAGGTTTTCATGGCGAAAATAATTCCAGGGCATTCGCGGCTAAGTCCCCCTGAAGTCTATTTGGGGTTTTAGTCCATGCAAACAAGATGGCCGCTGCCACCACGTGTTCAAATGTCGAATGGTGGCCACTTCGACTGTGAGTTCGAAGAACCATTGTCTAAAGTCCCAATAGCCACAAATAGGGTCTCTCAGCCAAAACAAATTAAAGGGGCCATAGTCACAGGGCAAAAGGTTGGCAAGTAGTCCTCTCCAAAAACCAGGGGCGAGGTCACTTTCGCCACATGCATGATAACTCAATTATTTTAACTTGATAACATGTCTGAAGAAAATATACCAGAATGGTCTTGAAAGCTGGAGCTCTAAATCTACTTAGCCAATTACAGGTTCACAACTACTTATTTCCAGTGACAAAAACAGCATACTTTTCTTACCATCTTTCTAAATGATTGCAATCAGTGTTTAAAATTAATACAAATGCAGAAAGAAAAGTCCTGCGCTCACTCCCATCACTACTGGGCGGCTGCAATGACTATAGTACACATCAGCCCCAATATATAGTAAAAACCAAAGAAAAACAAGTAACCTGTGCTCTCTCCTTTATCCCTATGTATTTTTAAACAAATGGAGTTTTTTTAGTTACCTCCAATGGCCATGAGAGGATGAGCCCACCTGCCAACGTCAAGGCAGACCCCCCTGGGTGGGTCTTAACTCTAACCATTCACCTTGCTTCCTTGAGCCTTGGCTCAAGCCTCGGCTCAAGGAAGCAAGGAAGCCTTGGATCAAGGAAGCAAGGTGAATGGTTAGAGTTAGGACCTATCTAGGGGGGTCTACCTTGACGTTGGTAGGTGGGCTCATCCTCTCATGGCCATTGGAGGTAACTAAAAAACCTCCATTTGTTTAAAAATACATAGGGATAAAGGAGAGAGCACAGGTAACTTGTTTTTCTTTAGTATTTAAAATGAGTCACAAACATTCATTCTTGCACACGTTTATATATAAAAAGTATTGGATCAATTTACATTTTCATTCTACAAATGACTGATAGAAATGTTTTGACACACGTTGCAGACTTATTAAAAATAGTTATTCTCTAAATTGAAAATGGATCAGGGCACTGCCCATTTTACTGTCCAAAATAGATCATTTAGAAAAAGGTTCCTCACTCTACTTCCAGTTCGGCTATGGCCTAAAATCAGTTTAGTAGATAACTGCGCTACTGACTGTTCTATAGTATGAGTCATTTTTTTAAAGTACTTTTTGAGCCCTCCTAAAAAAAATTTATACAATTGGCAATCCCTAGAAGAACTGCGAATAACATACCTGGTACTGTTATAGCATTAGTACTGGCTACCGTAAATCCTGGAAAAGAAGAAAACAATGGTAACACCCATACCTATCTTTTGAATAGGAATAGATATGTCAAAAAAATAATAATTTGGTAACACACTCTTCCTATTGCCATATGGATTCATTTATTACGAATGTACATTTGTCAATACTATACATCAATACTAAATACAAAATGTGATATTATAAATAATATTACTTAGAACATTAAAACATAGAATGTGATGGCAGGTAAGAACCACTCGGACCATCAAGTCTACCCAGTTTTCTAAATACTGCCATTAATGCCTGTCCTTAGGATAGTTAGGATAGCCTTATTCCTATCCCATGCATGCTTAAACTCCCTCACTATGTTAACCTTTGCCACTTCAGCTTGAATACTATTCCAAGCACCCACTACCCTCTCAGTAAAGTAATACTTCCAGACATAATTTTAAACCTTTGGCCCTCTAATTTAAAACTGTCATCTTGTTGCTGTAGTTTTTCTTCTTTAAAATATACTCTCGTCCTTTACTGTGTTGATTCTATTTATGTATTTTAATGTTTCTATCATATCCCCCCGTCTCGTCTTTCCTCCAAGCTATACATATTAAGATACTTGCATAGTTATTCCATCAAAAGTGATTTGATCATAAACTGTAAAATATTTAGCATTTCAAATTTCTGATTTATATTTTTAAATTATAAACTTAAAATTGTAGAAAAATGGTTTATAAGTTGACATTGTTGCTGATTCAAAATCCCTTTCAGTGCTTGCATTCATATTACCTGAAGAGAGGAGAGGTTCAACAAGAAAAAGATAACACAGTGCATGTATTATTGTGCCCATTCTGCTTTTTTGCATATATGAAGAGAACTGTAGGAATACATATGTGTATATATACGAAAATGCGTTGTCTCATTTAATCATTAAACACCCTCATTTTCTCCTTATCAGTGAAAGGAAGTTATAAAAATCATTAAATACAGAGCTTCTTGCAACACAATAAGGTAAGTGTAAAATGTTACTTGGCTACTAAGAGCAATATCATTGAACTTTATACTAGGAATTTGCATAAATAAACTTATTTCCAGCTTGCGCAATTACACTCTATTTTTGGCAGCCAACATTTTATATACCGTAGAAATATTATTTTACTAATTTTAATATAAAATGTTATAACCTACACAAAGTCCCTTCACTACTAGGTTTTCAAAACAATTAGGTTCAGAAACTGAATACTTAATGTTATGGAATTCAACAATGTCTGGATTGTGTAAATCAGGCCCTGAACAAGCCCATATAAATAAGTTTAGTTTAAGCATGTATTTCCTCAATTTCTTCCCTTCTAATATAATTGAGGTGATTTGCCCTTCCTTATTAGGGATTTTTTCGGCATTCAACTGTGAACTGATCATTGAAGGAATATTGACCCCTTAAGGACACATGACATGTGTGACATGTCATGATTCCCTTTTATTCCAGAAATTTGGTCCTTAAGGGGTTAAACAATTAATCTGTCAGTATTGTATAAATTGAATTATTTTGTAAATGTATTAGCAAGCTCTTTTTGCAAAACCGCTTACAAAACATAACTGAAAGTCACAAGTTATAACAGTTCTTATGTAACAGGAGACACTTAGCCACAATGTACATGTGATATTTTGTAAGAATAGATTATGGAATATTGAACGTAACAGCAGAAACTACTTCCTCTTTTATGTATCTCAGTAACCTTTTTGTAACCTTTTGTAACCAATGTTGTGACAAGTATAGTATAATATAGCGAATCTTGAATAAATGATCAGAAGATTATGGAAAAGCAAAGAGAGTGTGTCTGGTTAATCGCTTCCATATCTTCCCTGAATATTCAGCTGACAATCGAGGGTTGAAGAATAGTGACCAGAGGGACCGAGTCACCAGAGTAGCAGATTTACCTTTCAATCATGTCAAAGCGTTCTGAAGGCAGGGGTGAGCGAGAGTTGTAGCATCATTTTCAGGGTTAGGCAAATGTCAGCACAAAAGCTCATTGGTACAGCCTTAGGTGCCAGAACAGCTGGCAAAATGGCACCTGAGGCTAGAATAGGAAGGGACTTTGCCCATAACACATTCTAATTGGAATATACATTCATCATGCGATCGTGCCGGATTAAGGCATACTCACATAAATACAGAGGCTGGAAATAAGAATTTAAGAATGCTAACTGAGGAAGCCGTATAGGCAAAATGCATTTTTGCAGCTACCAAAGATTGGACTTTATATTATTTACTTTGTTGCTTCTTTCTCTTGGTATTTTTAATATTTTATTTTTAAATTGGGTTACAATAAACTTGATTTGAATACACCAGAATAGGCTTTTGATCTTCAGTCTCCTACTAGATTGCTTTGGGGGGTGTCATCCCACAACATTGACACAAGTTCCTATACCTTAGAGCATGAAGTGGAAAGGCTCTAATTAAGGTGAGCAATATCTGAAAATTGATATATATGATATACATCTATTGCACTAGCTATTGTCCATACTTTATGACAGGAGATACCACTTGATGAAAGGTGGAGTGCTACCTGAGAAGGCACACGTGCATATAAAATGAGTCTCTATTTTTAGGCTCATGCTCATGTGAGTGTACTTATTGCTATTTTTCTGTTGTACTTTATAACATACAATCTGCACTATACATTTTTTGTGTTCCTTTTCATTTTACATATATTGTGGACTTTACTCCTTGTAAATTACATGTACAATAAGATAAGATATCTCCCTGTTGTTTTCTGGCAGCGCTCCACTTCTAGTTTATGTGTTTTAACTTTTTTTATTTAATTCTTTATTTTTTGTGTCGATTCACAGAAAAAAACATTTCACAATACATAAGAATGATCGTTGAAACAGGTTCTTGCACAATAGTCAACAATAACGACAATATGTGTTATACGCATACATTCTATAAACTAACTTTTTATGTTTTATGATGATGTAGAAGCTAAATATACAAGAGTAAGACTAAATTTGAATACTTCAAATTTGAGGTACTAGGGGGCTTCCCAGGTCGTTTCCCTTTGTGTGGTCAATACAGGGGTCTCACATAGTGAATTGGGAGGACCTGGTCTTCAATACAGTGTGGTTAGTAGAGTTTAGGGTTTAATACCTTTGATTAGGCTATATAGCACTATTATTTCATGATGCTGTTTAAAGGCAGGGGGTGGGGGGGGGATATATCTTTGGTTGAGTATTCCCATGAACTGAGGGTGGTCAAAGCAAAGGTATGATGTTACCTACAATCACGCTTTAAAATAATGAAAAATTATACATTAAATTAATGAAAAATTGAAACGGAGCACTAAGCAGGAGAACGGGCAACGATATTGAACCCCGGTGTGGTCACCAGTTCACATGGTTGTACAGGTAATGTACGCTGCTGCGTTGTGCGGCGTGGGCTCTCTAGGGGTGAATGGTTTCACTGTAGCAGGGTTCCATCTGTGTGGGGCTTGTTCTGCCCTGGGGGTCTCCTTTGGAGCCTTGGGCGACATGGGAATGCGGACGAATCCCTCCAGGCCCACCATCTTACCCTGTCGTGGGGGCAGCAATTCGGTAAATAGACGCCAAAAGGAGGTGGGGTATTTCAGCTGCCGGCACATTCTCTTTGATGCCTCTTATTTTCACGTTTGTTCTGCGCCGTGTGTCCAGCGCAGCAAAGTGTTGGTGTGTCTGTCAAATCCTGTAGTGCCATTAGGTACCCATGATAGTGGTAATCTGTATGAGTGGTCAGGATCGGTCAGCTTTTTTTGTATTCCAACATTACATAAGGTATGGGAGTAAACCATCTGCAGTGCTATTCACCTCTGTTTGTGGGTCTTACAAGTATAACAAAAACCCTTTGGGAGAAAAGGGGTGTAGGGGTCAAGCTAGAGAGAGGAGGGGGGTATATGAGATGTTACTCTGCTACATCGGTTTCCTTGTTGCAGCGCATTTGCGCAGGTGTCTTCATCATCATTGCCAACTACATCGTTGTTGACTTTGGTGGGTTGGGTGTTGTATGCGGTAGGACTTCTTCTCTATGGCATGTTAGAGGGTGATTTTGTTACGTTCCTAGTGGGATCTTTTGGTTTAACCCCTTAAGGACACATGACATGTGTGACATGTCATGATTCCCTTTTATTCCAGAAGTTTGGTCCTTAAGGGGTTAAAGTGCCCTTCTCTGTCCATTTAGACCAGATTTGGTAATAGTGCATTAGGGTTCCACTTATTGTGTGTGACATTTTTTCGTATTGTGTGACTCACTTTAGCAATAACTATCGTTATATCTGGCGCAGTGAGTGATTTCCATAGGGCGGCTACGCAGGTTTTTGCAGCTAGTGTAATGTGGACGATCAGAGCTGCTTCATATAGCGTAAACCCTTTAGGTAGCATATGGAGCAGGTAGTACTCAGGTATTACTGGTAGGAATTTTTTCAGTTTCAATTCTATCAGCCCTAGCATCTGTTTCCAATAGGAATTAAGTGCATTGCAGTAATAGAATATGTGGTTCAGGGTGCCTACATGTTGGCTACAGCACCAGCACATTTGCTGTGCCCCTGGGTAAATTTGAGCTAATCTCTGGGGTTAATCCATATCTCAGGGGTTAATCCATATTTTGTAGGCTACCTCCACATGATCTAGGCAGTGTGTAACTTTTTTTACTAGTGCCATGGCTTCAAGCCACCTACTTGGTTCAAATGTGCGGTTAAGCTCTTCTTCCCATTGCAGCATATATTTCTGTTTTGCCGGTCTGTCTATTTCTAGTAAACTTAGGTAGCATAAGGAGAGCATTTTTTGGGGGGGGTCTTTTGGCCCTGGCATAGCATGTCAAAAGGGTTTTGGGTTTTTGAGAGTTTTGTAACCTGTTGTGTGTCTCTAATGATGTGTTTTATGCGTAGGTATGTGAATAGTTTGCTACTAGGGAGGAGATAAAGTTGTTGGAGCTCAGGAAATTGTAGCAATCCGTCAGCTCCTATTAGGTGCGATAGCTTGGTCACTCCCCTTTCAATCCAGCCTTCCAAGGGCAAATCACTTGTTTGGTATTGTAGACTAGCTAATGGAGCAAAGGCCTCCATGGGTTCGTTGAGTATTTTTGGGGCCCAGCGTAGCCACATCTGGAGGGACAGTCGAGTAGTTGTGAGGGATTTGGAGTGTTAGAGTTGGGCTTAGGCTGGGACCCATATTAGGTCTCTGAGAGAGTGTGGTGCACTTTCTAGTTGATGCCATATTGGGTAGTCTGGGGATAGCAGGAGGTGTGCCATTAGGGACAGGTTTGTTGCTAAGTAATATTTGGCTATGTTGGGCACCCCAACTCCTCCTCCTCCCATATTCAGGCTGAGACTCGCTAGAGAGACCCTAGGTGATTTCTTTTTCCAGATGTGTGCATTAAACAGGCAATGAGACTGCGTTTTGGGAGTTCAATAGGTAGGGCCCTGAAGACGAATAGGATTTGAGGTAGGATGATAATTTTTATGGCGTTTACGCGTCCCAGCCAAGAGGCGTTTTTGTTCCCCCAGCTTTAAAAGAGTATGTTTTGACGGTGCTAGCTATGTGCCTAAGTAGGAGAGGATGTCTTTCCTCCATTCAAATAGGTAAAGTGTTTGCAGGGCTGCGAGTTGGGTTCGGGGTGTGTTCAGGGGTAGTACTTGGGTTTTCACCACATTGTTTTTATAGTAAGAGACTCGACCATAGTCGTGGAGCAGTTTTATAAGATATCATTGGCAAATACCGCTATTTTTTGTAAGCCTATCGGGGAGGGGATGGCCGAGATCCGGGGGTCTTCTTGATCTTGTGGATTAGAGGTTCCAGTGCCAAAATGAAGATGAGGGGTGAAAGTGGGCATCCCTGTTGCATGCCGTTTGTCAGGGCAAAGCGTCTGGAGGTGAATCCGGAGCTCATGACTGTGGCTTGGAGGGAGGAATAGAGGGAGAGAAGTCCATTTATAAATTTGGTCGTGAAATTGAATCTGCATAGGACTTCCGTCATATAGCCCCAGTGGAGCCTGTCGAAGGCCTTATCCAAGTCTTAGGCCAGCATTAGGCCTTGTGTCTTGTCTATGTTCATGAGTTCCATTATGTCTAGTGCTCGTCTGGTGTTGTCCTCTACTTGGTGTCCCGGGACAAAGCCTGATTGTTCAGGGGAGATAAGTTTACAGAGTAAAGGGCGGATTCTATTTACAAGGACTTTGAGAATAGCTTTGTGTCCGCATTGAGTAGTGATATTGGGCGGTAATTGAAGATTATGCTAGCTTTAGTGTACTAATAATCTTAATTTTAATAATGATGGGAGGCGAGTATTTTACATCAACTCTCTTTACTAACTCCACAGCAGCAAAGAAAAAAACATCAAGAACAAAGAACCAATCAATCAACAGCAGAGTATATAAAGGTCATATTGAACCAATCTCTTCCTCTTTCTTGAAACAACATCAAAGTCACTATGAAACGAAAACCATAAGGGACATCCAGAAGCACCATCCAATAAAACGAGGAACGTGAAGAACTAAAGACAACGTCCAACAAGGATCCTGAAGTGGGTTACACTGAAAAGAGAATGTGAAATAGGCTAGGCACTGGTCCGAAGACTGTCAAAGCAAACGAGACATCACTGGATATATCCCTAATTAACTTCTGTTAAAGAAAATGTAATTCTAAGAACAGTAACCAAACTAGCCATAGACTAAGTTATGCTAGTCGTAAATTAAGGGTAGAATCCTAGCCACATACTCTAATTGTCAGAACCAAAGAGAACACAACAAGAGAAATAACAGGACCCACATGATATACCAGGAAAATCGAGCAATAGTAGGAAACATAGTGTACGGAAATATAGCATCTATCCTGGAATCCCCCCCACCCCCAATAGAAATAGTAAAGGGAAGGGAATAAGGGAGGGAAAATACTTGCCTCCTGTCATTATTAAAACTAAGATTATTAGTACACTAAAGCTAGCATAATCTTCAATTTTACAACATGACAGGAGGCTTCCTACTTTACATTTTTAATGCTGAAGTAGAGAAAAAACAGCATTAGAAGAAGGACGGAAATAGAATATATGGAACGTAGATTCCCATGACCAGTCCGCCGCACGTACGATATCTGCCAGCGACGCGCCCGCTGCAAAGGCTGAAGAAGCCGCCGCACCACGTACTGAGTGAGCACTGAATGAGGAATCTATCCCCGCCAGGGAGAAAATCCAATGGACCCATCTAGCAAGGGTAGTAACTGACACGGGGCCATGAGGTCTAACGTACAATACAAGTAGTTGACCGAAAGCGGAGCCCCATAAGTCAGCAGTAACCTCGACGTATCTACGTAAGGCCGACACCACACATAATTGTGGGTTGTCAGAGAAAAAGGGGTAGAAAACCGAAGTAGAATCCGATTTAATACGACGGGAGATCCGAAACGTCACACCGGATTGATAGAAAAAGCATCCACGTCAAACGCCCGAACATCCGATACCCTCCGAAAAGAAACCAAACAAAGCAGAAAGGTGAATTTGGACGAAAATTGACAGAGTGACAATCTTTCATTAGGAGGCCAATCTAGAAAGAACTGGAGGGCAATACTAACATCCCAAAGATGGGAATACTTGGGGCCCAGAGGGCGGTGTAAATGCATACCTCTAAGCAAGCGACAAACCAGAGGATTGCTGGCGAGATTGCTGAACGAACAACGTTAACCGACCGGTAAGACCGACCCGAAGAGAACAGTGAGGATAGAAAATTCAGAATCATGGATACCGTAGCTGTTAACGGATCAGTGTCCCATTCCACGCACCAAGCGGACGAGGAGGCCCAAGCGGAAAGGTAGCAGCTTCTCGTCCCTGGGGCCCAGGAATCCCATAGGAGTTCCCTAGCAGCTTGCGATAGTCTGACAATCTGCCAGGAACCCCGGAAAGAGTCCAAGCCACCAGGGGTAGATGATTCTCCCGCAACAAGGGGTGACAGTTCCCCTTGGGATCTGTGAGGAGAGTCGGGAAGAATGGTAGTAGCAGCGGGTCCTCGCATGAGATCTGGGAACCAAAGTTGGCTCTGCCATAGCGGCATTATGAGCGTGAGCGTCACTTTTTGAGTCCGGAGGTGATGATGGGTTCTCGAAATCATCGCAAATGGGGTAACATCATAGGCCCCGTTGGGTGGCCAGTTCTGTAAGAATGCGTCCGTCCCCTTGCTCTCCAGATCCAGAATCCAACTGAAAAATTCTGGGGTTTGATTGTTGTTGCGGGAAGCAAATAGATCCAGCCAAAAGGGACCTCTCAGGAACGCGATGGCCGCGAACACCTGGGGGTCCAACTTCCAGTCGCTTACATCCCTCCAGTGGCGAGAGAACCAATCTGCCGTGAGATTGATCTCCCCCGGGAGATATTCCGCCTGAAGGGAGATGTTGCGGGGAAGACAAAATTTGAAGATGTCCTTAGTAATGTCCAACAGTAGGTGAGATCGGGCACCCCCCTAGGTCATTCATATAGCAGACTGCTGACACGTTGTCCATTCTGAGGAGAATGCAGCAATTGGACCTCTCCCGTGCTAGACTGCGTAGTGCGAAGGAGCCCGCCAGCAGTTCCAGACAGTTTATGTGCATCTAGAGTTCCTGTGACGTCCACACGCCCCCGTGGACACTGCGTCGCTGGTCGCACCCCAGCCCCATAAGCCGGCGTCGGATTCCAGTATGAAATCCGGGGTGTCCCCAAATATCGCCTTGCTGTTCCAGGCCTGCATGCTGTCCAACCACCATAGAAGTTCCTCCCGTTGTATGTGGGGTTTTTCCGAAGAAAACTTGCCTTGAGGCGTTGCATAGCCCTGTAATGCAGTGGGCCCGGGAATATGGCCTGAATGGAGGCCAAGAGGAGACCTATGATTCTGGTGAAATTGCGTAGTGGGATGGAGTCTCAGCGGAGGACCTTGCGGATCTCTTTCCGAATAGACAAGATTTTGGAGACGGGAAGTCGATCTCGAATCCCAGGAATTGAATCGTCTGGGAGGGAGTCATCTCCGACTTCAGATGGTTTACCATGAAGCAAAGGGACTCCAGTAGTTCCACCTCAAACCGAGTGTGTTGTCGTAGTCTGGACTTCTTGGAGCAGAAGAGAAGTATATCGTCCAGATAGATAATGCAACAGATACCTCTGGACCGTAGATGAGCGACCACCAGTTTCAGCAGTTTGGTGAAGCACCAAGGAGCGGAGCTGAACCCGAAAGAGAGGCAGGTGAATTGACAGGGTAGACCGTGCCACAGGAAGCGTAGGAAGGGGCGGTAATCTGGGTGTATCGGGACTGACAGATATGCATCATTCAGATCCAGCCTTGTGAACCAGTCGTTGTCTTGGAGATGGTCCCGTAAGAGATGAATCCCTTCCATTTTGAGATGGCAGTACATTGCGTTGAGGTCTCGAAGGTTGATCACTGGACGGAAATCTCCCGTCTTTTTCTGGACCAGAAAGATATTGTTGAAGAAGCCTCCGGAGTCCTCGGCCGGTTGTATGGCCCCTTTGCCTAACAATTCCTGAAGTTCCGTGTCTGCGAGACACTGGTCAGCTGAAGAGAAGTGGATGGATCGAGGCGGATCCGGTTGTAATGGGGATCCGACGAGGTCTATTTTGCAGCCTCGAACCGTCTTTAGAACCCACGTATCCGACGAAAGATCGGCCCAATTCTGGAAAAAGAGGGAAATACTACCTGCCATACGGTTGCACATTATGTAATGAGAAAAGTCTTTGCTTACCTGATGAGAAGCGGGAAACGTCCATGTCCGCGGATTCCGCGGCCCCTGTCCGGGCCTCTGGAGTAGGAGAATGGTTGTCTGTTACCCGTTGACGGGTAGAATGGAGGTGGTTGAGCGGAGCGGGGGCCTGAAGGCCAAAATGGGCATGTCCCTGTTGCCGTCCAGCCCCGCCCCAACACCCCTCTCATTGGGTTCCCTCTGAAGACTTTCCCCAAGCAGGACTGAGCTTTGGTGAGGGAGGTATAGATGCTTATATGCTTATTCAGTTCCTTAAGGAACGCCTCTCCAAATAGTTTGCCTTGTGCCTGGGGACCAAGCTCTTTGGCGGCTTACTCCGCCAATTTTTCATTTATGCAGAACAGCGCTGCTTTGAGAGCGTAACGTTTGTGTTTCCAATGAAGCAGAAACATCTCTGTGCCCACTCTTGTATGTCATGTGCCCATTCCCTAATATTATCAGCATCGAAGGAGTCAGCTTTCACATAGGCATCGTCCGCCAGATACATGATCCGGGAGAGGGGACCGATGGAGTCCAACAGTCTGTCCTGGGCACTCCAGAATCCTTTTTCCACTCCTCTCTGAGGGTCGCATCCACCCCTCATCATGAATGTCATCATTACTTTGTCAAATTCAGGTGTCTGAGCCACCTTATCTGGTAGGGAAGGGCATGGCATTCAGACCGGAGTCGGTTGCGGACCTCATTTTCTAGAGGTTTGCGGAGCCACAGGTGCATAAACCTGGAGAGGTGCTCTGGTGGTGACCAATCCCCTGAGCAGGGGTGATGTATATTTCTTGGGTCAAACATTTTCTGGCCCGTCAGGTCCAGAATCGTGTCAGAATCGAGTGGGGGGTCCGCATCCACAGGACCGTCACCCATCTCTCCCTGGGCATCACCCAGGAAGGTCTCATGCAGGAAAGCGGAGGATAGATTTGTCCTCCGAACCTCATGCGTCATCGTCTGAATCAGATGGGTCCGCCACTCATCTAAGACCGACATGGAGTGGGGAAAGGCTTGGTCTTCTTCCAAAGAGGGTTCATGATGCGGGGTCGGAGCGTTGACCTTTGAGGTCTTATTGCATTTAGCCTGAACCTTACCCTTGGGTACTTTGGGTCTAGCGCCCTCGCCTTTCCAATGGCGTTTGCTTGGACGAGCATCGTCTCTCGCGTGGGAGTCTGAGAACTCAGAGTCAGACTCGTAGTGGAGACGTCTGGAGGTAGTGGTCTTGGGTGGTTCAGAACCAGTCGTCAGCACTTTAGACGCCTTCTCCACGGACGCGGCTACAGCCACATTGATCATAGATTGGAAGTCCACAGGGCTACTCCGGGTGTCTTCCATAGTCTGAGGGTAGGCTTATGGCTCAAATTTCCTATTAGGGAGTACAGATAGCTAATGGCACCCAGGTCTTGTGGCAAACAGGCAAATCAGGCATGGGGTCAGAGTCGCTGGAACAGATGAAACCAGCAGGACCAGTATTAACTTGGGACAGGGACCCCAGCAGGGTACAATAATAGTGGTGGCCTAATCAAACTGGAGCTCACCCAGTGACAGGAGGCAGCCAAAGCAAGTCTCCCACTCAGCAGCACAATATGTCAGTATGACAATGGGGGCTCACCCCGGGTGCACAGGGATTGGGACCTTTAAGTGCAGGCCACAATATTGACAGGCAGCAGCACTGACCTGAATGACCCCAGCCTGAGTGTTATTCTTATATATTAGGTCATGTAAACAGCTCCGGTGAGTCTCTGTATGGGAGCAGATCTGGCAGGGTGAGCGAAAAGGGTCCGGTTGCAGAACTCGCGCGGCGAAAAAAGATGGCCACTTGGATTTCGCGAGACGCGAGATCCAAGATGGCCGACGCAAGAGAAGGCCGCAAGAGAAGGCAGTGAGAAGCCGGGGGCTGTAGTATTGCGGTGATCCGCATATCGGCGGCCGGCGAGCCATGAGCGGTGGTGGTCGCAAACAGGAGCCCAGAAGGGTATGGAAATAACCCACCAGTGAAGAGAAGGGCTGGGGAAGTCTAGCAGACCCAGAGGACCCAGAGGAAACCGGCTACCCGCGCTGATGGGTGATGAAAGCCCACAGACAGAGAAAGCAGGTACATGCAGTGACAGAAAAGGATCCAGAGCAGTGTGACCCTAGAATAGGGACAGTAATGGATAGACAGAAAGGAAGATCCTATGATATAAACAGGCATAGAGTCAAAGTTAGATGTGTATAACAGAACATATACATTAATCCAAGGGAAGAGCAAAAACTCTGACCTGTCTGTGGATGTTGCAGCAAAGTTCTTTCTAGATTGGCCTCCTAATGAAAGATTGTCACTCTGTCAATTTTCGGCCAAATTCACCTTTCTGCTTTGTTTGGTTTCCTTTTGGAGGGTATCGGATGTTCGGGCGTTTGACGTGGATGCTTTTTCTATGTTTGGTTACTGTTCTTAGACTTCTTAGCTTTGACAGTCTTCGGACCAGTGCCTAACCTATTTCACATTCTCTTTTCAGTGTATCCCACTTCAGGATCCTTGTTGGACGATGTCTTAAGTTCTTCACGTTCCTCGTTTTATTGGATAATGCTTCTGGATGTCCCTTATGGTTTTCTTTTTATAGTGACTTGGATGTTGTTTCAAGAAAGAGGAAGAGATTGGTTCAATATGACCTTTATATACTCTGCTGTTGATTGATTGGTTCTTTGTTCTTGATGTTTTTTTCTTTGCTGCTGTGGAGTTAGTAAAGAGAGTTGATGCAAAATAGGAAGCCTCCTGTCATGTTGTAAAATTTACACAGGAGTCCGTGGGCTTGCCTGGTTTGGGGACTGTAACTAGTTGGTCCTCAAAGACTTTATAATAGTGAGCGGAGTAGCCATCAGGGCCTGGGGCTTTGCTAGGATTGGGCTGGTTAGTGTCGTGACTTGGTCGATGGATTAGTGGATCGGAGGTGGGAACATGGGACTCCGGATCTGTCAAGATCAGGGTCCAACACGCAGTTGAAGTCTCCGCATATAAGCGTTTGCCCTTGTTTCAGTCTGTCAAGATTTTTCAATGCTTTCCTAAGAAAGTCGTATTGGTTGATATTGGGTGCATATAGGTTTGCTATAGTCACCTGGTCGTCATTTAGTAGTCCCACCAGGAGACTGGAGTCTGCCATTAATGCTCTTATACTCCTCTACACATTGGAAATGCCAGTCAGAGTGAAACAATATACTAACTCACCTCATTTTGTTAGGTGCTAGGGCATGGTATGCCAGTGGGTAGGTGGCTGAGGAGAATTAATGTATAACCTGTTTTATGGATCATGAGCATGTAGCTATAAAAGCAAATGTGTGAACCTCTGGAGAGCTTCAATTAAAGTATGAATCAGAACTAATATCTAAAACTTTGAGGATCCCCTGAAGTAATGTTATATCCATTATCAATTATGTATAGAATATGATCTAACTACACCTGTTTAAAGAAGTCCATTCACCAAAATGTAGTGGCTGAGTATTGGAGACCTTAGCCAGATAAACAACCTACAGGCTAATGACCACTCTAAACATATAGAGAGATCCACAGCTGATATTGAAGAAACGTTCCATGAAGTTGGACATGTATAGAAATATATTTCTGAAAAAAACAAGCCTAAAAACATATGAAATTCCATTTGAAATTTGTGAAATACATATGAGACTCACAAAGAAATTTTATTTGGCCAATGAGATGAAAACTGAACTTTTGGCTTTGTGTATGGCACAAAGCATTGACATCATCTCTTCAGTGAGACATTGTGGTGGATAGTGTTAGAGCCCTATTCAGTAAACTTCAAAAGGAAGACCTGTTTCAGACTGTGAATGTCACGTTATTTGGCTTAGCCAGACCATAATCTGAAAAAAATGTGTTTCCACTGAGTATTCAAACAAACAATACATATCTGTTGGCTGACATCTGTTTTGAAACCAACAAATGTCTATTATTAATTCATGTATTTCACTTGTGTATAATGATATAACACATTTGTTCACCTTAAAAATGCAAGGTAATTTGTGTAAAACAAATGGAAAAATCTCCACAAAGTCTGTTTTGTTTCTTAGTTCTGTCAATAATTTTCTTGGTTGAAATACATTTCTAAGCACACTATATTCTTGCACGTAGTCACACTTACATTTAGCCAATCACCATACTCTTAAAGTATTGTCTGTCGCAATAGGCTACAGGCCCACTGATATAGCACATTGTTTATGTCTTGCATATCCGTTCACATAGATGCTAGAACTCACTCACTCCACAAATTAAGTTTTTAACTCTTTTACCTATGCCCCATAGTCCATAATGCTTTCACAGTTGTTAAACTAAACAACGTTGAATGGGAGTTCATATTGCCAGGGCATTGTATATGCCACCTTTTCAATATTTTGTTTCAAGTATTCTAATTAAGATTACATTTAACAACATATGAAAACTGACAAGAAAAAGTTAATGGGTTATTTAAAAAAATATAGCCCAAATTATCCAAATAGAAACTGTGCCTTGTTTGCCAGTATAGTCTAAGTTTCCTGTGATTAGGTGGCTCTATATTACTATATATTTTATGGCCAAGTGACATATTTTAACGTTTCATATGCTTTAAGAGGAAGGAAATATCTTATGACACTTGGTGTAGTTTACTCTAATTATTCATAAAGCATCAAAATAGTCTGCAGTGTTACCCTCTTAGTACTGGTTAAATCTGAGTTCAAAGCACTGTACAGACCACCTTACCTGTAAGGGTCATTGGGCAAGACACCTAAAGACATATATCCTCTTACCTCAAATCCTGATAGATTGCAAACTCATTTGAGCAAGGATTTTTGTCAACACAGGCGAAGATGCATTTTGCTCATCCCCCCTTCCCCATTACTCCTTTAAAATGAATTTTCACCTGTGTATCCTTTCATACCCCCTCTCAAATTTATTACCCCTTTTGTGTTTCTTATCATTCGCTTTTTGTCTTACAATCACCTTTAGTATATCTTATCCCCCATTTTTCCCTTTGTGTCTCTTACACCCCACCCTTTGTGTATCGCTTACTTCCTTCCAGCCCCTTTGTCTGTCTCTTTCTACTCCAGCCCATTTGTGTGTCTCTTTCTACTTCAGCCTCTTTGTGTGTATGTTTCTCCCACCAGCCCCTTTGTGTGTCTCTTTCTACCCCAGCCACTTTGTGTGTCTCTTTCTGAGTCACCATGTGTCACACTTCCCCCCAATCCCCTCATGTGTCTCATTCCTCCAGGCACCTATGTGTCTCAATCCCCCAGCCCCAAGCTGTCTCAATCCTCCAGCTCAGTATGTGTCTCATTCCCCCAGCCTCTCATGTGACGCATTTCTTCTCCTCCCTCCCCCATAGGTCTTGCCCACTCACCCCATGTGCCAGCTCACCTCCCTCCTCCTGTGTAGTGTGGCTAAGTGCGCACCACAGTAGAGGAGCTTGTTTCCCTTTCACTGGGCTGACAGCACTTTGGCTTTCTCAGTGAGTACTTCCTGTGAGACCTGGGAGAGAGAAACAAGCTCCTCTCCTGTGGTGCGCGCTCAGTCACGCTACACATAGAGAACTGAACCCTGCCCCAGGTCAGAGAGCCATTAGGCTCTGAGTAGGACCTTCACATATCCCCTTTCTATAATGGAAAGTGTTGCTGAATATGTTGGAGCTATATAAATGCTAATAATAATAATCACAAGTTTGACTTACATGACCAAGAGGTATTTAGGGACCTACTCAAATTAACTCACAATCTTAAAGAATTGGGGCAAAATGACATATTAGTTTACTGCGCAATTACAAGACTTTGATAGTATCATTATCATTCAAAAATACAAAACAGACAATAATAAACTTAAATGTATCATTCTCTGGGATTGAGTGTTTTATTCTTTAAATGGTAATTCCAGCCATTTGAAAATATTCCAGGCTGCCTAAGTGTGCCAAGTGTGTAGCTGGCCCCTGATACACAAGTGCAAATATCAAATTTCCTGCAAAAACACTGCACATATAGGCTCCAACCACCATGAGCACGTTAATGAAACAAAGGAAGCAGGTGGTCACCGTGGTGTTTTTGTCTTTGTTTTGACTCATTAATATCAATATACATTTAGGTGTTCCTTTTAAATCATCTTGTGTTTGAAATTGCGCAGTAGTTTATACTATTGTTTAACAAGTTCCCATTATTGGTAAAAGATGGCTGTTTTTTTATTTTATTTACTTAAGATAGTATAGGACATTTTACATTTGAGTCTTGTGTTGAATATTTTTCTGCCATTTAGGATTTTTCATAAGTCACCTACCATTTATGTACTGCTGGAAGTCTATGCACTCAGCTATTTCCCAAATATTTGGCATTTAGAGCTGTATGTATGATAGTTACGTGAAATAACTTTTTAACTAGATTTTCTTCCATACGCCTCAGTTTTATCAGTGGAATATATTGCCTTTATCCTAATTGTTCCTGACTGCAATTAAAATCACAATTGTGACATCAAGATAGATAATAATGACATTTATCATCTGGTGAAAGCATAATGTTTATTATTTATTGACTTTGAACATAGTTTTGACGTATTTGAAAGCCCTGGGGATCATATCTGACCATGAGTGTAGAAATTGAGGAGGGTGAGAGGGACAAATCTAGTGAAATGTCTAGTGGAAAGGAATGAGAAGGGTTAGACTTCCGACAGCCATGATGGTGTATTATTTAACCCCTTAAGGACCAAACTTTTGGAATAAAAGGGAATCATGACATGTCACACATGTCATGTCCTTAAGGGGTTAAAATCATATGATTTATTCAGAGCCCAACTCTGTCACTCTCCTCTGAAAAAACTAAATACAGTTGCAAGAAAAAGTTTGTGAACCCTTTGGAATGATATGGATTTCTGCACAAATTGGTCATAAAATGTGATCTGATCATCATCTAAGTCACAACAATAGACAATCACAGTCTGCTTAAACTAATAACACACAAAGAATAAAATGTTGCCATGTTTTTATTGAACACACCATGTAAACATTCACAGTGCAGGTGGAAAAAGTAGGTGAACCCTTGGATTTAATAACTGGTTGAACCTCCTTTGGCAGCAATAACTTCAAACAAACGTTTTCTGTAGTTGCAGATCAGACGTGCACAACGGTCAGGAGTAAGTCTTGACCATTCCTCTTTACAGAACTGTTTCAGTTCAGTAATATTCTTGGGATGTCTGGTGTGAATCACTTTCTTGAGGTCATGCCACAGCATCTCAATCGGGTTGAGGTCAGGATTCTGACTGGGCCACTTCAGAAGGCGTATTTTCTTCTGTTTAAGCCATTCTGTTGTTGATTTACTTCTATGCTTTGGGTCATTGTCCTGTTGCAACACCCATCTTCTGTTGAGCTTCAGCTGGTAGACAGATGGCCTTACCTTCACCTGCAAAATGTCTTGATAATCTTGGGAATTCATTTTTCCTTTGATGATAGCAATCCGTCCAGGCCCTGACGCAGCAAAGCCCCAAACCATGATGCCCCCACCACCATACTTCACAGTTAGGATAAGGTTTTGATGTTGGTGGTCTGTGCCTCTTTTTCACCACACATAGTGTTGTGTGTTTCTTCCAAAACACCCCAACTTTGGTTTCATCTGTCCACAGAATATTTTGCCAGTACTGCTGTGGAACATCCAGGTGCTCTTGTGCAAACTGTAAACGTGCAGCAATGTTTTGTTTGGACAGCAGTGGCTTCCTCTGTGGTATCCTCCCATGAAATCCATTCTTGTTTAGTGTTTTATGTATTGTAGATTCGCTAACAGGGAAGTTAGCATTTGCCAGTGACTTTTGTAAGTCTTTAGCTGACACTCTAGGATTCTTCTTCACCTCATTGAGCAGTCTGCGCTGTGCTCTTGCAGTCATCTTTACAGGACGGCCACTCCTAGGGAGAGTAGCAGCAGTGCTGAACTTTCTCCATTTATAGACAATTTGTCTTACTTTTACTTTTTTTTTTTAATTCTTTATTTTTTGCACTGATAGACATGCAACAGTATGACATATCAAGCTTATGCAAAAGCCAAAACATAGTTGCGGTATCTTGTGGGTTACAGAAAGGAATGTTTTGTCGTTAGTACAATAGTAATTCTACATACATTAAACAACAGTTGTTTCCCGTTTAATCAGGTTTTTTTTTTTTTTTAACATCAATTGTATACACTGGCAGTACCTCGAGGAGATGACTGCCTCGGCTAGTTACATTTAATAGGTGTATTCTCGTTCAATTCTTTATTTATCATTTCCTGCCGCATGGACATTTGTACATGCAGCGATCAGAGGTGTACATATAGGTTGCTCTATTGCTTTTACAAATTACTAGTCACAGTGAGTACCATTCTGCTTACATATAGTGTTTTGTCAATATTGATAAGTTGACATGTGTATGCTAATATGAGGTAGCCGCAGAGCCCCTCCATATGGTTACAGTGGTCTACTGAAAGAGCCGCTGCTCCAGTCCTCCTGCGCCTGTGGGGCTCCACTTCTACTGCTTGTGTATGTAAGGCTTGTACCTTCCCATGCCTATCCTTTCACCAGCAATGTATATTCAGCCTGGACCTTTCAGATTCCGTCCACTGCATGCAGGCATGAATGTTTTACATGAGGTGACCCTTTGCGGGTCTGAGTAGGTGAGTTTGAGTAGGTGAGTCAATATTGGTCCTTTCCGGGTAATTAAATTATACAGTAAAGCATACTCACATACAGACACATACAATCTTACGGATGCACACAAATAGGCTCATTGACAGACAATTTCAATGACACACACAGACAAGGTTACTGACACACACACACACACACACATTTAGTACAGACAAACTCTGATACACACACCAGCTTACTACAGACAAGCTAACTGTCACACACACACGCTCACTTCAGACAAGCCCACTGACACACACACATGCACCCTACAGAAGAGCTCACTAACACACAGATTGACTACAGACAAGCTCACTGACACACACATGCTCACTACAGACAAGCTCACTGACACACATTTGGTCACTACAGACAAGCTCACGATCACACACATGCTTACTACAGACAAGCTCACTGTACACACATTGTAACGGATCACCTGGCACCCCGACTTGGTACCTCCGTTAATGGATGCTCCTAGTGCTTCCTGAGGACTCCAAGCACTCTGGCAGACACCACAATCACCGAATCCGAGAAACCTTTAAATTCTCCCAAGCATATGAATGCTGTAGACCATTGAATAGGAACCATACGAATAGGCTTGTACTCCTAGCAGTCAACTGGAACAGCATACAATAAATCCTTCCCCCAATAATGAGACGACACATCACTTTGAGGGTAAAACAGGAACTCTGGACTGGCTCATCCAGCCTGGCTTTTATTTCCAACTCACACATACAGGCCACACCCAGGGGGAGGCATAAAAGAACCAATGACATAGATGTTACCTCCCACACATCCCCTCCCCTTAGTGTGACACATAATCCCATTATGCATACAGTGTAAAATATACTTTTACACAACTTTCATAACTTTAAAACCATACATCACATTCACATAAAAATACATATCCACAATCAATCCATTCAGGGGAACAACATATTAAAAAATGGCATGAATTCGACCAGGGGTTCAAAAGTTACTAAAAGTATCTTTTGTTCCTTTCTGGCTGGCAGAAAAACATCCCCACAATGCACCCTGGTTTCCTCCCTTCTGCCCTGGAGTTAATTGGAGAAGTAATCCAATTACCCAGGACTAAAGGCAGACTCCATTAACCACATGGTTGCAAAACAACATAAAACACTTTAAAATACATAAAGTCACATTTACACATAACACACAGACATTTCACCTATCCCCAGATAGCTGGGATCTGCACGCACAAAACTACCGAATAGCGCGCAGATCCTACTCACACAGTACAATTGCCATGGAGCTAAAGTCTTTCCCATAGTCTTTCATTATATGAATAGGCTCCATGGTATGGCTATCTGGGGTATCACATTCCCATAACGTCTGGTCCATAGTCCAAAGGCAAGAGGCGGGCAATCAGCCCCCTCCAAGGACATGTGGCGAGGTCGGTTTCGCCACACTTCTCCCCTTTACCCCCCAGACTAACAGGGTACTTGACCTCCTGCCAGTCAGTGCCCTTGTTAGTCCAGCAGCCCACCCACAAGACAGAAACAGCAGAGCAGCCCACCCACAATAAACAGTTACTACACCTGGGTGAGGGAGAATCTTGTCCAGGTTCAGGTGCCTCACCACGGCTGTGTGGGGGACTGGTAGGCTGCCTTGGTAGGTTGCTGAGGGGGCAGAGACCAGCGGTACTCTGTCCTGTTGCCAGCACTACCACGGGAGTAGTCTGGTTGGAGCCTGGTTGCTGGAGACCGACTGTCTCCCCTTTAAATACACCGCTCTGCTGCTGGAGACCGACTGTCTCCCCTTGAGTTACACCGCTCTGCTGCTGGAGACCGACTGTCTCCCCTTGAGTTACACAGCTCTGCTGCT
This sequence comes from Pelobates fuscus, assembly GCF_036172605.1. Lineage (NCBI taxonomy): Eukaryota > Metazoa > Chordata > Amphibia > Anura > Pelobatidae > Pelobates > Pelobates fuscus. Next base: position 256,519,162 of record NC_086318.1, read on the forward strand.
GGAGACCGACTGTCTCCCCTTTAGTTACACAGCTCTGCTGCTGGAGACAGACTGTCTCCCCTTTAAATACACCGCTCTGCTGCTGGATACCGACTGTCTCCCCTTGAGTTACACTGCTCTGCTGCTGGAGACCGACTGTCTCCCCTTGAGTTACACAACTCTGCTGCTGGAGACCGACTGTCTCCCCTTTAGTTACACAGCTCTGCTGCTGGAGACAGACTGTCTCCCCTTTGGCTAAACAGCCCTGTTGTGGGGGGGCAGGACCGACCGTCCCTACCCCCTGTGCTGGAAGTGCAGAGACCACGGTCCCATCTGCACAGGTGTGGGGCTTACAGTCTCCCCCTGGTACATTAAGCTGCCGCTGGGGAGAGGTGGTAACCACCTCCTCTCCCATTAGAACACTCTGCCGCTGGGGAATGGAGACTGGGCTCTCTATTCCCTGTACATTAATGATCCGCCACTGGGGAGAGGTGGTAACAATCTCCTCTCTCTGAACTGTAACCTGCCGCTGGGGATCTGGGCCGACTGCCCAGCATCCCTGTAGGGCCGGTAGAGAGACCTCGATCCCATCTCCACCTGCCATCTGTGGGTCTCTCCAGGACCAGTCTATGAGGTCCCCTACTTCTGCAACTGGTAGTGAAGCAGGGGGTACCTCTGCCGCGTTTTCCCAGCTATAGGCTAGCAGGTCTGGGTCTGCCACCCAGTTTTCCCGGTCTGCGTCCCTGCTCTGCGGCTGGCAGGAATTTAATAGTTCTACATAGTCCATCTCCAGCTCTCGTTCCATGGCAGCGAAACGGCGGAGGTCTTCTCCCAGTCCAATAGATCTCGGGCCCTGTATCATCTCACCTCGGTAATGAAAGATAGCCCAGTACCGTGACTCTGCTGGACTGCCGAAGTCGACATCCTCCACTAAGGCTTTCCACAACAGGCCAGGGCTTGTGTAGTTCTCCCCCTCTGGCTGGATGCCCTCTGCCCTCCACGTCTCTGGCTGGACAGTGCACCACCACAGTGCCCGGTATGAGGCGTCCAGGCTCAGTTCCCTTTCCACGAGGTACTCGAGTTGTCTTACCCGCTGCCCTCCAGGTTGATCTCCCAGAAGTGGCATCTGCCGGCCCATTTGTTCCTCCAACTGGTATGCGACACCAGGAAGGCGCTGCTGCCGTTGATACTGGACTTCCTCCAGGGCATCGTACCATAATTCTTTCCGGGCATTATCTCTCCATTCTAATTCACTCTCTTCCTCAGGTGTGTGTGTTGCCCAGGGGTCTACGAGCCCCATTTTCCCAAATCTTTGTGTAGACAGGGACGCTGTAGGCACACTAGCGTCGCCCTCAATTTGTAAATCCAAACGTACTGTGTCTCCGAGCTGCTTTACCTCGCACTAGGACGCCATCCCACTGCTTGCCACCAATGTAACGGATCACCTGGCACCCCGACTTGGTACCTCCGTTAATGGATGCTCCTAGTGCTTCCTGAGGACTCCAAGCACTCTGGCAGACACCACAATCACCGAATCCGAGAAACCTTTAAATTCTCCCAAGCATATGAATGCTGTAGACCATTGAATAGGAACCATACGAATAGGCTTGTACTCCTAGCAGTCAACTGGAACAGCATACAATAAATCCTTCCCCCAATAATGAGACGACACATCACTTTGAGGGTAAAACAGGAACTCTGGACTGGCTCATCCAGCCTGGCTTTTATTTCCAACTCACACATACAGGCCACACCCAGGGGGAGGCATAAAAGAACCAATGACATAGATGTTACCTCCCACACATCCCCTCCCCTTAGTGTGACACATAATCCCAATTATGCATACAGTGTAAAATATAATTTTACACAACTTTCATAACTTTAAAACCATACATCACATTCACATAAAAATACATATCCACAATCAATCCATTCAGGGGAACAACATATTAAAAAAATGGCATGAATCCGACCAGGGGTTCAAAAGTTACTAAAAGTATCTTTTGTTCCTTTCTGGCTGGCAGAAAAACATCCCCACAATGCACCCTGGTTTCCTCCCTTCTGCCCTGGAGTTAATTGGAGAAGTAATCCAATTACCCAGGACTAAAGGCAGACTCCATTAACCACATGGTTGCAAAACAACATAAAACACTTTAAAATACATAAAGTCACATTTACACATAACACACAGACATTTCACCTATCCCCAGATAGCTGGGATCTGCACGCACAAAACTACCGAATAGCGCGCAGATCCTACTCACACAGTACAATTGCCATGGAGCTAAAGTCTTTCCCATAGTCTTTCATTATATGAATAGGCTCCATGGTATGGCTATCTGGGGTATCACATTCCCATAAAGTCTGGTCCATAGTCCAAAGGCAAGAGGCGGGCAATCAGCCCCCTCCAAGGACACGTGGCGAGGTCGGTTTCGCCACACACATGCTCACCACAGACAGGCTCAGACACACCCACCCAAAATCCTGAAATACTGCTGGGGCATTACAATGACCACTCCTGGTGTTAAAGGCAGTCTTCCACTCATGACCCTCTTTAATACCTACTAGATTGTAGGCACCCCGGAGATCCAGCTTAGTAAATACTGAAGCCTGTTTAAGTCTATCAAACAATTCTGATATCAATGGAATAGGATAGGCATTTTTTATTGTGATCTTATTACGAGCCCTGTAGTCATTACATGGTCTTATATCACCTTGCTTCTAAGATACAAAAAAGAAGCCTGCCCCGGCTGGAGAAGTGGATCTCCTGATAAACACTTTCTGTAATGATTCCTTGATGCACTCATCCATGACAAGGTTCTCTTGGGAAGACAAAGGATACACTTTCCCTTTGAGAGGTATAGAACCAGGCAGTAAATCAATAAATGGTAACTTTTCAGCTTCTCTTTTGTCAAATACTGCTCTTAAAGACATGTACTGAGGAGGTATAACAGTAGACAAAGGAGGTGCTGTTGGTGTGTTAATAGAATTCAAATGAATAACTTTGGTGATACAAGAGTCATGACATTTGGTACTCCATAATTCTACTTGACCTGACTCCCAATTAAGAGTGGGATTGTGTAAAAGCAACCGCGGATGCCCTAATCCGATTTGAGAAGAAGGAGAGGAAATTATCTGGAACTGAATCATTTCGGTATGCATCAACCCTGTAGGTGTTCCATTTCATACGTAATCACTGGGGAACATAATGGTCTACCATCTATGGCATCAGCGGCCAAGGGTATCTTGTATGACTTTACAAAGTTGGAATCAATGAAGTTCTCAGCCGCATCGGAGTTAACCAGGGCTGGAACATTCCCTATATCTATTAAACTGTTGAAACGCAGGGAAACAGGTAGAAGCAGTCTATTTAGAGGCAAATGTGGGGACTCTGATGTCACACCCAAGGCCGGTCCCCTATGCGGTCTTAGGTACGGGAGTTTTCCGTCCGAACGGGACACTCTCTTTACATGTGAACTTCTTTTTTTTTTTTTGTCACAGTAAAGACAGTCCTTCCTTCCTCCTCTACAGTTTTTCTGCATCAGTAAACTTGGTAACACCTAATTGTATAGGGTTCTACCTCTGGTACCATGGAAATCTCAGGAACATCAACCTTAGGCGTAACGGATACAGTAAGGCGTCTATTTCTATTCCTGGTGTATTGTCTATCACAAATGCTATTGTCTATATCGTTGAGGTACTCAATAAGTCAATAAGGATACAGGATTCAATACAGTAACTGATAGACCTTCCATAAATGCTGTAACAAGCCCGCTGTTTGTCCAGGCTTCCTGAGAAGCCAAGTTTTGAAACTGGATTCAGTAGTCAGTGACCGAACTGGATCCCTGTTTGATTCTCATCAATGTTTTAGCTTCATTTTTAGCCCTGTTGGTAGTGTCAAAGGTCCTGCAAAAAGGTATAAGGAAACCTTGGAAATCATGAACCAGAGGACCATTAGCCTCCCATATGGGATTAGCCAACTCAAGTGCTTTATCAGTGAGCTGATACATGAGGAACCTGTTGGTGGGAATGGATTGGGATCACATCTAAAATAGTAGAATTCCACTTGATTAAGAAACCCCCTACAAGTCTTAACATCTCCGCCAAACCTAGGAGATGGAGTCAGGTGTGCTGACGCATTAATCAGGCTAGATGCTGTAATGAGAGGTATGGGTTGAGATGGTACAGATACCGGTGTCTTGGGGGTCAAATAAGCAGTTCTGGACAAAAGTGTCTGAAGCGCCTGGGCCATCTGGTCCATACGATGGTACTGCTCTTCAAACCTCACCTCATAGGTGGCCATTTGCTGTCCTAAACATGCAGGGTCCATGGCCCTATCGTAATGTCAATCCCTAACACAAAGAGTTTAGGAAAGCAAGGGACAAGACTAGGATATAACGTATTACCGGTTCTTAGACTGGCCGGACTAAAGTCAGACAGAGATAAAGAGTAATCAGAGACAAGCCAAGGTAAGGGTAATGGAGAGACAGCGAAAATGAGAATTAGCCAGAGTCAGGTACACAGTAATCAGTCAGACGGGCAAACAAGACAGGAAAGGGTTAAAAATAAACTCAGAGTCATGAACAAAGCCAGGGTCAATAACAGAATAAACACAACAGATGAAGGAACTCTCAATGGTACTGAAACAGAAACCACGATAGGGCAAAGTTTAAATATCCTTTAACTAACATTTGATTGGCCCACGTCATGCCTACGCCCCCAAAACATGTGTAAAATATCTCAATGTTTGTATATGGACCTTCTAATTTTCATTGTTCCAGTGTGGAAAGTCAAGGGAAGGAAGAATTTGTTCTGTTGTGCTTTGTCTGCTTTGAATACTTGGGAAATACATTCAATGGCTTTCATTTTAGTTTGTGCTATGAGGACATGAGGATGAAAGCCCCCCTCCAGGAATCTGTTCCATATTATTCGAAGTTGTCTGTCCCTTCTTTCTGGTTCACTGTTATATCTCAATGCTCTCATAAATTGAGATATTGGTAAAGAGTTCTTGAATTGTTGTGGGTGAAAACTTGAGAAAAAAGAAGTGTGTTTCTATTAGTCTCTTTCCAATACAATGTATATCCCAGAGTGTTGTTCTTTTTATAAACCATAGCATCCAGAAAGTGCGTGCAAGTCTGGTTACACGTAGTTGTCCATTTGACTGGTAAGGGCAGAGAATTAATCTGTTCTACCATTTGATTTCATTCTCCTGCAGTACCCTACCAAATAAGGAAAATGTCATCCACAAATCTTGCAAAATTCACAATTTTCTTCTTGTATGTTGCTAGGATATATTTTTGCGTTCAAAACAAAACATAAACCCGTGGGAATATGAGGACGCCATCTCCGCCCTCATCACTGTTCCAGCAAGTTGCAGGCAGAAAGTTCTTCAAATTGAAGCAGTTACATGTCAATGCAATGCCTAGCAGCTCCAACAGATATTCAATAGGTGGGCTTGAATAGGTCATAAATGATGATGATAAAATTTCTCCCCTTGTTCGTGAGGTATTATTGTTTACAAACTTACATCCATCCATAGATTTTCACATCCATGGCGACCAACAATGTCTCTTCCTCATCCAAGATCACAGTTCCAATGCGATCCAAAAAGTCTGGTGTGTCTCTAAGATACATGGGTAGACTCTCTTTAATATGGAAATCAAGAAGTTTCACTATTGGTTTCCAAGAGACCATCTTTCGCGGTGATTTGGGTTTTCTACATTTCTATGGATCTTAGAAAGTGTGTGCATCACAAGGTGTTTATGTTGTTTGATATACAGGTATTTTACCAATTTAATGTCAAAATATCCAAGAGTCAGGTCCATATCCTAGAGATTGCTGATTTTCTTTTGAAATTTACTCACCGGATCAAATGTTAGCCTGAGATATGTGGTTTTATCATCCAACTGACGCATCATTTTTTTTGTCTGTATTTCATATATGCTTGTATTATGATCACTTCCCCTTTATCATCCCAAGGTAAAATGAGCTATGTGGAGGCTCACTGTGGACTTGAGGGAATCTCTAGCAGAGCACGCCAGACACTTTTGTTAGCTCAGTGAAGTTAATGGAAAAGGAAGAGAATCTATCCCACTGTTTGACACCTGATGAGGCATTTCTTAAGTTATCCGTAAATGAGCTTATTCCTCAAAGAATATACATGTTTATAAAGTGCAATTCAGTAAGCTGAAGTGCTTTATGTATGTATAGTGGTCCTTTCATATTAAATTTCATTAATTCTGAGAACCAGAAAAGGATGAATGTTAGAAAACTAACCTTCTAGTTTTATGTAACCCAATAAGCATGCCTCCTTTGCAAAATATTTATTTCAATGCTATGTTGATTGGGTCTGAATTAATTTTAAAAATATATATTTTTTTGTGATTCTCCTTTTACACCTATCATTCAAATATGTTAATAGATTACATGTGTTTCTTTTAACAGTGTCTTTTTGCTGTGCATTTTTTTTATAATTTGCCATTCCCCTGGAGTTACCATGTGTTGTTTAAGTTTATAATTTGTATATTATGTCATATTCTGAGAAAGGCACTTTCTGTGGTGATACATTTATTAGTGGGTTAATACTTAAAAGGATTGACCCTTCCAGGAGGCTAAAATAACTTATGGGACTTTTCTGGAGCCCTATCTCCTGGGCATGACAATGTAATTATACTCTGTACCCTCCTGCCAATAAAATTAAAACAGAGGAGAGGTCTCTTAATAGGAGTTTTTTTTATTATTTTCCTTTTATGGAGTGACCCGATCAGTGAGAAAGCCATTCAGGTCTCTGAAAATATTGTGTATTTTCTTTTCTCAGTCCATTTGACTATTTATAGCTGCAAAGTGGACAAAAAGCAAAAGCAAAAACAAGAAAGCCAACAGGGTTATTAACTAAAGTCCAGTGGCCTGTACTAAATAGGGCAAAACCATCCAGCTACATACATGGTAATTTGGACTACAAAATCCGGACATTGAACATGCTAATCAACATGCTAATGTCTGGATTTTTGCAATTAGATTTCAGCTGGACCGAACACTGCCAGAGGGCTGAATCCTGAATGTGTTGAAACCAGGAAAATAAATCCAAACTATTTGTGCGCTGGCTGCTAATGCTTAAAATAGGGTTTATTATGATGTAGTTTTGTGCTACATTAAAAAAGTTTAAAAAAATAAAATAAAAAGCCTATGGGGGGACAAAAATAATCCATAATTACTATATGGGATTCTTATTTGGGTTATAACAGAATGGCACAATCATTTAAAGAAAACATGGCAACAAATAAAACAATGAAAGGACCCCTGTTCAAAAGTCTGAATACCCTTAGTTCTTAATACTGTGTATTGCCCCCTTTAGCATCAATGACAGAAGCGTGCAGTCTTTTGTAATAGTTGTCTATGAGGACCCTAATTTTTTCAGGTGGTATTGCTGTCCATTCGTCTTGGCAAAATGCCTCCAGGTCACTCAAAGTCTTTGGTCGTCTTGGATGAACTGTACGTTTGAGATCTCCCCAAAGTATGTTGATGATGTTAAGGTCAGAAGACTGTGATGGCCGCTCCAGAACCTTCAACTTTTTCTGCTCTAACCGCTGAAGGGTCAACTTGGCCTTGTTATTTGGGTCATTGTCATGCTGGAAAGTTCAAGAGCTTCCATATGCAGCCTTTGTGGAGAAGAATGCAAATTTTCTGCCAGTATTTTCTGATAACAAGCTGCATTCATCTTGCCATCAATTTTCACAAGATTCCCCATGCCTTCATGCAAGATCTTGCACTTCAATATCAGCTGCCACAGCTCTGGCCATTTTTCTAGTTTACATAAATCATTTGCCATTTGGCTTATCCCTCCTGGAACATGAACCATGTTACACATTTTAGCATATTTTCATCAGCAAAAAGACATACCTTACCATCAGGACCTTCTGCAATATCACTAATAAAAATATTAGGGGCCCCTTACACAGCTCAAGGTCTGGGCCCCAGGGCCTGACAGTGAGTATGCCCATAAGGCCCACTCATAAGTTCCACCCACCCTCACAGGGAGTGGAGTGTGTAGGGGATGTGTTATGTGTTATTATAGAGGATCTAATATGTGTGCTTATGGTATGTAGTGTATAGGGATACCAGTTTGTGCAGGTGATGCAGTGTGTTTGTGTGTAGTTGAAGCAGTGTGTATTTGTGTATAAGGGATGTATTATGTGTTTCTGGTTGTGTGTAAGGGATGCATTGTGTGAATCTGTGTTTGTATGCATAAGGGATGCAAGGTGTGTGTCTGTATGTGTGTGCATTGAGTGTAAGAGATGCATTGTGTTTCTGTGTGTATGTAAGAAAAGAAGTGTGTGTGTACGGGTTTGCATTGTCTGTTTCTGTGTATGTGTGCAAAGGATGCATTGTCTTTGTGTGTAAGGGTTGCATTGTGTGTGTGTGTAAGGGTTGCATTGTGTGTGTGTGTGTGTGTGTGTGTAAGGGTTGCATTGTGTGTGTGTGTGTGTAAGGGTTGCATTGTGTGTGTGTGTGTGTATGGGTTGCATGTTGTGTTTCTCTGTGTGTAAGGGAAGCATGTTGTGTTTCTCTGTGTGTAAGGGAAGCATTGTGTGTTTCTGTGTATGTATAGGGATGGTGTGTGTGTGTGTGTGTGTTTCTCTGTGTGTAAGGGAAGCATTGTGTTTTTCTGTGTATGTATAGTGATGGTGTGTGTGTGTGTGTGTGGTGTGAAAGAGCTCCCTGTCTTGCCCCCTGTCCTATAGAGCTGTCCCTTCTGTCCCTTAGAGCTCTCCCCTGCCCCTTAGTGGTCTCTCCTCTCCCCCACCCTCCCCTAGCGGTCTCTTCTCACACTCACCCACCCTCCCTGTGCTCTTCTCATCCCCCCTCCACCCTCCCTGTGCTCTTCTCATCCCCCCTCCACCCTCCCTGTGTTCTTCTCACTCCTCCCTCTATGTGTTCTCCTCCCCCCGTGTTCTTCTTACCCCCCCTGTGTTCTTCTTACTTCCCCACCTGTTCTTCTTACCCCCTTCTTACTCCCCCTTTTTGTTCTTAACCCTCCTACTTCTTCTTACCCCCCTTCTTCTTCTTACTCCCCCTTCTTCTTCTTACTTCCCCCTCTTCTTCTTACTTCCCCCTCTTTCTTCTTACTCCCCCTTTTTCTTCTTACCCCCTCTTCTTCTTACTCCCCCTTTTTCTTCTTACCCCCTCTTCTTCTTACTCCCCACTCTTTTTCTTACTCCCCCCTTTTTCTTATATCCCCTCCTTCTTACTCCCCCCCTTTTTACCCACTTCTTCTTACTCCCCACTCTTCTTCTTCTTACTCCCCCCTCTTTTTCTTACTCCCTCCTCTTCTTCTTCTTACTCCCCCATATTTTCTTACTCACCCCTTCTTCTTCTTACCCCCCATTCACCATACACACACTAAAACCACAACACAAACACGCACTGCATTCACCATACACACACTAAAACCACAACACAAACACTCTGCATTCACCACACAAACACACACTTTATCTAAAACACACAAAACTACATTCATTATACAAATGTGCAATCTGCATCCATTTTACACACCACACAGGCCATCCTTGTGGGTGGACTCAGAATGGGCCCTCGGGGGTGGGCCCAGGGGGCCCACACTTTGAACTGTGTCAGGGACCCCGAAATTTCTGATGGCAGCCCTGAATCTGGATTTACAGTCTTCATGCCTTTTCACTCCGGGGTCTCAATAAGACCTACCCTCTTCAGTGTTTTTGGAGTAGGTGTTGAATCGCTATGTTACTTATTTGATTGCTCAATACTTCTGTGGTTAATTTATTTCTGATAGCAACTTGATTTGTAAAAGTCTTTTGCTCAGTTTCGGGTGATGCTCAGTCCACATATATTTGCTATGTTCTCTGTTGTGCTTGATCCGAGGTTTCTCTATATGGTAGCATTTTTTCATTACACAAATTATAATAGGGCTTTGATTAATTTAGCTGCATGACATTTTCCTTTTGCAGCCACTATTTGCTGGTTAGTTTTCAGTCAGGCTATTGTCTGAAAAGATCTCAATATTTAACTGTTCTACTATGATTTCTTTTATGTATCTATTTCTTAGTGGTGCAACATAATTGTTACTCATGTATTGGTTCTTATTAATCTTATCTCTCTGTTTTTTTGCACCTTGATCGGGTTCTGACGTTTGCTCTATTTTTGTTTAACAATATGTTTGTTTTATGCAATAGGTGGTGATGTAATTTTGGCGTCAACAATTCAACATCTTTCAACATCAACTCTCTATTTCATTTGAGTCCCACTTTTTAAAATATCCATGTATTCTTCTGTCTTTTGTATTGAAAATAGTCCGAGAATAACAACTGAAATGTTGGTGCTATATGTTTTACTGCTGATATAAAAGCAGATCTTTAACCCCTTCAGGACGGAGTCAATAGTACACGTTATGATCAAAACAAAACGTAAACAAAAACTGGAATTTGCGCTGTATGTCTGTTCAACCGTAATTCACCTCTTTCATATTAAATGCACCCACACTTATTATATATCGTTTTGTTCAGGAGAAACAGGGCTTTCATTTAATTTTCATTTTATATATGAAACATCATTTATTATGAATAAAATTAGAAAAACTGTGAGAAATTTTAATTTATTTTTAAAATTTGTAGTTCTGCCTCACATTTTAGCTGTAAATGTCATAATACTGTTAGCTTTTACTGCACAAAGATGCACATATTTGTAGTCAGCAATGTCTCACGAGTACAACAGTACCCCCCATTAACAGGTTTTATGGTGTTTTGGAAAGTTACAGGGTCAAATATAGAACGTTCCATTTTCAAATTGAAATTTGCCAGATTAGTAATGTTACCTTTGAGACGGTGTGGTAGCCCAGGAATGAGAATTACCCCCATAATGGCATACCATTTGAAAAAGTAGACAACCCAAGGTATTGAACGTGGGGTATGTTTAGTCTTTTCTAGTAGCCATTTAGTCACAAACACTGGCCAAAGTTAGCGTTCATATTTGTTTTTGTGTGAAAAAAGCAAAAAACTAATATTTGGCCTGTGTTTGTGACTAATGCCTCGTTTCCACTGAGCGGATCGGTTCGGTTCAGTTCGGTACGGTTCGCTATTTTGGGTGTTTCCATTATGAAAGTAGTCCATACAAGCGAACCGTACCGCACCATTCAGGGTCCTGCTTCAGATGTAGGCCATAGAAAATGGAACGGTTCGGTTAGGGCGGAACTACTATACAATCCATTGATTGGTGGACAGGAAGAGCATTTTTTCTAAACCCTGCATGGCCCTGAAGGTCTGACTTGCAGTGGAAACGCTCACCAGAATGGGCTGGTCCATTCTAAACCTTCCAAACTGTACCAACCCGAACCGATAAGCTCAGTGGAAACGAGGCATAAGTGGCTACTAAAAATGACTGGACATACCCCATTTGCAATACCTTGGGTTGTCTACTTTTGCAAATGGTATGCCATCATGGGGGTAATTCTTATTCCTGGTCTACCATACGGTCTCAAAGGCAACATAACTAATCTGGCAAATTTCAATGTCAAAAAAATGAAATGCAAGCCTTATATGTGACTCTCTAACTTTCCAAAACACCATAAAACCTGTACATGGGGGGTACTGTTATTCTCGGGAGACTTCACTAAACACAAATATTAGTGTTTTTAAACAGTAAAATATATTACAACAATACTATAGTCCATAAAAGTGCAGTTTGTTTGTAAAAAATGCAAAAAACTTCACTTTTACTTAAAATATCATCGTTGTAATAAGATTTACCAGTTTTAAACACTAATATTTGAGTTCAGCGAAGTCTCCCGAGTAAAACAGTACCCCCTATGTACAGTTTTATGGTGTCTTGGAGAGTTACAGGGTCAAATATAGTGCTTGCGAATTAAATTCTCTGCACTTTATCCCTGTGTTGTCAGGCATGTCAATCAAATGTTATTTAATCCAATGACATAATTATGTTAAACAATTACTTAAATATACACGTAGAATTTTAATATATATGCATTTATAGGTATTTAAATTCTACGTGTATACTAATGTAATCTTTTATTTAATTATTTGAATATATCTATATATATTTGCGGTTATTTGTATTTTATATATAGATAGATATATATATAGAATGTCATTCTAAGTGTTTTTTGTTACCAATATATATATTAATAACAAAATACAGTTAGAATGAAATTACATATGAATATATAATTTATTTTAAATTTTGTTTCAATATTTTATTTATTTAATTATTTTATTTATTTATTATTGTAATTATACGTATATATATATATATATATATATATATATATATATAATATATGTGTATATATCTATATTATATATTATATATCTATATTATATATGTAACGTCATTCTAAATGTATTTTAATACTAATATATATACTAATATTAATATTAAAATACATTACGTATGACGTTACATATATATATATATATTTATATATATTATATATATAATATATATATACATATATTATATATATCTAAATACTTTTAATTTAATTTTACACTTGTCTAATATATTTTTTTACACTATCTACCAGCAGGGGGACTGTCTAATATTTTAGACAGTCCCCCTGCTGGCAGATCCACAGCCAACTTTAGGGGGCCATGTGATCGCTCTTTGAGAGCGATCACATGGCCCCCGGGGGCCTGATTTGCCGGGGGAGGGCTGCCTGGGCTGTCAGGCAGCCCTCCAGAAGAGGATCGCGGTGGAGGTGAGTAGGTCTCTCCTCCAGGGGCTGCAAGCCGTTACGGCGTTCTATGCCGCCGCAACGGCTTTAAAGCCCTTTAAAGCCGCGACGGCATAGAACGCCGTAACGGCGTTAAGGGGTTAAACATTATACCAAATGTATATATATATATATTTTATACATGACAATACCTTACTGGCCTTAACTACTGATTGACATTGAACATTGTTGCCAAGTTTGTTGTCTATAACAATGACCAAATCCTTCTTGTGTGTTGTTATCCCTAATTCACTATCATGTATTATGTAAGTTGCTTGTGCATTTCTTACTCTGGAGTGCATAACTTTGCATTTATCTACATTAAATATCATCTGCTATCTATCTATCTGTCAGGATCGGGACAGGGATCCAACACGCAGAGTACAGACAGTAGAAAGGTACGTATACCGGACCTTAGAATGGCCGGACTAACGTACGGAGATAGAGAGAATGGTCAAAGGCAAGCCGAGGTCGAGGGAACGAGAAGACAGGTAAGCGAGGAACAAGCCGAGTCAAAGGGTAACAGAGATAAGCAGAGTAATACAAACAAGCCGGGTCGGAACCAAAAGGATAACTGGAATACAAGAGCGCTGAGTGACTAGACAGGCTAGAACCACGACAGGGCAATGAGCAAATGGAAGAAGCACTGTTAAATACCCTGGCTCAGGAGAGTAGGCACGCCTCCGACGAGTCCTGATTAGTTTCCAGACAATTGAGTGACAGGTCGGTCCGGGTTGGCGTCATGACGTTGACTGCTGGGCGTCGTGTTACAAAAGGAAGTGGATCCCTCGCGGCCGGCGTGTAAATGACCGGAAGGACCGCGAGGGACGGAGGAAACAGCCCTTCTGGACGGATAAACTTCTAAGTCTCTACCTCTCTCAGAGGTAGAGACTTCAGGTACCCTGACAGTACCCCCCTCTCAGATACGCCCACCGGGCGGAAGGAACCGGGACGAGATGGGAAGCGGGAGTGAAACGCCCTGCGGAGGCGAGGAGCATGAACATCCTCTTGAGATACCCAACTCCTCTCTTCAGGACCATATCCTTTCCAGTCGACCAGATATTGTACTCTCCCCCGGGAGATTCGAGAATCGATGATAGAGTTGACCTCATACTCCTCCTGACCCTCCACCTGAACAGAGCGAGGAGAGGATACCGTGGAGGAAAATCTGTTGCAGACTAGCGGTTTCAGCAATGAAACATGAAAGGAGTTAGGGATGCGTAAGGCAGATGGAAGAGCTAGACGATACGCAACTGGGTTAATTCGAGTCAGAACCCTGTAAGGTCCAATATAACGAGGAGCGAACTTCATGGAAGGCACTTTTAAACGAATGTTTCTAGTACTCAACCATACTCTATCGCCTGGAACAAAAACCGGAGCCGACCTTCTACGTTTATCAGCGTGTTTCTTAACCAGCATAGAATTGTGCAGAAGAATTTGTCGAGTCTGATCCCACAACTTCCTCAAATTGGCAACATGAATATCAACCGACGGTACCCCTTGGGAAGGGGAAACCGAGGGAAGAATGGATGGATGAAAGCCATAATTCATGAAGGGGCTTGAATGAGTAGAATCACAAACGAGATTGTTGTGCGCGAACTCCGCCCAAGGAATCAAACCGACCCAATCGTCCTGGTGTTCGGAAACAAAACAACGTCAATATTGTTCAATCTTTTGGTTGGTGCGTTCAGCAGCTCCGTTAGACTGAGGATGATAGGCGGAAGAGAAATTCAATTTGATACCCAGTTGAGAGCAGAAGGATCTCCAAAAACGAGAAACAAATTGGGAACCTCTGTCAGATACAATTTGGGAGGGTATCCCATGTAAACGAAAAATCTCCCTTGCGAATATCTCTGCCAACTCGGGAGAAGACGGAAGTTTAGGCAGAGGAACGAAGTGAGCCATCTTGGTGAATCTGTCAACCACGGTGAGGATAACAGTCTGTTTTTTAGATATAGGTAAATCGACAATAAAGTCCATAGCCAAACAGGACCATGGCTTCTCTGGAACCTCTAAGGGATGCAGAAATCCACATGGAAGCGTATGAGGTTGCTTGGTCTTAGTACAAACCTCACACGCACCGATGAAATCTTTAATATCCCTACGTAAAGCAGGCCACCAGAAGTCTTTAGAGATCAAAGCGCACGTCTTGCGAATGCCAGGATGTCCAGCCACCTTGCTGTTGTGGAAACATTGTAACAGTTCCAGTTGAAGAGCAGGAGGAACGAAATGTCGACCCCCGGGAGTCTGTTTAGGGGCTAGATGTTGCAGCTTTAAGATCTCGGCAAGTAACGGAGAGTGAATCCTGAGATTCGTGTTAGCGATAATATTGCATTTCAGAACTATAGAGGAAAGAACAGGTTCAGATATAGTAGAAGGTTCATATTGGCGAGACAAAGCATCGGCTTTAGAGTTCTTAGAACCAGGTCTATAAGTAAGCACATAATTGAAGTGGGTCAGGAATAAGGACCAACGAGCTTGTCTGGCGGACAGTCGCTTAGCCTCCCCAATATAGGACAAGTTCTTGTGATCCGTTAAAATGGTAACAGGATGTAAGGTCCCCTCCAATAAATGTCTCCACTCCTTTAAAGCCATAATGACCGCTAATAATTCCCTGTCACCGATGTCATATCTGCTCTCAGGCCCAGACAGTTTCTTGGAAAAAAAAACACAAGGGTGTAGTGGTTTGTCCACCCCTAACCTTTGTGACAGAATAGCACCTACGCCTGTCTCAGAGGCATCGACCTCGTGTAGGAACGGCAGAGTCGTATCAGGATGGACTAAAATTGGAGCAGAAGCAAAAAGTTCCTTGAGAGTCTTGAAAGCAACGAGAGCTTCAGTAGACCAAGTCTTAGTGTCAGCACCCTGTCTGGTCATATTGGTAATAGGCGCAATAATAGAAGAGTATCCCTTAATGAAGCGCCTATAATAATTGGAGAAACCAATAAACCTCTGAATAGCCTTGAGTCCCTTAGGCAATGGCCAATCTAAAATAGACTGGAGTTTGTCGGGATCCATCTTAAAGCCTTCCCCAGAAATCACGTAACCAAGAAAGTCTATCTGAGACTGGTCAAAACTACATTTCTCCAATTTGCAGTATAACCCATGTTGAAGAAGTTTGTGTAATACCTTTCTGACTTGTCTGTGGTGGGTCTCAATCTCTCTAGAGTGTATAAGTATGTCGTCCAGGTACACAATAACACAATCATGTTGAAATTCCCTAAGAACTTCATTAATCAAATCCTGAAATACTGCCGGTGCGTTACAAAGACCAAAAGGCATGACCGTGTATTCATAATGCCCATAACGGGTATTGAACGCTGTCATCCACTCGTGTCCTTGCTGGATTCTCACCAAGTTATATGCCCCTCTGAGATCCAACTTGGTGAAAATTTTAGAGCCCTTTAGGCGATCAAACAGCTCGGTAATCAAGGGGATCGGATAGGCATTTCTGATGGTTATTTTATTCAAACCTCGGTAATCAATGCAAGGTCTTAGGGAACCATCCTTCTTTTTAGCAAAAAAAAAACCCAGCCCCGGCAGGAGAAGAAGATCTCCTAATGAATCCTTTGTCTAGATTCTCCCGAATATATTCCTCTAGAAGTGTATTCTCTTTGGTGGATAGAGGATATACATTGCCCCTCAGAGGCATGGTACCAGGTAGTAGATTAATTTTACAATCAAAAGTCCTGTGTGGAGGTAGAGTATCAGCATTCCTTTTGTCGAATACTGCTTTTAAATCCAGGTACAGAGGCGGTATCTGTATATCTGTAGACTGGGTAGAACTACCTGGTGTGTTAATTACACCCAACTGAGAAACCCTCCGTAAACACCTCTCCTGGCAACCCTGGCCCCATGAGAGTATCTCCCCTAACTCCCAATCAATAATAGGGTTATGTCTCTTTAACCATGGTTAACCCAGGACTATGGGAACAGAAGGGGATGAAATCAGCATAAGCGATAAGTTTTCCTCGTGTAAGATACCAACAGTTAAGTTAACGGGTATGGTTTCACGAAAGATAACAGGCTCAAGTAACGGTCTACCATCTATGGCCTCAACGGCCAAGGGTGTATCCCTTAACTGGGATGGGATAGTGTGTTTAGTAGCAAAGGCCTGGTCGATAAAATTCTCAGCAGCTCCGGAATCTATCAAAGCCATGGTCTTTAGTACTCCCTTCTCCCAAGTTAAAGAAACTGGTAGCAGAAGCCTGTGATCTTTATAATTATGAGTAGAGGACAAAATAGAAACACCCAAGGCCTGTCCTCTCGAGAAACTTAGGTGCGGGGGTTTCCCGAGCGATTAGGACAATTCAGGCGTAAGTGACCTCTGACTCCACAATACATACACAATCCCTCCCTTCTCCTGTACTGTCTCTCCTCTTCTGAGAGGCGAGTATTGCCTATCTGCATAGGTTCAGGAAACAGTGAGGTAGTGGAATCAGGACTTTGAAATGCGGGAGCTAATTTAAAGGAAGGTCTAAAGTTCCTCTCTCGAGTGTTCTGTCTCTCTCTTAAACGCTCATCAATACGAGAAATGAACGAAATTAAATCCTCCAAATTTTCAGGGAGCGCTCTAGTAGCAACCTCGTCAAGGATTACATCTGATAGCCCGTTCAAAAATACATCTATATAAGCCTGCTCATTCCACTTAACTTCTGCCGCCAAAGACCTGAACTCTAGTGCATAATCCACAAGTGTTCGGTTCTCTTGTCTCAGGCGCAAAAGTAATCTAGCTGCATTGACCTTTCTACCAGGAGGGTCAAAAGTTCTTCTAAAGGCAGCTACAAAGGCATTATAATTATATACTAACGGGTTATCATTCTCCCATAATGGGTTGGCCCATCTCAGAGCTCTCTCAATGAGTAAGGTGATAATAAATCCAACCTTCGCCCTATCTGTAGGATAGGAGCGAGGTTGTAATTCAAAGTGGATACTGATCTGGTTTAAAAAACCACGACACTTCTCAGGTGAACCACCATAACGTACTGGTGGGGTAATACGGGAAGAGGCACCTACAGTGGCTACCTCTAGGCCTGAACTCACAGGGGAAATAGAAGTAGTACGCGTCTCCTCTGGTGGGTTATTAGCACGAGATAATAACGCCTGTAGTGCTAGGGCCATCTGATCCATTCTGTGTTCCATGGCTTCAAACCTAGGATCGGAAGGACCAAGCTGACTGTCTGTACTTGCAGGATCCATTGGCCCTGTCGTAATGTCAGGATCGGGACAGGGATCCAACACGCAGAGTACAGACAGTAGAAAGGTATGTATACCGGACCTTAGAATGGCCGGACTAACGTACGGAGATAGAGAGAATGGTCAAAGGCAAGCCGAGGTCGAGGGAACGAGAAGACAGGTAAGCGAGGAACAAGCCGAGTCAAAGGGTAACAGAGATAAGCAGAGTAATACAAACAAGCCGGGTCGGAACCAAAAGGATAACTGGAATACAAGAGCGCTGATTGACTAGACAGGCTAGAACCACGACAGGGCAATGAGCAAATGGAAGAAGCACTGTTAAATACCCTGGCTCAGGAGAGTAGGCATGCCTCCGACGAGTCCTGATTAGTTTCCAGACAATTGAGTGACAGGTCGGTCCGGGTTGGCATCATGACGTCGACTGCTGGGCGTCGTGTTACAAAAGGAAGTGGATCCCTCGGAGGAAACAGCCCTTCTGGACGGATAAACTTCTAAGTCTCTACCTCTCTCAGAGGTAGAGACTTCAGGTACCCTGACACTATCTATCTATCTATCTATATTAGCTGCAGTTTTATTTTTTTCTGATGTAAAAAATGTATCTTGTCATCCCATGGCTTTTGCAATTCTCTTTAAATGTATTTAATATTTATACATATATAAATGAAGAAAAAAAATATTTTCTCACCCCTCCTCTCAGGTCCTCTGCCAAAGGCCTGGGAATCTGAGGGTTCTGCACATTACCTTAGCTGTTCCTTCCTGATGTCACTGGATATTTTCAAATCCACCACCACTACAGTCTTCCGTTCCTTTTTTACCACCAAGATGCTTGTCTGTCTGGATCTGAAAGACCCACAGGACTTGGGCATGTCCAGCCCAAATTCTGAGCAGATATTTCATTACACAATTCCAGCAACTTTGTTTGGTATCTCAGTGTATGCTGTCCCTGCTAACATCTTGCACCCAGCTACTGTGTGCTGGATTGTCTGATTGTTTGAATTGAGTGACTGTTCTTGAGCTGCTAGGATTAGTGCCTCAGTGCTGTTTTTCAGTCCTGTAGTCTTGAATTTTTCCACTGGTAGGATAGCATAGTGTAAACCATATCTACTATCTGCTAGTGATACACCCCATCGAGGGGTTTGTCTCAGGAATTCCCTTAGCAGTTGGGAGCCATCTTTGAGCTTTACTTGTAGATGACCTGTGTTCCACTCAGGACTGTGACCTTGACATTAGTCAGGCCCTGGCCCTGACTATTCTCTTGGCCAGGTTATTATTTCAACTGGTACCTGATGACTGGTAGGGCCTATGTGATAATGGTTTGGATCTTCTTCTTGCCATTGAGCTGGGACTTCAGGACCTGTCTGACTCTCTGACGGTACTTGGTTTTCTCTCATCCTTGTCTCATGGTTGCCATGTCTGTTTGGTACAAGAGCAGAGGTATAACTAGAAACCAACGGGCCCTGGTGTGAAAATATACCTGTGGCCCTCCCCATGTGTCTCATCCCCCCTCACCCCTCCATGTGTCTAAATCTTCCACTTAGCACCTCCATGTGTCTTATCTCCATTTGCCCCTCAGCCTCTCCTCCAGTCCCTTCTGTGTATAATTAATTCTCCCTCATCCCCTCCATGTGCCTCATCTCCCCATCCCCTCCATGTGCCTCATCTCACAAACCTCCCAAGTGTCTAATTAATTCCCTGCCCACCCCTCCATGTGTGTCATTCCTTCCCTCCCCCAACTCCTCCATGTTTCGCATTCCCTTCTTCCCAGTCCCTTCATGTGTATCATTTCCTTCCCCCCAGACCCTCCATTTACCCAAAGTCCCTCCATGTGTCTCTCCCCCCTCCCCTAGCCCCTCCAAGTGTCTCTTTGTGTAGTTAATCTAATTCGAGTTGTGACACTAGTTTATTCTTGAAGAAAAGATGATATCCCTGAATATTATTTTTGTTGCAGAATGGGTTCACATATAAAATCTTATTCCTCTCTGTTCAGCTGTCCGTCCCCCCCCCCCTGTTCATTTATCAAATGGAAGATGTGTGGTCTTCCCTTTTATACACCCCGAACACCGACCCCCCCCCCCCCTGTCTAGTTAACTTCAATTGTTCTAGTGAGTGGGGGCCATTTTGTCTTCTGAACTAAGGCAGTGGTACATGCTCATCGAATGCGTAAAACTCTTTGCTAGCTGCGCAATCCTGTGAACTCTGGGAAAACTGTACCGCTGCATGTTCAGCTCCGAGACAAGTTAGGAGAACATTGTTCGGGAGAAAGGAACTACCGACTGGGGGGGAGCATTCACTCCCTAAATGCTAGGTAGAGCATTTGTTGGTGTTCACACAGGCTGTTGCCTCTTTTCCTTTGGAAATATTTTGAGCTATTACCTTGTGGCCGGCCGGTCAGAACTTTACTCGAATGGCGATTCCGTTCTACCAAAGAGATCTGATTTGAGCGCTATTTGGACAACTTGGGCACTTATATCTGGTCTATTCAGGAATTTAAGACTTGTGGGGTTCCTGCACATTTTGAATAGGTATTTTGTATATTTTTGTATATTTTCCTGTAAGAAAAAAAGCCTGTAAAAGCCAAGTGTGGCATAATAAACCTCAGTTGATTCCCACAACTATGTGTCATCTAGTTGCTGGGGAAAGGAAGAGTTATGGTCACTGAGCAGCGCTTCTTACAGCTTCGAGGAAGAATCAGTGGAGATACCTAGTCAGAGTATTGGAGCTCTGCTACACTGTTTTTGCAAGTATATATCCAGTTGCCCATTACACCTTGTGCATACTCTGAAAAAACACCTCTTCAGCCAGAGAATTCCACAACCTTATTTTTCATACTGTAAAAAACCCTTATACTAAATTTACTTTCTTTCACTCTAAATGTGTGACCTTGTATCCTATGTATAATCATGTTTATAAATAGTGATGTACCGAACGGTTCGCTGGCGAATAGTTCCTGGCGAACATAGCGTGTTCGCGTTCGCCGCGGGCAAACACATGCGCGGTTCGATCCGCCCCCTATTCGTCATCATTGAGTAAACTTTGACCCTGTGCCTCACGGTCAGCAGACACATTCCAGCCAATCAGCAGCACACCCTCCCTAGCAGACCCTCCCACCTCCTGGACAGCAACCATTTTAGATTCATTTGGAAGCTGCATACATTTTTTTTTGTATTTTTTTTAATTATTTTTTGTATTTTTTTATTTATTTTTTAAATTCTTGATTTTTGTAGTGCATGGAGGTATAACAAATGAGCATGTGGTACCCCAACAGCATTCCTCATGCTTTTCAAGTAACAATTGTAACAATAGGGTATATGTTAATACCCTAGTCTGCGCGGAGCCCTCCATGGGTGAAGATGGATTATTTATTTTTTTTGCGCTCGGGTTTTTTTATTTTATTTTTAAGTTCGACGGGTATGATGGCTTTTTATTTGGCCTTTTTGGGGGCTGAAAAATGAAGATTTTAGAAAAAATAAGACGTTGAATAGTAAGTTGAATTTTACTTTACAGGGTAGTAATTTTATTCCCCCCTCACTATTTTTTAGGGTGAGGGGGGTAGGTAGGGGCTTTTTTATTTGGGTGTGTGACTAGGGGCTTGTGGACCACTAGTCACCTTTGATGGGGGAGGGGGGAATTTAATTTAGGGCCCCCACACACTGCACACACTATGCACACACTGCACACACACTGCATACACTATGCACACTCTACACACACTGCATACACACTGCACGCACTGCATACACTATACACACACTGCACTAACTATACACACACTGCACACACTATACACACACTGCATACACCCTATACACACACTGCATACACCCTATACACACACTGCATACACACTATACACACACTGCATACACACTATATACACACTATACACACTGCACACACTATACACACACTGCATACACACTATACACACACTGAACACACTATACACACACTATACACACACTGTACACACTATGCACACACTGCATACACTATGCACACACTATACACACTGTACACACTGCATACACACTGCACACAATATACACACACTACACACACTGCATACACACTGCACACACTATACACACTGCACACACTATACACACACTGCACACACTACATGCACTACACACACTGCATACACACTATACACACAAACTATACACACACTGCATACACTATGCACACACTGCACACTCTATACGCACAATGCACACACTATACACACACTGCACACACTGCACACACTCTACACACACTGCATACACTATACACACTCTACACACACTGCATACACACTGCACACATTGCATACACTATACACACACTGCACTAACTATACACACACTGCACACACTATACACACACACTGCATACACACTATACACACACTGCATACACAATGCATACACACTATATACACACTATACACACTGCACACGCTATACACACACTGCATACACACTATACACACACTGCACACACTATACCCACACTGCACACACTATACAAACTATACACACACTATACACACAATATACACACACTGTACACACTATTCACACACTGTACACACTATTCACACACTGTACACACTATGCGCACATTGCATACATTATGCACACCCTATACACACATACTACACACACTGCATACACACTGCACACACTATACACACTGCACACACTATATGCACTACACACACACACACACACACACACACTATACACACACTGCATACACTATACACACACTGCATATACTATGCACACACTGCACACTCTATACACATACTGCACACACTATACACACACTGCACACTATACACACACTGCTTACACTCTACACACTCTACACACACTGCATACACACTGCACACAATATGCACACACTACACACAATATACACACACTATGCACACTGCACACACTATACACACACTATACACACACTGCACACACTACATGCACTACACACACTGCATACACACTATACACACACACTATACACACACTGCATACACGATGCACACACTATACCCACACACTATACACACACTGCATACACTATGCACACACTGCACACTCTATACACACACTGCACACACTATACACACACTGCATACACTTCATACACTATACACACACTGCATACACATACATTTAAAACAAATTGCAGTTGTTTTTTACATTTCAAAGTTGGGGAGGGGGATGCCAAATAAAGGCTCCGCCCCGGGTGCCAAATGCTCCTGTATAGGGGGGAGCCATGTTACTCTGTATATAGAGAAGAGCTATGTTTACACTGTATATAGAAGGGAGCCATGTTACTCTGTATATAGAGGGAGCCATGTTTGCATGGTATATAGAGGGAAGCAGGCCCGGACTGGCCATCAGGCACACTGGGCAAATGCCCAGTGGGCCGCGGTGACCATGGGCCGAGGCCGGCAGGGGAAGGTCCCAGGATCTCCCCTGCCGGTCTATGCAGGGCCGGCACTATCCGAGCGCCGGCCCCGCTGTTTGCTATGGCGGGCCGGTGAGGAGATCAGAGATCTCCCTCACCGGTCCATTTAAATAGACATTGCGGCTGGGGAGGGAGGGAGAGGACCCGGCGGAGCTCTATCTTGCAGCTCCGCCAGGTTCCTCTCGCGAGATCCGGAGCATTGCCATGGCAACGACCGGAACTCGCGAGAGTGAACTCTAGCCTCACAGGCTAGAGTTCACACACCCACTGGACCACCAGGGATGGTGTGCGAGCCCTGGTCCGCCCTCCAAGATACCACCATGCCGGTCCCCCCTCCCACTCACCAGTGTGCCGGTCCCCCCCTCCCAGGCTAAAGGTAAGAAGGGAGGGGGGGATTACTTATTTTTACTTATTTTAATTTTTTTACCCCAAAACACACACACACAATTCCTTCTAATTCTCACCACAGCACTCTCACACCCATCACACACAGCACTCTCACACCCATCACACACAACACTCTCACACCCATCACACACAGCACCCATCACACACAGCACTCTCACACCCATCACACACAGCACTTTCACACCCATCACACAGAGCACTCTTACACCCATCACACACAGCACTCTCACACACAGCACCCATCACACACAGCACTCTCACACACAGCACCCATCACACACAGCACTTTCACACCCATCACACACAGCACTCTCACACCCATCACACACAGCACTTTCACATGCATTACACACAGCACTTTCACACCCATTACACACAGCCCTTTCACACCCATCACACACAGCACTCTCACACCCATCACACACAGCACTCTCACACCCATCACACACAGCACCCATCACACACAGCACTCTCACACACAGCACTTTCACACCCATCACACACAGCACTCTCACACCCATCACACACAGCACTCTCACACCCATCACACACAGCACTCTCACACCCATCACACACACACAGCACTCTCACACCCATCACACACAGCACTTTCACACCCATTACACACAGCACTTTCACACCCATCACACACATCACTTTCACACCCATCACACACAGCACTCTCACACCCATCACACACAGCACTTTCACACCCATTACACACAGCACTTTCATACCCATTACACACAGCACTTTCACACCTATCACACACAGCACTCTAAACACCCATCACACACAGCACTCTCACACCCATCACACACAGCACTCTCACACCCATCAGACACAGCACCCATCACACACAGCACTCTCACACACATCACTCTCACACCCATCACACACAGCACTTTCACACCCATCACACACAGCACTCTCACACCCATCACAAACAGCACTCTCCCACCCATCACACACACACAGCACTCTCGCACCCATCACACACAGCACTCTCGCACCCATCACACACAGCACTTTCACACCCATCACACACAGCACTCTCACACCCATCAGACACAGCACCCATCACACACAGCACTCTCACACCCATCCAGGGCCGGTGCAAGGACTTTTGCTGCCCTAGGCAAAAAAAAATTGCCGCCCCCCCATATGTCCTGCCCACCATGTGACATCACAATGCCCCGCCCATATGCTCTGCCATATGGGCCAACGCCAGTCTTCACAAAGTGTCTTTTATCTGAAAAGACAGTGTGTTTACATTCAAAAGCCTACAGGCACAGGCTATAGACACCAGAACCACTACATTATGCTGTAGTGCTTCTGGTGACTATAGTATCCATTTAATGTGAGGTAAATTAGAGATTAGTGCCACTAATAATATATTGGATTGCCTACTTACCACCAGATGAGGACAAGAAGCTGATGATGGTCTCAGTCTGGCTCCACAGGTCTGGTGTAGAAGAGGCTCTCTGGAGACTGTTTTTAACAGTGCTCACAACAATTAACGAACAGGAAGCAGCTCCATGTTTTAGGGCCCCTTACACAGCTCAAGGTCTGGGCCCCCAGGGGGCATACGCCTACAATGCCCACCCATAAATCCACCTACATGGCCCATCCATGAGTTGGGGATGTTTTATGTGTGCAATTTGTGTAAGGGATGTAGTGTGTTTATAGGGGATGTAGTGTGTGTTTGCATGTAAGGAATGCATTGTATGTTTCTGTGTGTGTGTGTGTGTGTGTAAGAGGTGCATTAATTATGTAAGAGAACGTAAGGGATGCATTGTGTGTTTCGGGTGTGTCTGTGTGTGAGTAGGAATGCATTGTATGTTTCTGTGTGTGTGTGTGTGTGTGTAGGGGGGGGGGTTGCATTGTGTATATGTGTAGTGTAAAAGAGAGGGTTTGTGGGGTAGGATAGGGACCGAGAGGGGAACAGCTCTTTATTTTTGTAAAAAAAATTCATAGTGCTCTCCCCTCCGGTCAATTATTGATTTCCCCTTCCCTTCTGTCCCTCCGTGTTCTCCCCTTCTGTCACTTAGTGCTCTCCCTTGGCCCCCTGTCCCTCTGCAGTCCCCCCTTGGTGGTCTTCTCACTCCCCCCTCCCCCCCTTAGTGGTCCTCCCTCTCCCAAACCCCTTAGTGGTCCTCCCTCTCCCAAACCCTTTAGTAGACCTTCCCCTACTCCCCCCCACCCCCTTAGTGGTAATCTCCCCCCCTTAGTGGTCCTTACCCTCCTCCCCTCTCCTTAGTAGTCCTCCCTCCTTACCCCACTTTGGTGGTCCTTCCCCCCTTTAGTGGTCCTCCCTCTCCCAAACCCCTAGTGGACCTCCCCACCCCTGTTCCCCCTGTGTTCCTTCATCCCCCTCCCCCAGTGGTCCTGACTCACCCCTCCCCTAGTGGTCCTTACCCTCCCCTCCCCTAGTGGTCCTTACCCTCCCCTCCCCTAGTGGTCCTTACATCCCCCTCCCCTCCCCTAGTGGTCCTTATCCTCCCCTCCCCTAGTGGTCCTTATCCCCCCTCTCCCTCCCTCCCCTAGTGGTCCTTATCCCCCCTCCCTCCCCTAGTGGTCCTTATCCCCCTCCCCTAGTGGTCCTTATCCCCCTCCCCTAGTGGTCCTTATCCCCCCCCCCCAAACTCTCCTAGTGGTCCTTATCCCCCCTCCCTCCCATAGTGGTCCTTAACCCCCCCTTCCTCCCCTAGTGGTCCTTATCCCCCCCTCCCTCCCATAGTGGTCCTTATTCCCCCCATCCCTCCCCTAGTTGTCCTTATCCCCCCTCCCATAGTGGTCCTTATCCCCCCTCCCCCCATAGTGGTCCTTACCCCCCCTCCCTCCCAATATTGTCCTTATCCCCCCATCCCTCCCCTAGTGGTCCTTATCCCCCCCATCCCTCCTCTAGTGGTCCTTATACCCCCCTCCCTCCCCTAGTGGTCCTTACCCTCCCCTCCTGCCCATGTAGCGTGGCCGGGCGGTGCGGAACGCGGGACAGGAACCTCTGTTTCCTGTACCCGGCCGCCGGCGGACTGACAGGAAGTGCTCACTCAGTGAGCGCTTCCCTTCAGTCCGCCGGCGGCCGGGTACAGGAAACAGAGGTTCCTGTCCCGCGTTCCGCGCCGCCCGGCCACACTACATGGAGAGACTGGCAGGAGGGAGCGCCCTGCGCTTTCCTAATGCTGGTCACTCAAACCCGGCCACCCTCCATGCAGCAGTGCTGCGCCGCCTGAGGCTTGTAAAAGCGCTCAGGCGGCGCAGCATGAGGAGGCGCAGTGGGGACAGGGATCCGGCGCCCCCTGATAAGTTGCGCCCTAGGCGGCTGCCTAGGTCGCCTTACAGGTGGCGCCGGCCCTGCACCCATCACACACAGCTCTTTCACACCCATCACACACAGCACTCTCACACACAGCACTCTCGCACCCATCACACACAGCACTTTCACACCCATCACACACAGCACTTTCACACCCATCACACACAGCACTCTCACACACATCACACACACCACTTCCACACCCATTACACACAGCACTTTCACACCCATCACACACAGCACTCTCACACCCATCACACACAGCACTCTCACACACATCAGACACAGCACCCATCACATACAGCACTCTCACACACATCACTCTCACACCCATCACACACAGCACTTTCACACCCATCACACACAGCACTCTCACACCCATCACACCCAGCACTCTCGCACCCATCATACACAACACTCTCGCACCCATCGCACACAGCTCTCTCGCACCCATCACACACAGCACTCTCGCACCCATCACACACAGCACTCTCACACATAGCACACTTAGCATTCTCACACACATCACTCTCACACATAGTACACTCAGCCCACACACATCACACACAGCACCCCTCAAACACAGCATCCATCGCACACACATACTGCACCCTTCACATACACACTACATCCCTCACAGACACCCACTGCACCAAACACACACACACACACACAATACTTCCGAACATATTTATATATATATATGTATATATATATATATATATATATATATATATATATATATATACACACACACACACACTACAGCACCCCTCACACACATACTGCACTCCTAAACACATTACGTTCCAGACACACACTAGATACCTTACCCAACTTTGGATCATATACGAACACTAGATCCCTTTATACACTCTGAATCCTTATATACACACACACACTCACTAGATCTCCTACACATTCTGGGTCCTTCAAACACACACTAGACTCCTGTATACACAAACACTGCGCCATCTACACACACACACTGCATTCCTAAAATACACACTCTGGATCCCTTATAAACACATACACTATAAATGGATACCAGGAGACAAAAGGGCCAGTAAAGAGTATTGTGCATGTGTTTGGAGCCTGCTTGTTGTATTGCGTGTGTGTAGAGTGAGCTGATTGTGGTGTGTTATTGTGTAATAAGGTCGGTTTTAGTAGTGTTGTGTTTTTGGTGTAATGTAATGCATATATGGCGAGGGGCTGTAGAGAATGTGTGTATAGGGGATGTAGTAAGTGTGTGCATATAGGCTATAGTTTGTGTGTGTATATAGGTGATGTAGTGTTTGTAGGGGTTGTAGAGAGTGTGTGTTTTGGGGCATAGTATGTGTTTGTTTACAATGAATCTAGTGTGTTTATAAGGGATCCAGAGTGTGTATTTTAGGAATGTAGTGTGTGTGTGTAGATGGCGCAGTGTTTGTGTATACAGGAGTCTAGTGTGTGTTTGAAGGACCCAGAATGTGTAGGAGATCTAGTGAGTGTGTGTGTATATAAGGATTCAGAGTGTATAAAGGGATCTAGTGTGCTTATATGATCCAAAGTAAGGGATCTAGTGTGTGTCTGGAACGTAATGTGTTTAGGAGTGCAGTATGTGTGTGAGGGGTGCGGTAGTGTGTGTGTGTGTGTGTGTATTTTTATATATATATATATATATATATATATATGTTCGGAAGTATTGTGTGTGTGTGTGTTTGGTGCAGTGGGTGTCTGTGAGGGATGTAGTGTGTATGTGAAGGGTGCAGTATGTGTGTGCGATGCATGCTGTGTTTGAGGGGTGCTGTGTGTGATGTGTGTGGGCTGAGTGTGCTATGTGTGAGAGTGATGTGTGTGAGAATGCTGAGTGTGCTATGTGTGAGAGTGCTGTGTGTGATGGGTGCGAGAGTGCTGTGTGTGTGTGATGGGTGTGAGAGTGCTGCGTGTGATGGGTGTGAGAGTGCACTGTGTGATGGGTGTGAGAGTGCTGTGTGTGATGGGTGTGAAAGTGCTGTGTGTGATGGGTGTGAGAGTGCTGTGTGTGATGGGTGTGAGAGTGCTGTGTGTGATGGGTGTGAGAGTGCTGTGTGTGATGGGTGCTGTGTCTGATGGGTGTGAGAGTGCTGTGTGTGATGGGTGTGAGAGTGCTGTGTGTGATTGGTGTGAAAGTGCTGTGTGTAATGGGTGTGAAAGTGCTGTGTGTAATGGGTGTGAAAGTGCTGTGTGTGATGGGTGTGAGAGTGCTGTGTGTGATGGGTGCGAGAGTGCTGTGTGTGTGTGATGGGTGTGATAGTGCTGTGTGTGATGGGTGTGAGAGAGCTCTGTGTGATGGGTGTGAAAGTGCTGTGTGTGATGGGTGTGATAGTGCTGTGTGTGATGGGTGTGAGAGTGCTGTGTGTGAGAGTGCTGTGTGTGATGGGTGCTGTGTCTGGGTGTGACAGTGCTGTGGGTGATGGGTGTGAGAGTGCTGTGTGTGATGGGTGTGAAAGTGCTGTGTGTAATGGGTGTGAGAGTGCTGTGTGTGATGGGTGCTGTGTGTGATGGGTGCTGTGTCTGATGGGTGTGAGCGTGCTGTGTGTGATGGGTGTGAGAGTGTGAAAGTGCTGTGTGTAATGGGTGTAAAAGTGCTGTGTGTAATGGGTGTGAAAGTGCTGTGTGTGATGGGTGTGAGAGTGCTGTGTGTGATGGGTGCGAGAGTGCTGTGTGTGTGTGATGGGTGTGAGAGTGCTGTGTGTGATGGGTGTGAAAGTGCTCTGTGTGATGGGTGTGAAAGTGCTGTGTGTGATGGGTGTGAAAGTGCTGTGTGTGATGGGTGTGAGAGTGCTGTGTGTGAGAGTGCTGTGTGTGATGGGTGCTGTGTCTGATGGGTGTGAGAGTACTGTGTGTGATGGGTGTGATCCCTCCCTTCTTACCTTTAGCCTGGCAGGGGGAAGCATATTGTGTATGCAGTGTGTATATAGTGTGTGTATAGTGTGTATGCAGTGTGTGTATAGGGTGTATGCAGTGTGTTTGTATAGTGTGTGCAGTGTGTGTATAGTGTGTGCAGTGTGTGTATAGTATGTGCAGTGTGTGTATACAGTGTTGATGGGTGTGATAGTGCTGTGTGTGATGGGTGTGAGAGAGCTCTGTGTGATGGGTGTGAAAGTGCTGTGTGTGATGGGTGTGAAAGTGCTGTGTGTGATGGGTGTGAGAGTGCTGTGTGTGAGAGTGCTGTGTGTGATGGGTGCTGTGTCTGGGTGTGACAGTGCTGTGTGTGATGGGTGTGAGAGTGCTGTGTGTGATGGGTGTGAAAGTGCTGTGTGTAATGGGTGTGAAAGTGCTGTGTGTGATGGGTGTGAAAGTGCTGTGTGTGATGGGTGTGAGAGTGCTGTGTGTGAGAGTGCTGTGTGTGATGGGTGCTGTGTCTGATGGGTGTGAGAGTGCTGTGTGTGATGGGTGTGAGAGTGTGAAAGTGCTGTGTGTAATGGGTGTGAAAGTGCTGTGTGTAATGGGTGTGAAAGTGCTGTGTGTGATGGGTGTGAGAGTGCTGTGTGTGATGGGTGCGAGAGTGCTGTGTGTTAGTGATGGGTGTGAGAGTGCTGTGTGTGATGGGTGTGAGAGTGCTCTGTGTGATGGGTGTGAAAGTGCTGTGTGTGATGGGTGTGAAAGTGCTGTGTGTGATGGGTGTGAGAGTGCTGTGTGTGAGAGTGCTGTGTGTGATGGGTGCTGTGTCTGATGTGTGTGAGAGTGCTGTGTGTGATGGGTGTGAAAGTGTTGTGTGTAATGGGTGTGAAATTGCTGTGTGTAATGGGTGTGAAAGTGCTGTGTGTGATGGGTGTGAGAGTGCTGTGTGTGATGGGTGTGAGAGTGCTGTGGGTGAGTATTAGAAGGAATTGTGTGTGTGTTTTGGGGGGTAAAATAATTTAAATAAGTAAAAAAAAAGTAATCCCTCCCTTCTTCACCCATGGAGGGCTCTGCACGGAATATGGTATTAACATATACCCTATTGTTACAATTGTTACTTGAAAAGCATGAGGAATGCTGTTGGGGTACCACATGCTCATTTGTTATACCTCCATGCACTAAAAAAATAAAGAATAAAAAAAAATAAAAAATAATAATAATAAAAAAAATACAAAAAAAATGTATGCAGCTTCCAAATTAATCTAAAATGAATGCTGTCCAGGAGGTGGGAGGGTCTGCTAGGGAGGGTGTGCTGCCTATTGGCTGGAATGTGTCTGCTGACCAAGAGGCACAGGGTCAAAGTTTACTCAATGATGACGAATAGGGGGCGGATCGAACCGCGCATGTGTTCGCCCGCGGTGGCGAACGCGAACACGCTATGTTCGCCAGGAACTTTTCGCCAGCGAACCGTTCGGTACATCATTATCCCTAATTCACTATCATGTATTATGTAAGTTGCTTGTGCATTTTTTACCCTGGAGTGCATAACTTTGCATTTATCTACATTAAATATCATCTGCCATTTGAGTGTCTCGTCCCCTAATCTATCTATCTATCTATCTGTGACGGACTGCCTATCGATACTCTATACTATAGTGCTCACCAAGAACTCCAAGCACTCCATCAGCACTGTATTCCCCATGTCCAGCATTACAGCTTGGCTGGGACCTCCCCGTCCTCCTCCCACCCTGGACCCAAGACCAGGATCCAGCTTCCAGTGCGTGAACCTCTCCTACTCCAGAGAGTATAGCAGGAACAGCTCATATAAGAGCTAGTGATTATAATCCCAGGGGAGTATAGTGATATAGCAATCCCCAGGGTAGTGGTTCACTCCCACACATGAGACGAGGCTCTATGTTAAGGGTAAGCAGGAACTAATTTTAATGGTGCCACACTTGGCCTTTTATGACAATCCCCATGCAAAGGGATCTCCCACATGGACCTTGTGGGGAAATAGGTTACAAAGTCACAGACCAATAATAACTGTGTTACAATGTATGATACTCCCACACATAGCATCCAATCCCTCACCTCTGCCTGGGAGATAATTGAGTCAGATACTGTATTAACTCAATTATCTCCAGGCAGAAAAAAACACATATTTTTATAAAACCCCAAAACTACCCCAAAAACACATAAGATCCCCACAAATGGGGTTCAGGAATTTTATGGAAGTCCCATTTTGACCGACCGCACTCATGGTCCCATGCCCAAAACAGTTCCAGAGAATCAGGCTGTGCGGTCGGTCCACTTCGGGAATTTGAAGCAGGATACAAAATACCGAATGTAAGAGTCCGTATGTCACTAAGTCTATGTTTCTGGTTCAGGAGCTTATTCCCACCAAATGCCGCTCGATTCCCGTTCGAATAACCGAACATCCATGGAAGGTATATGTCCAGCGGTGTACTCGCTGTTCCGATTTGAGTTCCATGTACTCGACAATCAAACACCGCTCATTGTGCTCGCGGCTTGAGATGGCTGCCGTCATGTGTTCGAATGCCACTTCGAACTCCCGAAGCGGTTCGAAGAGGCATTCGAACACATGACGGCAGCCATCTTAAACCGCAAGCACAGTAAGCGGTGTTTGATCGCCGAGTACATGGAACTCAAATCAGACACTCGACGGTGCGTACAACGCTGGACACATACCTTCCACGGATGTTTTGCTTCGGGAGTTCGAAGTGCTGCTTCACAAACAGTTTATTACAGGGGCCATAGTCACAGGGTAGGAGGCTGGCAAACAGGCTCCCCCAAAAGCCAGTGGTGAGGTTACTTTAGCCACTCTATCTATCTGCCTATCTTGATAATTTACCATAAATATTGTAACGGACCGTTTCAGCAGACAAGGGGTTAAAATCCGTTTAGGCGATATGCCCCTTTCTGAGAGACAGGCACAGCTACTGCAGAACACCAACCTTCACGAATTGGATAAAGGTGAATGCATCAAACTCCCGAACGGCATACAAGGGAATAAGGTAGCACTTCAAACTGGAACCTCATGAATAGCTGCTAGCAGACGAACAGGAAAAGCAGACATCAGCTTACACTCCTAGCAATCAATCTCCAACAGCATACAGTGAATCCCCCCAAGAACGAGACAAGGCTCCGTGTTGAGGGTCAAGCAGTGGTCTGTTTATTGAGGGCTACCTGTCCCTGTATTTATGCAGGTCTCCCACCTGGTGGACACTCCCCTAGGGGACCAAATGGAAGACTGTAACACAGACAGACATGTATCACATTACAGACTCACAGAAGCAAAACATCCCCACAATGCATCCTGGCTTCCTCCCTTCTGCCCTGGAGATAATTGGAGAAGTAATCCAATTATCTCCCAGGACAAAGGCAAAACTCCATTACACATGTGGGGACCTAAATACAGTAATATGCTTTAAAATACCTAAAGTTACTTTTTATACATTAAACATAGACATTTCACATATCCCCAGATAGCTCAGGTCTGAGTGCACATTATTAGGTGAATGGCACTCAGACCAACCGAATACAGTTTAATCGCCATGGAGCCAAAGTCTTTAATCACACGAATAGGCTCCATGGCATAGCTATCTGGGTTACCACAGTTCACATGAAACAAACTACCGTATGAACGGCTGTTCGGCTACATTCCCATGAATAGGAACCAGGAGACGGACGGCTCAGCGGTGTTCGTGCAAATAAGTGTCCGTTTATAGTTCCATAGTTTAGGTGCCAAACACCGCTGGGCGTACGGTACTTGTAAAATGGCCGCCGCCACGTGTTCGGACGACGAACAAAGACCACCCTGCCTTTGTCAATTAAGCTGCGGTTAACCGCAGCTTCAGGGTGGTCAATTGGCGGCACACTCCAGCTCCCAGGGGGTCGTGCAATCGGTAGTTTGTTCGGTAGATAAAATCTACCGAACACCCCGGCAGAAAAGGCACGAATAAGCCTTTCTGCAGGGAAAATAAGTCTTTTAATGTCTGGTCCATAGTCCAAAGGCAGTAGGCGGACAACCAGGCTCCTCCAATGCAATGTGGCGAGATTGGTCTCGTCACAAATATCAACTCTCTATACTCTGTCTTTAACCCAGTTTTCTACCCAAGAACAAGAATTTCCATCTAGAGCAATCTATTTTAGTTTAAACACTAACCTATTGTGTGGCACCATATTAAATGAACCCTTTGGTAGATCAAGTAGATCACATCTGCTGCAACACCCTGATCTATACTTCTAGTTACTTGTTCGTAGAAGTTACTTTGACATGACCTATGTTTCATAAAACCATGCTGAATATTATTCCTCAATAACTCTTCAAATACTTTCCTAGCCACAGAAGTGAAGCACACATGTCTATAATTTCCAAGCAAATATGTTGAACCCTTTTTGAATATAGGAACCACATCTCTTTCTTCAATCCTCTTGTACAATTTCTGAAAGAAAATAATCCAAAAAGCTTACTATAAAATTATTTATTTCCCTACTTAGCTCCTTAACTATACATGGGTGAACACAGTCAGGCCCCGGAGTTTTGTTTACATTAAGTTGCTTTAGTTGCTGCAGCAGGTTGCCTTGAGTCATCCAATCACACTTTATGCCAGTTTTTTTTGCCACAATCATTTACCTATCTATTGCCATATGTTTCTCCTTAATATAGAGAAACATAGAAACATAGAATGTGACGGCAGATAAGAACCATTCGGCCCATCTAGTCTCCCCAATTTTCTAAATACTTTCATTAGTCTCTGGCCTTATCTTATAGTTAGGATAGCCTTATGCCTATCCCACGCATGCTTAAACTCCTTTACTGTGTTAACCTCTACCACTTAAGCTAGAAGGCTATTCCATGCATCCACTACCCTCTCAGTAATATCATGAGGAAAAAATGTGTTTCAAAATGTCTGCCTTTTCCTGGTTTTCATGAACTAACACACCCATCTCTGTTATCAGTGTATACTTAAAAATTTAGTCTTTTTAGAATTTATGTACTTAAAAAAAATTGGGGTTGGTTTTGCTCTCTATAGCTACCACTTTTCATTTTTTTTGTTTAGCCCATCAAATCATTTTTAAATGGGTGATTACTGGCTTCCTTATATCTTATATAGCATGACTGATTATCTGATTATCATGACTGTTATCACTATTCCCTAAGTGCTCCCCTACTTGTTTGCTGAAAGATCAGCATTATTTGTTATAACCAGATCCAGACAAGCGTCCTTTCTAGTTGGTGCTTGTACCAGTTGTGACATGAAGGTGTCATTTAACAAAAGCTGACCCCTCCTTGCTGAACTACTAGTCCCTCTATTCCAATTTATGTCCGGGTAATGACAATCTCCAATAAGTAACGTGTTCCTCAGATATGCAGCTTTGCCATTTTGCTCTAACAACTGTTCTTCCTCTTCAATATCAACATTAGGTTGTGTATAACATATCTCTTGCTTATGCAATATGTGTGCTAATGATATAATTAAATATCTACAGCAATAAAAGTCAATGTTGCAATACTATATTATGTGCTTTGCTATGACATTTATTATCTTTGAATTTGCAGCCAACTGAACAGATTGAACCTATTATCATTTGACACCATAACATTTCAAATATAGTTAATATTTGCCAAAGAAAAAAAGTTACCTGTGCACTATCCCAAATCCCTGTGTACATTTTAATAACCGAAGGTCTTTAGTATCCCTCCAACGGATTTTATGAGACAGAGAGGGGTGTTTTATTTTTTAAACCCCTACACACTTATTAACCTTTAGTAGGGAACAAATGTGGTGTGTGGCAGCAAAGTATCATGGCAGTATAATACAAAAGCAAATGCAAATATACAAAATGAAGCCCTTCTCTCCAACTCCACATACTCCTGGGTGGAAGCAATGACTTCACCTTCATATCTGGTATTTAATAAGCTTGTTTTAGCCAAAATTACGTCATAACGCTTAGTTTAGACTCTGGCCACATAAGGAAATTCCCAATATAAAGACCATCTCAAATCTCTTATACAGCAAATTCCAGAGTCCTCATGGTACAGAATAGCAAACACCATCTGTTCTGTTTAACCCATTAGACAGCCACGCCTTAATATGTATTTGAATAGGAGCATATAGAATATGCTATATTCTACATATTGCAGTTTTGTATTTTTTAAATATTGAAATAAATATCAATTTTTTAAAATCAACTTCGACTCCAGCAGTTTTAAAGAAGGGTGTGTGGTCCTTAACCTCACTAGGCACCTTATGAGCCATCATACAGGCTCCACACTTGTGAGTATAATAATTGCTGTTTATTCACTATATGGAAGTATAAGGGTATCTGCACCATTGCTGTGTTTCTTTTATCCTGAGTAAAACAAGGAAAGGAAAGAGCAACATAACTAAAAGATCCAGAAGGGGGAGTGGTCGCCCATAACGGACCAATAAGCGATACATACCAGAGCTAGGTTACATAGCCCTGGAAATTGTGAGTGTGCAATTGGCTTTTTCATATATCTTGCAATTGTTTTTAATGATTTTACACAATTGCAGTGTGTTTCTCTATTTAAAGGAACACACACAGAATTGAAGTTCCTCAATAACGAATTAAGCTAAGTGTCTTTTAGTACATATGTATATATGAATTGTCTATGTATCACACTAAGATAGCACTCCACTATTTTCTGTATATGCAAAAATTTACAATAAAACTACAAGCAACATTACAAGTTATAGTGGTTAAGGTACAAGGAGTGATCCGAGTGATCTGGCACTCCCATTGTAAGTAGTCAAATAATTTGAAATGGTTTCACTTCTTACTTGGGATCTATTGGGCAATGATAAATGCTTCCTCTACTAATGAAGGATAGCCAGAAGTTCTTAAGGTAAAACATAAATAAATAAATAAATAATATATGTTTAAGGCCGAAGGCCTGTATTTGTGGGAGGAGTTAGAGTTCCTATTTAAATGCTACTCCCCCCTTCCTACTTTGCCGTACACAAGCTGTTCACCTTCGGGCCTGCTCACCTCCCCTTGTCAGTGAACTTCCGGCTCCCGTCAGAGCTCATCCGCTCCCGTCATCCTCGTGGCTTTCCCGCCAGTCGGCACCCTCGTTTGCACAGATAACAAACGAACGCCAGGTAATCGGCGAGAATAGCCGCATTCAGGCTATTCCCGCTGTTTGACATTTTCATTTCACGGTTTTTCCTTCCCAATACATGTGAACAGTTGTTCATTTGTTAAACCAGTTCATTCATTTAATTCTGATGAACAGGGTCTTGTGTTTAAATATCATGTTATCCTTAATAGCCATCAATGCAACTCTCGAACGGGCCATGGGCATTTCTTTACAAACTGCTGATCAGGGACTATGTGAATAGGAACCACAAGTATTAAACCGTATTCATTGCATGTCATTAGGTCCACTTAGGCCATTATGGTCCCTTTCGACCTCTGACCCTGGTAAATTCAATACAAGGTGCATTGGCTGAATCTCTAAGTCACTGAACACAATAAAAACCTGCTTGCTTGCTTGCTTGCTCACTGCAGTTTGACAAATTATCCCTCAAACGAGGGATGCATAGAATCTTTTGAAGCAATATCCTGACATAGTGATTGCTCAAACGTAACATTTCAGTGGAAGAAGGGAAGGCATGTTGGGGAATGTAACTTCTGCTCTAACTGTTAAGTTTCACAGTGTATCTAAAGTTTTAGCCCCAGTATCTTTCTCACCCCATTACCTGAGAGCGTGCTTCTTGCATTGACCTTATTGATGGTGTTGGATATATTTCCATCGAACAATCTTGCAGCACGTTCATATGGTTCTAGCTGGTGAGCACGCTGCCCCAAGCATCAGTATACTTAAGTCTTGACATCTGCATTCGTAGGAATTAATTGTTATATCTCTAGTTCGGTTAATTAATTTTCCATCACTAACTGGTGTAACGTTTCACTGTCTGGTCAAAAACAACATTTGTGTCAATCAAGTCAATTCATGCAATTACTATGCTTTATGTTTAAGTTAAACAAATGAAGTTAACCGCTGTGTGTAATGTATTACTTTATCTGTCAACCATTAAGACAGATTTCAGTGAAAATATGGCGCAATTTCTGGTATATAAATTAAAATCCCCTCCGTTCAGACATTTAGTACAACTTGGTTGTTACTCCACTAATTTATTATTACCATACAAGGGTTGTTAACATACAAGGGTTGATTACTCGCCTTGCCTCGTCAGGCCACGGCGTCACTCGACTACTGGTCATACGTTATAATCAACTCACTATCTCGCAATAAACATCCTAAACTCCTGTAACACCTTTCATTCCTTCACCATTTTCCCTCCATCAATACTACCACACTTTAAGCACAACATTTTCAAGGATCGCCTTATAAGGGAATTACTAACATTAAACATACACCCGTCACACCTGCTATGCCTAGTTCCTTTCCATTTTTCCATCCAATATGATGTTTCGTGCATTTACTGTTCCATAGGTTGAGTGAATCTTTAACAACATTGTCCATTTTATTCATGTACTATTCTGTTATTATGGTAATTAATTATGGGATGTAAGTATACAAGGAAATGATAGCTATATAACAGTTACCTGCTAAGAAGGGGGAAGGTCGATTGTCGTTTTATTATAAGCATAACTGGTTGGAATCCGTTCATTTAATTCCCTCCCACTGGGTTAGAATGCCCCTACTTTAAGTCAAACATTATCACGTCATAAGTTTGAAATTTTGCAATTGAACAATCTCCATTACATTTATATATGTTTCCCTAATTTATATGGAGGTTGCCTATTACCATCTGCTAAACAACATAACAACATCTGATTAAGCTTGTTAATTACATGGTTGGCGTAATTTAATACCACTAATTAAGAGGAGGCTGTTATATATTTAGAGGTCACCTAAAGAAGGTCTTTTCCCTTCTAAACCCCCCCCCCCCAAAAAAAAAAATACAGCACCTTAATTTCAGGTTTCTACCAGGAGACAGTTACTGGTTCTTTAATGTCTCCTGTCTCTATCAGGTACAAACATTTTGTTCACATTGCAGTCAACTGCCTCCACAAGGCCACACATTTACACAATTGGGTATTAGGGTACGGGGGCTTGATTCCTGCCTTGCCTCGACAGGCCACGGCTATACTCGATAACATGTCATACGTTTATTCGAATTTACTATCTGTAAACAATCATCCTGTTTCTAACAAACCTCGCTCATGTCACCTTATACCTTCCGCCACTTACTATCTTGCTTTCACGGCACGACGCCTTCCTAAATCTCCTTGCAGGGATATATAGTAACTATATATCCCACCCTCAGGGCCTAAGGGTCTAAGCACCCTCAGGGCTATCAGCTACGTGTCTAAGAACTACACAGTGCTAAAAATAATTTTCTCTCTCTCCTCTCCCTCCAACACAGCTCCGTTGCTCTTCTGTCTTCTTCCTTTCTCTCCCTTCTTTTGTTCTCTTTTTCTGACATAGGGACCTCAAGGTTACTTTCACAATCACGACCCACGCCCAAATCATAGGTAGAGCCTCTCACCAGCCGCTTGGCAACTAGCAGGGCCTCACTTGTCATGGGGTAGAGAGCTTTTCGCTTCGGCACTAGTAAGCCAGCCAGTTCTATATTACTTAACCGTATTGTTGTTAATCAGTTCATTGTTGTTGTCATATTCTTTTTCAGTATGTCCTAAGAAGTCAACATCGGACAAGGGATTGCAGCATTTACATAACTATTAGGGATTACTGACCAAGAGACACTCGGTCTCGTACCTCACCCAACTGACAACACCCGAGCATAATCCGTGTTTTAGCATTCCCATTCGGTCACCCGGCTATTGGGGCTCGACAACAAGTTATCACCATAGAATTATTCGCTTGCACTAAGATACATACGACAGAGACGTGACATTCTTCCAAGACTCAGTGGAACACAACATCCACAGGCATACCGATCAACTTGTAGTCTTTTCTGCATTTTTTACCACCTTTCATTCAAACCCTTATACAACACTATCGCACTATACCAATCAGACATACAACAACACGTTCTGACAAGCCTTTCAAACCATACCCCGTCTTCGTAAATGCTTAACATAAGAGATCAAGGTATAAATATTTGCTTCATCACTCTACAATTACATACATCCACAGATGGAATTCCAGGCAGTATCAGACTCCCTAAACAGCATCCGTACCACACATACCCGGTCTTAAACCTCTGTGCCTTTAACCGGTTTCCGGAGCCCTACAACTTCACGATCCCAGCTAATCGAACTGGCAAGTCATGTCTTCTCAAGGGAAATTTAAGAAGGCACAGACACTACCTCATGTCATGACAACATTCAAACCAGACAATCAAAACAATTGATCTACTAAATAATCCCCTAACTATTTCTAAATGGGGTTCTACATTCATACTCATTGCATTAGATTAGGTTGGGACCTCTGGCTCCCATTTAGAACAGCCTATCATCAAGTACAGCATCCAGTAGCAGCACGCTGGCACACATAATAATTAGTCATTGGAATCAGCAACGTTACAGAAACGGATAAGAGGTAAGGCAAACAAATCTCATTGGATAATTATATTGCAATAAGTGTGTTTTTCTTGCATTTCCTTTTGCCGTCTTTTACAGGCCTACCCCCTACGTCGGTTCCGGCACACACGCCAACTTAATTCCAATCACAAGGTATTTCACCATATGATATTAACTGACCACAAATATTATTAAGCACTCTGTGGAAACGGCACTGACCAAAGTATCCAATGATCTACTTGCTGCAAAATCTTGTGGTCACTACTCTATCCTAATTCTACCTGACCTATCTGCAGCTTTTGACACTGTTGATCATCAACAGCTTCTTCTCGTCATCTGCGATATTGCTCTCCCTGCTGCTCCTCCTACCTCTCCCAGCACTCTTTCAGTGTTTCTTTCTCTGGCTCTGCTTCTTCTCCCCAACTCCTCTCTGTTGGTGTCCCCCAAGGTTCAGTCCTTGGTCCCCTACTGTTCTCCATCTATACTGCCTCCCTTGGTAAACTCATTAGCATCTATGCAGATGACACGCAAATCTACCTGTCCTCTCCTGATCTCTCCCCGTCCCTCTTGACTATTGTCTCTAACTGCCTCTCTGCTATTTCTAACTGGATGGCTGCCCACTTCCTTAAACTAAACTTGACCAAAACTGAAATTCTAGTCTTTCCTCCCTCAAGTGTTGTTACTCCTGTGTCTGTCTCCCTCCAAGTCAATGGTGCTACCATCAGCTCCACCACGAAGGCTCGCTGCCTAGGTGTTCTCTTTGACTCCGACCTCTCCTTCAAGCCTCATTTTCAGTCTATCGCCAAATCCTGTCATTTCCATCTCAAAAACATTGCGCGCATCTACCCCTACTTAATGCCAGATGCGACTAAGGTGTTGGTCTATTCCACTGTCCTTTCTCGCCTTGACTACTGTAATCTGCTTCTCAGTGGTCTTACGTGCTCCCAACTTGGGCCGTTACAGTCCATAATGAATGCAGCGGCGAGGTTCATCTTCCTGTCCGCCCGCATCTCCCATGCCTCACCCTTCTGTCAGTCCCTACATTGGCTTCCTATAAAATATAGAGCTCAATTTAAAATTCTGGTTCTTGCTTTCAAATCGCTACATAATGCTGCTCCCACTTATCTATCCTCCCTTATACACAAGTATGTCCCGTCTAGGCCTTTACGATCTGCTGAAGACTGAAGACGTCTATCTTCTGTCCGTACTCCCACCTCTGATGCTTGCCTTCAAGATTTCTCAAGGGCTGCACCTTTCCTGTGGAACACTCTTCCCTCCTCTGTTAGATGCTCACCCAGTCTCCACTCTTCAAAAAATCGTTAAAAACACACTTCTTCATAAAAGCGTATCAATTAAACTGTTAATAGCTCCTGACTGATTCCTCTTCTGCAACTGTCACTAGTCTAATACTATCCTTACCTTTTTGTGTAATTTTACCCCACTCCCTCTAGCATGTAAGCTCATTGAGCAGGGCCCTCAACCCCTCTGTTCCTGTGCGTCCAACTTGTCTGGTTACAACTACATGTCTGTTCGTCCACCCATTGTAAAGCGCTGCAGAATTTGATGGCTTTATATAAATAACATAATAATTATATATATATATATATATATATATATATATATATATATATATATATATTTGTCAGGCAGAATGTGGGGGGAGGAATCTGTAGGTTATAATTAGTAGTCAATTTGTTGTCAAGGCGCCATTTTAGTTTTAAATGAAACCCTGGTGAACTTATCCCACCCTCCCTCCCTTTATGTTTTGGTTCTCTTTATTAGTCACAGTCGTGGGCAGGAGCTTGCCAAGTATTCATCTGGTTCAGGCCTGGTGTTATCAATGGTGGTAATGATCGGTGGGAGGTTCCTGATTGGAAACTGGGTACCTCAGGTAGTGGACAGGCATCTGGGTATGCCTGCCCCAAACTGGCTTTATGGAGGTAACCTTCATGGCAAGCTGGGGGTTTTAGTTAAAGTTTGTTGGGGTTGGTTTTAATGTGTTTTGGATCATTGTCCATGTTAACACATCTATTTACAGTTACAGGTTTTATAACCGGGCTGTGGTATTTTATACCCATAGTTGGAGTTGTGTGTTTATTTAATACAGTAAGCTTAGTCTAAAAATCGAAGCTACAGTGGTCAAAATTCATTACTATAGACCAGCGGTTCCCTAGGACCAGCGGTTCCCCAGGACGTGCACACAGGGATACCGCGGAATGTTTTTCCCAATTGTGCAGCTCTTACAGTGATATCAAGAGCACATATATAATCCACAAATAATCATGCACTCTCCAAATTCCAAACTTTGATGCCCGGTGCTCATCTGCACTAATACATACAAATCAAAAAAGCCCTCCAGAGACTTGCTCCAATGAAGTAAAACTTGTATTGCTTTACATATATAAAAATCGACGTTTCAGTCTGCCCCAGCAGACTTTCATCGGGATAAACATACAATAAAATCATACACCAATATATACCATATACCAAAAAATAAGTAAACTCACCCCACCAATGTGTAAGTTGTTCCAAGAATGCCCCAGCCAGACTGCACGCAAGGCGCAACCATGATACTCCATAATACTCTAAATATCATAATAAAAAAATTTGTATATATATATATATATATATGTGTGTATATTATTTCCATGGATGGTCAGCACTCCTAGGACTTTGCAATAAAATAATAAATTAAAAGTAAAATTTGAATTGCAAAGTTTCAGGAGTGCTGACCATTCTTGGAAATTTCAACCTAAACTGCAGG
The DNA here is from genome assembly GCF_036172605.1 of Pelobates fuscus. NCBI lineage: Eukaryota > Metazoa > Chordata > Amphibia > Anura > Pelobatidae > Pelobates > Pelobates fuscus. The sequence continues at coordinate 256,562,476 of NC_086318.1, forward strand.
CTACTATTACTAGGCATCTGTTAATGAACATGCAAGGAATGCGTGTTATATATTCTATACATATTCTAACACCGCTACACAGCATACACATTCTAACAGAGCTCCTGCACTCTGGCTCTTTCCTTTGCAAAAATTAATTACTTGAACACACTCATAAGCACACTGTCCCGTCAACCCAAATGCCTGTTTCACAATTTTAATGCTCTCCTTTGCCATGTTACTCCCCCTCCCCCTACCACCATGTCCACCTCAAACTTTGCAACTCACTTCACTGAGAATATTTCTACAATCAGGGAAGAGATCTCTCACCTCTCTCCCTCCCCTTCCCATACATCTTCCAATACATCACCCAACCCCACTCACTTCACAGTTCTATGCTCATTCGCACCTACTACAACAGAAGAGGTTTCTGATCTGCTCCGTTCCTCCCGCCCTACCACCTGTTCCCTTGATCCTGTTTCCTCATATCTCATCCGCACTCTGTCTCCCTCTCTTGCTCTTCCCTGACTAAATTTTTCAATCTCTCTCATTCCTCCGGCACATTTCATTCACCCTTCAAGTATGCAACTATAACGCTGATTCTTAAAAAGCCCAACCTTGACCCCAACTCCCCATCCAACTACTGCCCTGCATCATTACTGCCATTTGCCTCCAACATCCTTGAGAGAGTTGTGTATTCAAGATTGACAGACTTCCTTGAATCCAACTCTCTGCTTGACGTGCTTCAGTCTGGATTCCTCGCTTGTCACTCTGTTGAAACACCTGTGACCAAAGTATTCAATGATTTAATTGCTGCTAAATCTCGCGGCCATTACTTTATCCTAATTCTCCTTGATCTTTCTGCTGCCTTTGATACTGTTGTGGAAGTAGCAAGAAATATAAAGTGTTTTAATGAACATAAAATACACAGAGATATCTCTTGGGAGATTATCAAAAAGTAATCTGACATCACGTTACAACCCTTTGCTTCTTATACTTCCTTTTAGCTCAATCAGAACTCCAAATATGGTCACATTTCCTATTGGCTAAATTCTATTTTAAACGACAGTTTGAGGTTACAATAAGTTCAGGGTTCAAGTAACATGTTTCAACAGATCTTTCTAACAGATGGCTTGACCACAGTAACGACACAAGAAACTTACATAAGTCTAGAATTTCACCTGTTCAGTGTTGGCATGTGTCTTACCTAATCTAAACAACTAATGATGTCGCGAACACGAAATTTTCGGTTCGCGAACGGCGAACGGGAACTTCCGCAAACGTTCGCGAACCGGCGAACCGGGCGAACCGCCATTGACTTCAATGGGCAGGCGAATTTTAAAACCCACAGGGACTGTTTTTGGCCACAAAAGTGATGGAAAAGTTGTTTCAAGGGGACTAACACCTGGACTGTGGCATGCCGGAGGGGGATCCATGGCAAAACTCCCATGGAAAATTACACAGTTGATGCAGAGTCTGTTTTTAATACATAAAGGGCAGAAATCACCTAACATTCCTAAATCACAATGGATATGGATTGACACCTGACATATGACATATTGACACCTTGACATATGGATTGACACCTTGACATATGGAATGACACCTGTCCTCAGAGACCCTGATACACACTGACACAGAGCAGAATAGGGACTGTTCCTCCTACATAGGGTCACTTGGCAGGTATGGATTGACAACTGTCCTCAGAGACCATAATACACACTGACACAGAGCAGAATAGAGACTGTTCCCCCTACATAGGGTCACTTGGCAGATATGGATTGACACCTGTCCTCAAAGCCCCTGATACACACTGACACAGAGCAGAATAGAGACTGTTCCCCCTACATAGGGTCACTTGGCAGATATGGATTGACACCTATCCTAAAGATCCCTGATACACACTGACACAGAGCAGAATAGAGACTGTTACCCTTACATAGGGTCACTTGGCAGATATGGATAGACACCTGTCCTCAAAGCCCCTGATACACACTGACACAGAGCATAATAGAGACTGTTACCCCTACATAGGGTCACTTGGCAGACATGGCGTGGTCGTGGGAGGAGGAAGATGACTTTCACCTCTTCCCCTGTTAGATTCCCGTTGTGCTGTGACATCACCCTTATACGCTGTGTAAAGCATACTTTTTAATTTATTTTGCAAATGCTGCATCCTTTCCGACTTGTAATTCGGTAACATTTCCGCCACTGTCTGCTTATACTGGGGGTCTAGTAGCGTGGACACCCAGTACAGGTCGTTCTCCTTCAGCCTTTTTATACGAGGGTCCCTCAACAGGCACGACAGCATGAAAGACCCCATTTGCACAAGGTTGGATGCCGAGCTACTCATTTCCCATTCCTCCTCCTCACACAGAGCAGAATAGGGACTGTTCCCCCTACATAGGGTCACTTGGCAGATATGGATAGACACCTGTCCTCAAAGCCCCTGATACACACTGACACAGGGCAGAATAGAGACTGTTCCCCCTACATAGGGTCACTTGGCAGATATGGCGTGGTCGTGGGAGGAGGAGGATGACTTTCACCTCTTCCCCTGTTAGATTCCCGTTGTGCTGTGACATCACCCTTATACGCTGTGTAAAGCATACTTTGTAATTTATTTTACAAATGCTGCATCCTTTCCGACTTGTAATTCGGTAACATTTCCGCCACTGTCTGCTTATACCGGGGGTCTAGTAGCGTGGTCACCCAGCACAGGTCGTTCTCCTTCAGCCTTTTTACACGAGGGTCCCTCAACAGGCACGACAGCATGAAAGACCCAATTTGCACAAGGTTAGATGCCGAGCTACTCATTTCCCGTTCCTCCTCCTCACACAGAGCAGAATAGGGACTGTTCCCCCTACATAGGGTCACTTGGCAGATATGGATTGACACCTGTCCTCAAAGACCATGATACACACTGACACAGAGCAGAATAGGGACTGTTCCACCTACATAGGGTCACTTGGCAGATATGGATTGACACCTGTCCTCAGAGACCATGATATAAACTGACACAGAGCAGAATAGAGACTGTTCCCCATCCTCAGAGCCCATGATACACACTGACACAGAGCAGAATAGGGACTGTTCCCTCTACATAGGGTCACTTGGCAGATATGGATTGACTCCTGTCCTCAGAGCCCATGATACACACTGACACAGAGCAGAATAGAGACTGTTCCCCCTACATAGGGTCACTTGGCAGATATGGATTGACACCTGTACTCAGAGACCATGATACACACTGACACAGAGCAGAATAGAGACTGTTCCCCGTCCTCAGAGCCCATGATACACACTGACACAGAGCAGAATAGAGACTGTTCCCCCTACATAGGGTCACTTGGCAGATATGGATTGACACCTATCCTAAAGATCCCTGATACACACTGACACAGAGCAGAATAGAGACTGTTACCCTTACATAGGGTCACTTGGCAGATATGGATAGACACCTGTCCTCAAAGCCCCTGATACACACTGACACAGAGCATAATAGAGACTGTTACCCCTACATAGGGTCACTTGGCAGACATGGCGTGGTCGTGGGAGGAGGAGGATGACTTTCACCTCTTCCCCTGTTAGATTCCCGTTGTGCTGTGACATCACCCTTATACGCTGTGTAAAGCATACTTTTTAATTTATTTTGCAAATGCTGCATCCTTTCCGACTTGTAATTCGGTAACATTTCCGCCACTGTCTGCTTATACCGGGGGTCTAGTAGCGTGGACACCCAGTACAGGTCGTTCTCCTTCAGCCTTTTTATACGAGGGTCCCTCAACAGGCACGACAGCATGAAAGACCCCATTTGCACAAGGTTGGATGCCGAGCTACTCATTTCCCATTCCTCCTCCTCACACAGAGCAGAATAGGGACTGTTCCCCCTACATAGGGTCACTTGGCAGATATGGATAGACACCTGTCCTCAAAGCCCCTGATACACACTGACACAGGGCAGAATAGAGACTGTTCCCCCTACATAGGGTCACTTGGCAGATATGGCGTGGTCGTGGGAGGAGGAGGATGACTTTCACCTCTTCCCCTGTTAGATTCCCGTTGTGCTGTGACATCACCCTTATACGCTGTGTAAAGCATACTTTGTAATTTATTTTGCAAATGCTGCATCCTTTCCGACTTGTAATTCGGTAACATTTCCGCCACTGTCTGCTTATACCGGGGGTCTAGTAGCGTGGTCACCCAGCACAGGTCGTTCTCCTTCAGCCTTTTTATACGAGGGTCCCTCAACAGGCACGACAGCATGAAAGACCCAATTTGCACAAGGTTAGATGCCGAGCTACTCATTTCCCGTTCCTCCTCCTCACACAGAGCAGAATAGGGACTGTTCCCCCTACATAGGGTCACTTGGCAGATATGGATTGACACCTGTCCTCAAAGACCATGATACACACTGACACAGAGCAGAATAGGGACTGTTCCACCTACATAGGGTCACTTGGCAGATATGGATTGACACCTGTCCTCAGAGACCATGATATAAACTGACACAGAGCAGAATAGAGACTGTTCCCCATCCTCAGAGCCCATGATACACACTGACACAGAGCAGAATAGGGACTGTTCCCTCTACATAGGGTCACTTGGCAGATATTGATTGACTCCTGTCCTCAGAGCCCATGATACACACTGACACAGAGCAGAATAGAGACTGTTCCCCCTACATAGGGTCACTTGGCAGATATGGATTGACACCTGTACTCAGAGACCATGATACACACTGACACAGAGCAGAATAGAGACTGTTCCCCGTCCTCAGAGCCCATGATACACACTGTCACAGAGCAGAATAGAGACTTTTACCCCTACATAGGGTCACTTGGCAGATATGGATAGACACCTGTCCTCAAAGCCCCTGATACACACTGACACAGAGCAGAATAGAGACTATTCCCCCTACATAGGGTCACTTGGCATAAATGGCGTGGTCGTGGGGGAGGAGGATGACTTTCATCTCTTCCCCTGTTAGATTCCCGTTGTGCTGTGACATCCCCCTTATACGCTGTGTAAAGCATACTTTTTAATTTATTTTGCAAATACTGCATCCTTTCCGACTTGTAATTCGGTAACATTTCCGCCACTGTCTGCTTATACCGGGGGTCTAGTAGCGTGGTCACCCAGCACAGGTCGTTCTCCTTCAGCCTTTTTATACGAGGGTCCCTCAACAGGCACGACAGCATGAAAGACCCCATTTGCACAAGGTTGGATGCCGAGCTACTCATTTCCCTTTCCTCCTCCTCACACAGAGCAGAATAGAGACTGTTCCCCCTACATAGGGTCACTTGGCAGATATGGATTGACACCTGTCCTCAAAGCCCCTGATACACACTGACACAGAGCAGAATAGAGACTGTTCCCCCTACATAGGGTCACTTGGCAGATATGGATTGACACCTGTCCTAAGGATCCCTGATACACACTGACACAGAGCAGAATAGGGACTGTTCCTCCTACATAGGGTCACTTGGCAGATATGGATTGACACCTGTCCTCAAATAGATTCCTGGCAAATTCGCAAAAAAAACGTGCAAACATGAATCCTGAAAGTACAGAAAGACAAAACCACAAGAAGAATTTTTTGAAGACGACAAATAGCTGTCTGATATAATGTAGAAACATTTTATTCACCAGATAAAAAGAAAACAACCGACTTAATACAGTTTTTTTACAACTTTGCTAGTTTTGCATTGAATTTTTTTAGCCAGTACTTCCTTTAGATATTGCACTGAATATAGTAAACTCTGTAGTATGTTACTTTTAGTTGCCAGAAAAGCTAAATAATAGTTTTCACATTTGGTAGATAGCTTGTGTGTGCTAATATTCATACTTGCGTTTTGAATTTTAAAGCAGTATTTCTTTTTTATAAGCAGATTTTGATATTTTTGTATCTTTTTAAACATATATTTTCTCAAGCCGCTTTGATAGATTAACATTTCTTTAGTTTATTAATCAACGTGCTTAATTGTATTGGTGTACTAATTTCCAGGATATCTAAAAATGTTTTACATATTTTCTGATTTTAATTGCCATGTGTACCTTTCGTATGCCAATGTGAAACGTTTTACCATTTAGGGCCCAGAGTGGGGTAATTTAAACAGATCATACCTCGAGTGCAGAGTGCGTTTAATCCGACTCGTTAATGTTAGTTATTCACTAAGCTTAGTTAAAACATAGTTGGCTTAAAGATGTTTTCTATTCAAGTTCCCCACAGTTCAAATTAACATTCAAATTACAATTCATGACAGATCACACAAGTGAATAGCCCTGCCAATGTCGTCTCAGAATTTTTTTGTTATCTAAAAAGAAATAAAAATGCATATCAACGAAAAATGCTGGCGGGCTCATAGTTCGGACAAGCCAACTGTCAGACGCTGGGCAAGGGGGTGACTTTGTGACATTGGCTTCTTACGCTCAAACATGTCCTTGACAGACACCTGACTGTGGGCAGATGAGCGGGAACTGCTCAAGGCGAGAGACAGAGTGGCGGATGGTTGAGAGGGGGCAAGGAGGACAGCAGTGGTTGACGTGGCTGAAGATGCTGGACCAGGAGGAGGATAGCGGCTTTGAGTTTGTGTGCTGCTTGTACTCATGTGTTGATCCCATAGGCGATTGTGATGTGCGATCATGTGCCTACGCAAAGCAGTTGTACCTAGGTGGGTGTTGGACTTCCCACGACTCAGTTTCTTTTGGCACAGGTTGCAAATGGCATCGCTGTTGTCACAGGCAGACACACAAAAAAAAGCCACACTGCTGAGCTCTGCAATGACGGCATTCTGGTGGTGGACACAGCATGCATTGATTGGCGTGCTGTCGTGCTGACCCCGGGTGCCGATGCATGCTGTCTGACTATGCCACTAGCTCATTGCGACGACCTCCCCCTGCTTCCAACTCGTCTCCTCCTCTCTGTCTCCCCATCTGAACTTTCCCCCTGTTCTTCTTCTCTTCTAGCGGGCATCCACGTGATATCCATGGACACATCGTCATCATCAACCGCTTCACTTGTATCTGACAACTCAGCAAAGGAAGCAGCAGCGGGTACAACATCATCATCATCACACCGTACATCCATGTGTGTAATGCTGCCTGCCTGAGACATAGACCAGATATGAGTGGCACTGTGCACTGGCAGAGGTCTGCAGAGCACACGCTGTAGGCCTGACACACCCGCTTGAAGACAAGTAACTGCTATTCAATCTATAACAGTGAAAAAAGTTTTTTGGTTTTAAATGCACGCTATTGTGACACCAGATATGAGTGGCAATGTGCACTGGCACAGGTCTGCAGAGCACACACTGTAGGCCTGACACACCCGCTTGAAGACAAGTAACTGCTATTCAATCTATAACAGTGAAAAAAAGTTTTCTGGTTTTAAATGCACGCTATTGTGACACCAGATATGAGGGACAATGTGCACTGGCACAGTTCTGCAGAGCACACGCTGTAGGCCTGACACACCCGCTTGAAGACAAGTAACTGCTATTCAATCTATAACAGTGAAAAAAGGTTTTTGGTTTTAAATGCACGCTATTGTGACACCAGATATGAGGGGCAATGTGCACTGGCACAGTTCTGCAGAGCACACGCTGTAGGCCTGACACACCCGCTTGAAGACAAGTAACTGCTATTCAATCTATAACAGTGAAAAAAGTTTTTTGGTTTTAAATGCACGCTATTGTGACACCAGATATGAGTGGCAATGTGCACTGGCACAGTTCTGCAGAGCACACGCTGTAGGCCTGACACAGCCGCTTGAAGACAAGTAACTGCTATTCAATCTATAACAGTGAAAAAAGTTTTTTGGTTTTAAATGCACGCTATTGTGACACCAAATATGAGGGGCAATGTGCACTGGCACAGTTCTGCAGAGCACACGCTGTTGGCCTGACACACCCGCTTGAAGACAAGTAACTGCTATTCAAACTTTAACAGTGAAAAAAGTTTTTTTGGTTTTAAATGCACGCTATTGTGACACCAGATATGAGTGGCAATGTGCACTGGCACAGTTCTGCAGAGCACACGCTGTAGGCCTGACACACCCGCTTGAAGACAAGTAACTGCTATTCAATCTATAACAATGAAAAAAGTTTTTTGGTTTTAAATGCATGCTATTGTGACACCAGCTATGAGTGGCAATGTGCACTGGCACAGTTCTGCAGAGCACACGCTGTAGGCCTGACACACCCGATTGAAGACAAGTAACTGCTATTCAATCTATAACAGTAAAAAAAGTTTTTTGGTTTTAAATGTACGCTATTGTGACACCAGATATGAGGGGCAATGTGCACTGGCACAGTTCTGCAGAGCACACACTGTAGGCCTGACACACCCGCTTGAAGACAAGTAACTGCTATTCAATCTATAACAGTGAAAAAAGTTTTTTGGTTTTAAATGCACGCTATTGTGACACCAGATATGAGTGGCAATGTGCACTGGCACAGTTCTGCAGAGCACAAGCTGTAGGCCTGACACACCCGCTTGAAGACAAGTAACTGCTATTCAATCTATAACAGTGAAAAAAGTTTTTTGGTTTTAAATGCACGCTATTGTGACACCAGATATGAGTGGCAATGTGCACTGGCACAGTTCTGCAGAGCACACGCTGTAGGCCTGACACACCCGCTTGAAGACAAGTAATTGCTATTCAATCTATAAGAGTGAAAAAAGTTTTTTGGTTTTAAATGCACGCTATTGTGACACCAGATATGAGTGGCAATGTGCACTGGCACAGGTCTGCAGAGCACACGCTGAAGGCCTGACACACCCGCTTTAAGGACACTGACTGCTATTAGCTTACACTGGAAAACTTGTTTTCTTTGTAAAAGCACGTTATAGAGACACCAGATATGAGTGGCAACTGTCAAAGTACACAGGCAGGGGTCTGCAGAGCACACGCAGAAGGCCTGACACACCCGCTTTAAGGACATTGACTGGTATTAGCTTACACTGGAAAACTTTTTTTCTTTGTAAAAGCACGCTATAGAGACACCAGATATGAGTGGCAACTGTCAAAGTACACAGGCAGGGGTCTGCAGAGCACACGCTGAAGGAGGCCTGACACCCAGACGCTTGCAGACAACTAACTGCTCTTCAATCTATTACAGTGAAAACATTTTTTTTTAAAATGTTAAGCTTAAGCTATTGTGACAATTGATATGAGCGATGGCACTGACTGGGCAAATGGGCACAGCATCCACTGAGCCTGACACAGAAGCTGGCAGACAACTAACTGCTCTTCAATCTATTACAGTGAAACATTTTTTTAATGTAAAGCTTAAGCTATTTTGACAACAGATATGAGTGGTGGCACTGACTGGGCAAATGGGCACAGCATCCACTGAGCCTGACACAGAAGCTGGCAGACAACTAACTGCTCTTCAATCTATTACAGTGATTTTTTTTTAAATGTAAAGCTTAAGCTATTGTGACAAAAGATATGAGTGGTGGCACTGACTGGGCAAATGGGCACAGCATGCACTGAGCCTGACACAGAAGTTGGCAGGCAGGCAACTGCTCTTCAATCCATTACAGTGATTTTTTTTTAAATGTAAAGCTTAAGCTATTGTGACAACAGATATGAGTGGTGGCACTGACTGGGCAAATGGGCACAGCATCCACTGAGCCTGACACAGAAGCTGGCAGGCAGGCAACTGCAATTACATTACACAGAAAAAAAAATAAAGCAGACTGATGTTCTAGCCCTAAAAAGGGCTTTTTTGGGGTGCTGTCCTTACAGCAGAGATCAGATGAGTCCTTCAGGATTGTAGTGGACACTGAATACCCTAGCCTAGCTATCAATTTCCCTATCTAATGAGCAGCAGCTACCCTTTCCCTCCTCTCACTAAGCATGCAGCTTCCAAATGAATCTAAAATGGATGCTGGGAGGGAGGTGGGAGGGTCTGCTAGGGAGGGTGTGCTGCTGATTGGCTGGAATGTGTCTGCTGATCGTGAGGCACAGGGTCAAAGTTTGCTCAATGATGACGAATAGAGGGCGGATCGAACCGCCCATGTATTTGCCCACGGCGGCGAACGCGAACACGCTATGTTTGCCGGGAACTATTCGCCAGCGAACAGTTCGGTACATCACTAATCCTAACACATTGTCAACTGTCCATTCATGTCTCAATCCATAAAACCTTAACTTCCTCTTCTAGAACTGATCACACACCTCCCTCCCCCCTCTCCCCTGACAACGGCTAACAGGACACTTGCAAAATGTCTTTCCTGGTACAGTTCAAGAAATAGTCTTTGTAGAAATGAACTTGAAAAACAGTTAGTAAAAAGCAGCATATAATTATAGGAATAAGGAAAATAGGAGAACCTATTAACGAAATTATAGGCAATAGGTAGAAGGTGAAATAATAGAAATAGAGGTTTAGGCAATATGCTCCAAACAGGTTATTAACAAGATATAATTGGATATAAAAGTATAGGATATTTAGAGAGATAAGTAAAACAAAACAGAACAGCAAGCTTTCAGAATTGCAAGTAAAATAGATGCCGCCACCAGATTGATTTTCCCCTCTAGTCGTTCCTCTTACTCCTTTGTCAGTCCTTACATTGGCTTCCTGTATCCTATAGGTGTCAATCCAAAGTGCTAACCCATACATAACCCATACATAACCCATACATAACCCATACATAACCCATACATATAAAGCACTGAACAATTTTAGACCCTCTTATATCTCTTCACAGATCCATAGGTATGCCCCTTCTCGGTCCTTCCACTCTGCCCATGACCTTCTCCTGTCCGCTCACACCCGTACGGCCAACTCGCGCTTGCAGGACTTCTCGCTGATGGCTCCTTACCTATGGAATAGCCTGCCTACCCTTATCAGACTCTCTCCTAGTTTTCAATCCTTTAAGAAGTGCCTTAAAACCCATCTCTTTAGGAAAGCTTTTGGCCTCCCAGAGTAACCTCTACCTTACCCTGTCTCTTGCTTTCTCCTAAAGGGCAGCACTCTACTCTCTCCTCCAGATCTGCTTCACTCCCACCTTATTTGATTTATATTTACTGTGCTAATGTGTTTTATACCCCACCTCCTATAGACTGTAAGCTTGTTTAAGCGGGGTCCTCTCCAACCTATTGTTCCTGTAAGTTTTCTTGTAATTGTCCTGTTTATAGTTAAATCCCCAACTCTCATAATATTGTAAAGCGCTACGGAATTTGTTGGCGCTATATATTATAAAAAGAGATAATAATAATAATAATAATAATAATAGACAATTAGGAAATCAGGCCCTGGAAGGAGCACTGGTAATTCAGGCAAATAATAATGGTTAGTAGTGTAGTCCAGGTTGGTATGATACAGGTTTGTAGTGTAGATCAGGGTGATATAAAGCAGGTTAGTAGCATAAAACAGGTTGATAGCGTAGTTCAAGTTGGTATGAAGCAGGCTGGTAATAAAGCAGGTTTATAACAAAGGTTGATAACGTCGATCAGGTTGGTATCAAGAAGCTTGGAAAGGTAAAGTAGATAGAAGCCAGGATCAGAAGTCATCTTATACAAGCTCAGTCTCAGAACCGGTGAGAACACTTTGTTAGTTCGTTAAAGGTCTGTGGGAACGTTACCAAGTAAAACTCACCTCAGCAGCGGACACGCCTAGAAGCATGTGAGACGCCAGTTGCTGTGTGCTAGAGTATTTTATGGCCCTTCTACTCTGTGCCCATAATTTTCTTGATGTGTGCATGATGTCACGCTGTCACTCATGCATGTTCCTACCGTGTCCCTCCTCTGTCCCCCACCCATTGGCTGTGGGTGGGGACACTTAAATTACAAAGGGGGGGACCTACTGTCTCCCCCATCCATTAACATGGGTGGGGGCCTTAATTGGCAAAAGGGGGGACCAACTGTTCCCCCAGCCCCCACCCATGAATGGTGGGTGGAGGTCCTTAAATTACAAAGGGGGACCCCTTCTGTCTCCCCTATTCATGAGCGGTGGGTGGGGCCTTAATTGGCAAAAGGGGGAGACCAACTGTCTCCCCCCGGATCCCACCCCATGGGCTGCAGATGTGGGCCAATAATTGACAAAAGGGGGGTATCTACTGTCTACCCCTCAGCCCCCATCTATGAACGGTGGGTGGGAGTTCTTAAATGACAAAGGGGGGGACACCGTCTCACCCACCCATGAGCGGTGGATAGGGGCCTTAATTGGCAAAAGGGAGGGGACCAACTGTGTCCCCACCCAAGCCCCTACCCATGGGCTGCAGGTGGGGGCCATGAAATGACAAAATGAGGGGACCTACTGTCTCTCCCCCACCCACCCATGAGCTGCAGGTGGGGAAACTTAAATGACAAAGGAAGAGCTACTTTCTCCACCCCTCAGCACCCACTGATGGGCTGCAGGTCCTTAAAAATAAAAAAGGAGGACCTACTTTCTCCCCCTCCTGGCCCCCACCCATGGGTTGCAGCTGGGGGCCCTTAAATGACACCCAGGTGTGGTGGGTGTGGATCCTTAAATGACACAAGGTGGGGGAACCTACTGTCTCCCAACCCGGGCCCTACCCATGAGCGGCTGGTGGGGGACTTAACTGGCACACAGTTAGTCTACCCCCTGTGACAAACTGCCCTTTGCCACTGGGCATTGGAGAGGACTGATCGCTAGCCTCCTGCCCTGCGACTATGGCCCTGGGATGTATTGCCCTTTAAGAACTGCATTTGGGCATAATGGATTTTTGTATGCTGTTCCTGGCCCTTTAAATACTTTGGAGCAGTGTTACAACTTTTAAACTGGCACTTCGAATGCAGTCGAAGTGCCGAAGTCGTCGAAGTGCCGAAGTCGTTGAAGTGGCCGCCATTCGACAAACGAACACGCGGCGGCGGCCATTTTAACTTATTCGAACGCGGTCAGCGGTGTGTGCAGCCAAATCTATGGAACTGTTTGCGGCTACCCAATTGCACGAACACCGCTGACCCATACCTTCTTCGACACCGCGGCTGGAGACTATGTCCCGTTCGAAGATTCGAACGCTCGTTCGATTGGGACTTAGTCAATTTATCAGTGTAAAATAGACCGACCGCACAGCCCAAATCCATGGAACTGTTTTGGGCATGAAAATGTGCTTGCGGTCGGTCAAAAGAGACTTTTTAATATTTCTGGAACCACTGAGCGGATTTTCACGAATTTTGAATATGTTGTTCCACAAGTGTGTTGTTCATAAAAATGTAAGTTTTATTCATGTACTATGTAAAATGAGAAAGTTATAAAAGTGTATGAAAATGTATAAGTTTTAGCTTGGAGATAATTGAGGAGATTTAACTTATCTCCCAAGTAGAGGGGAGGGAATATGTGTAATGTAACTGTTATCTTACTGGTTAATGCCTAATTGCCTATGGGCGTCTCCCTTGCAGGGGAGCACTGCATAAAAGCAGAGTATCTGCCATTAAACCAGAGATCTTCTTGACCCACAATACATAGCCTTGTCTTGTTATTGGAGGGAACTGCTATATCACAATGGGGATTGCTATGCTCTGCATACTCCCTTGAGCTTTAATCACTTAGCTCTTGCTCCTGATACGCTCTCCTGGAGGAGAGGTCTTCCCCACACGGTCCTGGAGGACAGAGGCTGATTCCAGGGTGAACGGAAGACGGCGTGGCTCCAGTTAAGCTACGGTGGTTGTGGAGTCTGCGGTGGTTGTGGTGTCCAGTGCGGTGCTTGTGGTCCTCGGCGCAAGCTAGGAAGCATCCATCAACGGAAGGTGATCCGTTACACCCCCCTTTTGCAAATTAAGGCCCTCACCCATTGTGGCGAAACCAACCTCGCCACTGGGCCCTGGAGAAGCCTGTTTGCTAGCCTCCTACCTACTGACTATGGCCCCTGGGTTATTTGGGGCATATTGTACGTTATATGGCGGCTACTGGCCCTTTAAAATCATCTATGGACAGATTGGGACTTTTGGGACTACTGTCCCTTTAAGACTGTGGAGCATATTTCAGTATATTGCCTTTCATATTATATATGTTATACTGTGTTCAGTTTTACCTGGGATATGTATGCAGCATTCACCTGATTGTTCGGTAGAATCCCTCCATTCAGTATATTGAGGGAAACTACCGAACAACCAGACCACCCAGGACTAAGTGTGCCTCCAATTACCGTTTGCAACAATGTTGCAAACGGGTAATTGGCAATCCGTGCAGTGTGGTCTTTGTCCTCTGGGTGGCCGCCATTCGGGAAACGAACACGTGGCGGCGGCCATCTTAAACTCCCGAACAGCGGTGTTTTGCCGTCGAGTGTCTGGAACTAAAATCGGACACTCGACTAGGCAAACACCGCTGAGACCTCCATACTTCCAGAAATTCGTATAGAAACTACCGAATGGCCCGCCGCTCGGTAGAAAGAACCCCTCAAACAAGGGAATTCATTCAAACCCTCTCCAGGCTCTATAACACAGGCAATTCGCCTGTTTTCATTCCCTTGTTTGTGACCGACCGCAGGGCCAAAATGCATGGAACTGTTTTCGGATACTTTACCCATGCGGTCGGTCAAATCTTTGGAACCCCATATCTCACGAACCGTTCATCCGAATGACTTGAATTTTGAATATGTTGTCCCCCTGAATAAGGGCTTTAAAGGTGTACCCCCTGTTTTTGGGGTACATCCAGAACTTGGCTGGAAAAGTGTACCGGATAATTGGGTTTAATGTTATCTGAGGGGAGGGGATGTGTGGGCTGAACCATGTATGTGATTGGTTATTTTATGCCTCCCCCTGGGTGTGGCCTGTATGTGTATTATTGTAATAAAAGCCAGGCTGGATGAGACAGTCCAGAGTTCCTGTTTTACCCTCAAAGTGATGTGTCGTCTCATTATTGGGGGGGAGGATTTATTGCATGCTGTTCCAGTTGACTGCTAGGAGTACAAGCCTTTTCGTATGGTTCCTATTCAATGGTCTACAGCATTCATATGCTTGGGAGAATTTAAAGGTTTCTCGGATTCGGTGATTGTGGTGTCTGCCAGAGTGCTTGGAGTCCTCAGGAAGCACTAGGAGCATCCATTAACGGAGGTACCAAGTCGGGGTGCCAGGCGATCCGTTACACCCATCGATCATGGCTGGGGGCCACGAAGGGGGGAGACAGAAGGTCATGGGTGATGGTCGAGGGGAGACACTAGGTCCCCTGTTAATTATTTTTATAGGTGCCCCACTAAGGGGGCCACATGCTGTTCACTGTTTAGTAGACATGACTCTACTCGCAACATAGCGATTAGGGGCATTAGAGATTTTGTAACCACCCTTATGCTAATATGGGGGTCGTATTTACCCTCATATAGTAAAGGGATGTAAGGGGGGGTTATTAAGTGATGGGGAGCACTGCTCCCAACGGCTTCTATTTTTACATATTACATGGAGGGAGCCATGAGCCTGTAGCTCCCTCTTTGTAATAAATGAAATGAACTGTCTTCATTCTGTCGAAGCCCGTTCACTCATTGAAATTTCTATTCATTCCCATGCATCTTTCTGACAAATGAACAAATAGCCGTACTTCCTGTCTTTATTTTGGACAATAGCGAATGCCCAAGTTAAACTGGGCTCAGGTGGGAATTTCACAGTGCTATCTAGTGTGGGTAGATGACATATCCCACAGGGCTTCCATCTGCCCACTCTGATATATTGGCGCCCAGGACCTAGGTCCAGGCAAGAAATCAACAGGTAAAAAAGATTGCAATGGGGAACCTACAGGCATTTGGGGATGACTAGGGGGACAATTAGATGTAGTAAAGTCGGGAGGGGGGGATAAAAAAATGTATGTGGCCATGACAGTGTCCTTTAAGTTTTGCATGTTGGTTATTAGACCTTCTTTGAATTGAGTCATCACACTCCTGGGAAAAATGTATCTTAACCCGATCAAGCATAAATTTAATTTGCTAAAGACAAAACTGAAGACAGAAAGACCCATGAACAAACAACAATTGTAGAAAGCATCAGTAAAGGAAACTCAGCATTTGGTGATGTCCATGCATTCAAGACTTCAAGCAGCTATTGCTTCTCGACAAAGTATTAAAAAATAACATTTTATTTATTATTGTGTTAATTTGTGCAATTTCTAAATGTTTCATACAATACTTTTGTTCAACCCCTTGACTTAAAGCTGAAAGTCTGCACTTCAATTGTATCTTGATTGTTTCATTCAAATACATTGTGGTGGCATACAGAGCCAAAATTATGAATACTGTGTCAGTGTCCAAATATTTATGGACCTAAGTTTCAGCAAGTGAACAGTCATTTCTTGAACTTCAAAATACAAGATACACCTTGAAAAAATAAAAGCAGAGAACATACATAGTGAAACACCATTAAGTAGAGTGTTTTTTTCACGTAAGGGTTTGTCAGTCAATATATTGTAAAGATACTGTTATCTTACTGAAACTGGCCTTTTTAAAGTTATATGTTTAGTATACCCCATGTGCATTTGCTTTTTTTAGTTTGTTTTAAAGGACACTATATTGTGATCACTATTTCCCAAGTGCTCATCTACTTGAATGTTGGTCAAAAGATCAACATTGTTTGTTATAACCAGATCTAGACAAGCATCCTTTCTAGATGGTGCTTGTACAAGTTGTGACATGAAGGTGTCATTTAACACCTTCAAAAACCTGATTCCCTTTGCTAAACTACTAGTTCATCTATCACAATTTATATCCAGGTATTTAAAATCTCCAATGATTAATCTGATACCCAGATATGCAGCTTTGCCAATTTTCTCAAACAGCATTTCTTCCTCATCAATATTAACAACATTTGGTTTATAATCTATCCCAACCAATAATTGATTTCCCTTCTTTTGCCCCAAGCAGATATCTACCGATAAAGCTTCCACATTTTCCTCATTACAGGCATGGGTAATAACAGGTAATATCTCAGAAAATACCACCTTGGATGCCAACTTCTTAAGTTTGCTACTTAATTCCCTAAACTCATTTTTTTAAGATCCTCCATCTACCTCTAACTTTGTCATTCGTACCAATATGGACCATGACAGCAAGATCATTACCAGTCCCTACCAATAATCTGTCCACTCCATCAGCAACATTCTGGACCCGAGCACCAGTGAGACAGCAAACTGTCCGGCTGAGATGATGAGTGCGGCAGATTACCCTATCTGCTCTCTTAATAATAAATTTCCCTACTACCACATCCTGTCTAGCCTTCCTTACATTCTCACCCTCACATGTACTAGAGGGGTTGTTCCTTTGGCTGTTAGAAGGAATAACTTCCACCAGTACAGCTACTATGGAGCTGAAGCTCCCAACGTCTTCACTTAAACGGACAAATCACAAAGTCAGGACTAGTTAAACCTTTACTCTTCCCTTCCCCCGCTATGTCGCCCAACTGTCACCCTTCTTTGTGCTTGTTTCCCAGCTGTCTTAGGTCATCACACTCCACTACCTGCCCACACTAAACTCTGCTCAGTGAGCAGCAGACCCCTTTAGATTGTCAATCTGTTTCAATGTCGCATTATGCTTCTCCAGATTTCCAATCTAAGCTTCCAGAGAAGCCACACACATGTCACAGAGGTATGGATCCTGGCAGGTACATCCAGGCATGCATACATGTTACAAGATGTGCACTGAGTCAGACAAGCAATATTGCTAACACTCATTTACCCAGTTACCAAAAATACATAAATAAGTAAAATATCTTGATACTTTTTCTATTAGACCGATAATCGATTAACCCAATTTAATAAAACAACAATACAAATAGATATCCTCTTCCATTAAGGGATGCAACTGTATTTACTAAATTGGACTTGGACTTCTAAGAATAGGGAAAGAATGGCAGATAACCTTCTGAACCAGGTATGGACATTACATATACTATATAATGCATTTTGGACTATACAATGCCCCAGTTGCCTTTCAGCATTTCATACACAATGTATTCAGAGATATTCTCTTATTCTCCTCTGATCTTCAACAACATTGGTTGCATGTAAAAAAAAAAAAAAAGATTAGATCATAAATTACATGTCAAACCAGAGAAAAGTGTTTTCTGGGATATGTCATTTCCAAATCTTCAATCCAAACGAATTCTAAGAAATGTGAAGCTATATAAAATTGGTCTATCCAAAGACAAATAGGTCAAAGATTTAATTGATTTTCTAATTTCTAACAAAAGTTCATATGTGATTTTTCTTCTATTATTTCTCCACTAAGCTTGTGCCAATCTTTCATTCCAGTGGGGTCCTATAAAACAATCTGCTTTTGACTACTTTAAGAATGTATCTCCACTTCTCCCTTTTTACAACAACCTAACCCACATTTACAATACATCCTTGAAGTTGATTTATCCAATCAAGCCATTGGAGCAGTACTGTCACAAGGGGAATGTCGATCCAAACTATAGTATCCTATAGCATTTCCATCTAAAAATTGTCACTTGCCAAAAGCAGTTGTAGTACTGGGGGAAAAGTACTTCTTTCTATGAAACTTTTCCTCAAACAATGGAGACATCTATTAGAGGATAGTCTTCACCCTCTTCTCATTTTTACTGACCATAAAGCATTAAGGGTACATCAAAAGACAAAAAATTGAACTTGAAATTATGATGATTGCCATTCTTTTTTGAGCGCTTCAAAATGCTATTTATTATTGTCCTGAAATAGAACAATTCCACCTCAACAAAATATTTTTAATCTTAACCAAAATATTAGACTAATGAATATGATCACTCATGGAACTCCTGGAATTCTCTTTCCAAAAATGATGCAACTCAGAATTGAATCATATAGGAAATATGGGCTCTTGTATAAAGTGTTTTTAGTGTACATGCAGGGCCTCTAAAATTGTACATTTTACAGGAATTCCTACAATTGCAGATTTTACACTTGCCAAGATTTTTTAAAACATTTTTATTGTAGCTCACAAATTCAAAGATATGTGAATAATCATAATAACATACAATAATATCATAAAGAGTGGATTGTACAATATTCTCAATGATGCTAGTGAGATTATTAACAATATAAGTCTACAAGGAAAGGCAGGTAAGTAATGTCAACAAAAAAGAAATGAAAATACACACGCTTGGCGTACGAAATGAACAAATCATCATACAAAATTGCATCGATGGAGATTTAGCAATTTGACATTTAGTTCAAGTACCAATATTCAGGCAGGCTCCAGAGATACTATGTAATCTAATAAGGTATATATCTAAGGGGAAGGGTTTTTCCATGCTCCCACAAAGAATAATTTAGCTGCAAATAATATTGTAGAAATAAGGATTTTAGAGTCACGTGAAAGAATTTTAAAAGAGCATTTGCCTCAGGTGAAAGGAAGAAATATATTATGAAAGCACTTCATCTCAGAATGAAGAAAGTTGTGCACAAGACCATAAAATATGGTCAGCAGTATCCCTGGATTCGGGTACAGCTCGAGAAAACACTGGGTACATTTTTGATGGCCTGTTTAGAGTAAGGTACCAATTAAAAAAAACTGTTTCTACAAGCCTCCAGATAATTTGCATTTTTACAGTATGATTTACTAAAGAACATCTGCATTCGGAGCATTGTTGATGGAATTTTCTGGAATTTGGACAGAATAAAATAAATCTTTGCCCAAAGGTTATAAAACTAAACCTGCATTAAAAACAAATCTGAACTGTTTACCCACTGGCAGTACAAGTATCCAGCAGGCAAATAGTTAAAAACCCTTGATGCCTTAATAATGATAAAGGGAAGGGGGTAGTGTCCCCTACCTGTCCGCACCCATGGGTAATATTTGGGAGCACTAATAGTAATAATGAAGGTGGGATGTATAGTCCCTTCCTCTGTACCCCCACCAATAGGGGAGGAGACTGGTCCTATATTTAAAAATAGCCCTTTCCCGATAGTCACAGGCAGACTGTGTTCCCCATGTTATTTCATAGGCCATGATATTGATATTGATATATTACTGGATGTATTCAGTTTATCTTCTGCCTCCCTTATGGAAATAATTAATGATTTGGAATGGTTGATAGAAGCAACCACATTGTACAACATGTGCAGAAGGGTTAGAGCAAGCATGTCAAACTTAAAGGCTGACATGGGCCAAATAAACAAGGTTATGTTTACGTGGCCCGCAAATTGATTCCAACCCGAAAGTGACGGGAATGGCACAAGTGTCGTTATGACTTAATGACGCTCGCAGACAAATCATGTGTGATGGACCACCTGGCACCCCAACCAGGTGCCTCCGCCAATCGATGCTCCTAGTGCTCACTGAGGACTCCAAGCACCACCAGACACCATCAGCACTGTAGTCCACACATCCAGCGTTACAGCTTGGTTGGGAACTCACCGGCTGAATAGTGATATAGCAATCCTCAGGGTAGATATAGCCATTTTCCCCACACATGAGACGAGGCTCAATGTTGAGGGTCAGCAGGAACTTTTTTTAATGGGACCACACTTGGCATTTTATGACAATCCCCATGCAAGGGATGGAAGTCTGAATTACAAAGTCACAGACCAATGACAACAGTGTTACAATACATAAACGGATAATCCCTCTTCTGAGCCTGGGAGATAATTGGATCAGGAACTGTACTAATCTAATCCAATTATCTCCAAGTACAGAAAAACACACTTTTTCCCAAACACCCCAAAAGTAACCCATAAACACATAAAACCCCACAAATGTTACATCTCCTGATAGCCCTGATTTGGGTAACCAATATATCGAAAAATCATCCAGATCAGTTCAGAGGTTCAGAAATATTCTGGAAGTCAATTATTTGACCGACCGCACGCATGGTCCCATGCCCAAAATAGTTCCAGAGAATCAGGGCTTGCAGTCGGTCTAGTTCGGTAGTTTAAAAACAAATAAACTACCGCACATAGTCAATGTTCTTACTTTGAAGATTGTTCCCCTCATCCAGACGAACGATTCCACTGAACACTGCCCTTCTAATTTGTATAGAACCGAACGCAGGCAATGATAGAAGTCCAGCGGTGTTCAGGAGTTTCTGTCTCCGATTTTAGTTACATGATTCATTTTAGATTCATGCCCAAACACTGCTGCCTGTGTTCATGCAAACAAGTTGGCCGCCACCTCGTGGATGTCCATAGGAATTGCAGCCACCCAGTCGAACAATTAGAACACTGCGGTGAGAAGTTGTTAATAGGTGTTCACAAGCTCCTGGTTGTTCGGTAGTCGAATGGGACAATTTTAAAATAGGAGGGGAATGCAAACTACCAAACAGAATAGCCAAAAAGGCACGAAGAAGGTCCTTTATGAGCCTTTGTGCATGGCCCATAGTCCTGAGGCAGGAGGCTGGCAAACAGGCCCCTCCAAGAACATGTGGCGAGGTTACTTTTGCCACATCTTGCTTACTAGGAAACCAGTTAAACCGTGAGACCAAGCCAACATGGTAACTAGGTGATAAATCAACAAATATCACAAAGTGAAAATGTATATATATATATATATATATATATATATATATATATATATATATATATATATATATTTATTTATTTATATCTTATTTAATACCTAAAGCATATTTATTAGGCCCTTTCAATATTCATTAGACTCTAATGAGTCTAATAGAGCCTGGGTGGAGTCTTATTGGGCAGTTGGGCTTAAAAGTGGTGGTGGTGACTGATATCCCGGCACATGCACAATCTGCTGCCCCCCCATCCAATTTCTACAAAACCACAGCACCCACTCTACTAAACCCCAGCACTGCCCTCTACAAAAAGCCAGCCCCCACCTCTACTAAATCCCAACCCCTCTATACAGCCCCTACCTCTATTAAACCCCAACCGCCCCTGCACAAAACCCCAGCCCCCAATTCTATTAAACCCCAACCCCCCGTAAAAAACAAGCCTACACCTCTATTAAACCCCACCCCATCTGTATTAAACCCCAACCCCCTGTACAAAACCAAGCCCCAGCTCGTTTAAACCCCAACCCCCTGTACAAAACCCAATCTCCCACCTCTATTAAAACCAAACCCCCTGTACAAAACTTAAGCACCTACCTCTTAATTAAATATCAGCCTCCAGACTCAGACTCCACTCACCTTGTGTATCCAGAGTCCTGCGTCTATACCCCCAATGGTTCCATACGCACCTTGTGACAGAGATGAAACCCCTTAAAGGCGGAGCATGTAGATATCCGCCCGCCTCCATATGCCTCTGTCTGCCTCCTGACCACCTCCACCCACCTCCATGCTCCTCTGGACCGCCTCCACTGGCCTCTGGACTGCCTCTGCCCACCTCCATGCTCCTCTGGGCCGCCTCTGCCAGTTTGCATTCATCTCCGTGCTCCTCCAGGTGACCTGTGCAATGAATATCTTTCGTGGGCTGCAAAAATATTAATTGTGGGCTGACTACGGCCTGTGGACCGTGACTTTGACATCCATAGGTTAGAGAATACTGCTTTTATAGCAGTTATGAGAGTGGGGAGGAATATAGGTTTGGATAAAGTAGCAAAAAAAAAAAACTTAAAATGTAATCTGTCAAAGGCATTTGACATCTTAAGCAACTAATACACAGAGTGTAGGTAGGGGGAACCATAGAGTATAGCAAAGACAGTACGAGTTTATTAGTCATTTGGCAGGAAGGGTTCCATACGTGATGCAAGAATTGAAGTATACATGTTAATATACATGTTCAGTAATGCTATGGGACACATTTCCTTGGTTTAAGCATAGCTATTATTTGAACAGTTGATAGGGCTTCAGGCATGGCTCCTGACAAAAAAAAAGAAAAAGAAAAAAAAGACTTAAAGCAGGTTATATTATCAGGCATTAAGATTTTTTTTTTTTAATATATGGCAGTAATGCCATCTGAGGCTGGTGATTTCCCCATTTTTAGACATTTGCTTGCCCCTAATATTTCCTCTTCTATAATTGGTTTAGCTACATCTACAGCATCTTACAAAAAATAGAGTGAATAGAAGGAATTTATATTATCAGTAGTGGGCTGTGAAATGAAATCATTGTCCTCTAGCTTATTTAGAACTCTATAAAACTCTGAAAAGACATTGGTGATTTTCTTGTAATTATATATTAGTTTGTCTATATAGGGGAATTTAGAAATTTTAAATAAATCCACATTCATCTTATCCCTTATGTCATTACACCACCCAGTGGCTAAAAAATGTAAATTGATACAAATGTTTCAGAATGTAGCAATATACCTAAGATAGACATAAAAGAAAGAAAAGAAAATGTTTCTATTACTGAAAAAAACTGTCTTTTTAGAAATTGCCATGTTCTTACCTAGTTTGTGTGCTAAGATTGTTTTTGCTTAGTTCAAAGTAATTAGTTAGGCAATCTGCTACATACGGTCTGTCTAGAGATCTCCTAATACCTCTACCATCAGTGGAGAACATCTCCTCCATTTCTTTAATGACATGAGCATGATTAGTCCATTCGATGATGCCAATGAAAAGGGAGATTACTTGGTGGAAGATTTGTCAGTCAGCCAGTTATCATACGGAGTATGTGAAATGTGGAGAAGAGAAGACAGTGTAGTTCCTTTTGACTACAAATACCATATACAATTTGTTTAACAAAGTGTTATATTTGTACCTTGTTTGGGATTTTTTAACCAAGGTTTTAATCTTCCTGTATGACAAGTCTTCTTTTGTGGTATATGTTCAAGCCTTCATCATTTAAAGTGAGAAACCAGAGACCCACTGTTTGTTTAACCCCTTAAGGACCAAACTTCTGGAATAAAAGGGAATCATGACGTGTCACACATGTCATGTGTCCTTAAGGGGTTAAATTTAAGGAGACTCTATAGTCACCAAAACAACTTTAGCTTAATGAAGCAGTTTTTTTGTGCATAGATCATACCTCTGAAGTTTCACTGCTCAATTTACAGCCATTTAGGATTTAAATCCCTTTTGTTTCTCTCTGTGAATGACATCGCCTGCATGAAACCAAACCATTTTCAATCCGATGCAACTTACCTAAAACGTTTTTATAATCTGCTTTGTAAATTGAACTTTAATTACATACTGGAGGCTCCTGCAAGCTATTAACAGAGCAGGAGATAAGACATTCTAAGTTAAACAGTATTTGCAATATAGTGAGTGTAAACATTAGATTACTCTTTACAGGAAGTGTTTATGATGACTATGCTGTCACATGCAGAGACGTCTGCCTAGAGCTGCATAAACAAAGTGCTTTAACTCCTAAATGGCAGAGAACTGAACAGTGAGACTGCAGGGGCATTATCTATACACCAAAGCTGTTTCATGTTGTTTTGGTGACTATAGTGTCCCTTTAATCTTTATTGAATTATTATTCTTCCAAAGGTTAAATATGACAGAACATTACTTACAATATGCATTACATAAAATATAAACAGAACCCTCCTAAAAAATTATATTACTATATTGATTTTTAAATTCAATCCATAAATGAATAAAAATAACCTATTTATGCATTGATATGTTTCATTAAAATATAATTCTTGGTGTTCCACTTAAAGGTGTAAAATAATTACAATTCTTATTCATGAAAGGGGTTTTAAAGGGACACTCCAGGCACCCAGACCACTTCTGCTCATTGGAGTTGTCTGGGTGCCAACTCCCACTACCCTTAACCCTGCAAGTGTAATTATTGCAGTTTTACATAAACTGCAATAATTACATTGCAGGGTTAACTCCACCTCTAGTGGCTGTCTACTAGACAGCCACTAGAGGTCACTTCCTAGTTTCTAGCACAGGTTTCCTGTGCTAGAGCGTCGCTGGACGTCCTCACGCTGTGTGAGGACCTCCAGCATCGCTCAAAACCCCATAGGAAAGCATTGAAATGATTTTTCAATGCTTTCCTATGGGGAGACGTAATGCACATGCGCGGCATTTCCGCGCATGCGCATTAGGTCTCCAGGGCCGGTGGGCGAGATTAGTCTCGCCCACCGGCCGACGTAATCACAAGGAGGAGCGTCGCGGAGGCGGAGACAGCGGCGAGGGACATCGCCGCTGTCCCAGGTAAGTCACTGAAGGGGTTTTCACCCCTTCAGTAACCGGGGATTGGGGGGTGGGAGGGAGAGGGACCCTCCAGTGCCAGAAAAACGGATCGTTTTTCTGGCACTGGAGTTTCCCTTTAATTAGGGAGTGCAATACCATGTTGAGTGACTTAAACTTGGTATAAAAAAGAAATACATTTGTTTTTCTCCTTTTTAATCTCTTTTTTCTTTAAGAACATGCAATTTTTTTGGCTACTGAAATAATTTTTTAAAGCTATTCTCATATTTTATGTTTTTTACTAGTATTAAGATATGCTTTATTGATGTTGCTTTCCATATCTAGCTGGTAAACTATTTGAGTTAACACTTCATTCCAATGGGGCGGGAGTGCTGATTTCCATTTTCTTGCTATAGGTTTATTAAAAGTCATCAGAGAATGTAAAGCCAAATATGGATCTTTGGAAAATATTTTGACCACTCACACTGCATCAAAAGAGCTTCTGATGGAAACACTTAAGAAATTTCAATGTATCTTTCCTAGTAAAATATTTAAATAATCTCAATAACATTTTTAAAGGGATACTCCAGGCACTCAGACCACTTCTGCCCATTGGAGTGGTCTGGATGCCAACTTCCACTACCCTGAACCCTGCAAGTGTAATTATTGCAGTTTTTATACTAGACAGCCACTAGAGGGACTTCTGTGTTCATAGAACACGAAAAGTACTTTAAAACTATGCTGGACATCCTCACGCTATGTGATGACCTCCAGCATCGAGGAAATCCCCATAGGAAAGCATTGAAAGCATCATTCAATGCTTTCCTAAGGGAAGGTCTAATGCCGCGCATGCACATTAGGTCTCCCCCGCTGGCTGACATCGGCAGGGGAGGAGAGAAGGTGGAACCTGACCCAGCGCTGAGGGACATCGGCGCTGGACTCCGGTAAGTCACTGATGGGGTTTTAACCCCTTCCGCAACTTGGGATATGTTTTCCTGGCACTGGAGAATCCCTTTAACCCCTTAAGGACCAAACTTCTGGAATAAAAGGGAATCATGACATGTCACACATGTCATGTGTCCTTAAGGGGTTAAGCCCGTCCAACAATTTATCCCGTAATGTGTTTATTTTGTATTTAGAGATCTCCAACATTGCAGGGAGGATGCTGGGTACATCTTGTTTACCCTAATAGGAATAAAGTACCACCTGTTAGCTAATTTAATTCATTAATATATAACAGAAGTGATTTTCTGTAGAGATCTACTCCAATCTTCATTATCTAGATGTATTCCTATTTTTCTTCCCAAATCATTTTAGCTGGAAAATCTTACTCCTCAGATGCCAATCTTATTAGTTCTTATGCCTTGGTGTTAATTCTATTTATAGGTTTGGGTGAAAAATCATCTCATTAGATTAGAGAATCTGGTGATAAAAGACCTAACTCTGATGTAACATCTCTGAAGATGGAAAACATTTGAGAAGAATGTATCAACAACATTCAGATCTTTTTAATACTATACCATGCGTCCATTAAATGACTAAGTACCTTTTTCTCCAATGTGCTTTTTACTTTATAAAAATCTTCCTCAATAGCAAGCTGTTCAGAAAAGTAGTTGTATCTTGCTCTAAATTATACCATCCCTGTAATTTAAAATTGTCTACTTGCAATCTATATATGTATATATACACACTATATCATTTTAATGACTGCATCGTTCATACCTCATTTTGATTTTCAATTTGCCAGAATTTTAAAAAAAGTTTTTTTTGCCCTTTTTAGTTACATTTGGAATCCCTATTCTGAACTATTGCTAGCCATATATCTGTGTTTCCTAACAAAATCATTTGGAACATACATGCCTACATGGGCATGGTGTAGGAATGTATTATAATTTTCTTAACCCACTAGAAGATTCCTAGTTTTTTTTTCCTTATTTCAGTGTATGGTTAGTATATCTAAGAAAATCCATATAATTTACCTTCATAATTTAATATTCTTCATAATTTTAATGCCCAAGTGATTAAAATGCTTCTCAATCTATATACTGTAAACGTATGGTTAATTTTAATATGATCTTTCATATCTCTAATGAAGTTTAGATCTAGTAAATATATTTTTTCCATATTTAATTTGTAATATGAAAGCATACTGTATGTCTCAAAATGTTTTCATTAGGGCTATGAGTGAAAATACTGGATTTGTTATAGTTATTAGAATGTCATCCGTATAAAGACTACTTTTTAATGCTAGTTGTTTTGTTTTAAAGCCACTAATGCTTGGGTTATTTCTTAGAGTGATTCCAAGAGACTCAACAGAGATGATGTAAAGAAGCAATGATTGTGGTAAACCTTGTGTTGTGCCATTTTTAAACAGAAACTAGTATGCACATATTTTGGGCCCACTTTTCTAGCTGTTGAATGTTGATACAGTTACCTAATTACTCTGTGGAACCTACTGTCTATGGAACCTACTGTCTCTTTAGGGACAACTGCATTAAATCCCAGTTGACTCCCTCAAACACCTTTTCTGCATCCATCGATAGAATCAGCAGGGCTTCACTAAATTGAGGATGTTATCAGTCTTCTGGTGTTGAAACACGAATATCTGTTAGGGACAAACCATTTTATGATCACAGTGGATTATAGTTTCTACAATAGGTTTAATAATAAGACATCATGTTCAAATCAACATTCATCAAAGATATAATGAAGATTGGACAAAACGTCAAAGTTAATTAACAAAAAATAGAAAATATAGAATTTCTCACAGAAAAGCAAAGGGAGACAATTGAGAAACAACAAAGGAAGAAAACAGAAGTGAGAGTGACAAATCTAGAAGACAGAGGCAGAAGAAATAATTTAAGAATAAGGAACATCCCGGAAGCTATTACACAAGATAATTTGGAAATGTATCTCTTTTTTAAAGCTCTTAAAATTAATATTGATGACAAAGTGGACTTTCTTGAAAGATCGCACCAAATATTCAAACCAAGAACACTTCTAGATGAACGGCCAAGAGATACAATTATTGCCTGTCACTCCTATACTTTCAGAGAAAACATTCTAAAAGCGGCAAGACAAAAGAAATTAGAACAAGGGAAATTTAACGATATAAAGATTTTTCCAGATTTGTCCTTTCAGACAAGAAAAGCAAGAAAACTATTTATGCCAGCTAAACTACGTCTAAGGGAAAACAATATAAAATATTGGTGGGGTTTCCGAACCAAACTTATAATAACTAAAGATGTGCTTACAGAGTCTTTTGACTCACTCGAGAAGATCACAAAATGGTTTGAAAATAAGGTTTAGTAATGATTAGATTATAAGTATGTAATGAGGTAATATGCACAGCTTTATAATGTGATTGGATACACGAAAGGAAGAGGTTTTTTTTTTCTCTCTCTCTTTGTTATATACAAGTAAATTAGATTGCTGTGATAAATGCTGTTTTTTTGGGTAATGCAGCAAGAGGAATATAAGGGTTTGGAGTTATTGGCAAACCGAGAGTACACAGCACAGTGTGTTTTCATGTTAAAAAAGGGGATTAATATGTTGCTGACAGGGGCAGTATATGGAAATAATTAATTGAAAATATGTACACTTGAATTGATTAAGATTTTTGAATAAGATTTTTGAATAGACACATAATAATGGCACCAAAGTACAGTTTTTAATCACAACGTTATAAACACTAGAGCTAAGATAGAAGTAAGCCTATCATAAGTCTCTATATGGTCCCTGGACCCAGATGGCAAACAATTGTTGGGATTGTAAATTACTGTGTGGTATAAGGGTCCTTATAAAAGCACATACTTTGGGGATAATTGTGATTTTGATATTGTTTCAATTAATTAGAGGGCTAAGGAGTAAGACAATCTTAGGGGGCGAATGTAGCTCAGCTTTTTTTTCCTTATTAAGGATACATCCTGGTGAGGATGAGATCCCAATCAGGGGGCTTTCATTTTTGGGATCTGTACTCTGAGATTGGGGCTCAGGGTCAAGGGTATGGATGCCCCTCGATTATGAGGGGATACTGTATGAATGATATGGTCAGTGTGTTAGTGGCTGGGGCGGAAGTTCATACTAGGAAGGAATTAACAAAGAAATTGCATTTAGAATATGGATAATAGTTCCTGGAGAATTATTTACAATTTAAATTATTTAAGTATGAGAGCCATTTTACTGATTTATAAGAGGATGAAAATACCTAATGGTTAAAATTATTTCGTTAAACACAGGGTTTAAATTCCCCATGCAAAAGAGCTATTTTATTTGATTATATTAAGAAAGAAAAAGCTCAAATTACCTTTTTACAATAGACGCACTGAAGAAGAGCAGACAGCCTAAGATTTATGCCACAAAGGTTACCAATAGTAACTTTCTGACTTGTAATTCGGTAACATTTCCGCCACTGTCTGCTTCTACCGGGGGTCTAGTAGCGTGGACACCCAGCACAGGTCGTTCTCCTTCAGCCTTTTTATATGAGGGTCCCTCAACAGGCACGGCCACATGAAAGACCCCATTTGCAAAAGGTTGGATGCCGAGCTACTCATTTCCCGTTCCCCCTCCTCACACAGAGCAGAATAGAGACTGTTCCCCCTACATAGGGTCACTTGGCAGATATGGATTGACACCTGTCCTCAGAGACCATGATACACACTGACACAGAGCAGAATAGAGACTGTTCCCCTACATAGGGTCACTTGGCAGATATGGATTGACACCTGTCCTCAGAGACCATGATACACACTGACACAGAGCAGAATAGAGACTGTTCCCTGTCCTCAGAGACCATGATACACACTGACACAGAGCAGAATAGAGACTGTTCCCCGTACATAGGGTCACTTGGCAGATATGGCGTGGTCATGGGAGGAGGAGGATGACTTTCACCTCTTCCCCTGTTAGATTCCCGTTGTGCTGTGACATCACCCTTATACGCTGTGTAAAGCATACTATTTAATTTGATCAGCATGGCCACTTGAGTTTTTATAGTTTTCACGCTGCTTGTAGTTTATATATGGTTCACAAAAATCAAACAAACGATAAAGTTAACATGTAAGGATTCAGAATTTTCTTTCAAACCCTTACACATTTTGTGTACGTATTGTTTCTATGATGTGCATAACATGTTCTTGTAAATGTTTGTTACATTTTTCCTGGAATTGTAATTTTTGAATCTGAATAAAGATAGTCAAATCCCTGATACACACTGACACGGAGCAGAATAGGGACTGTTCCCCCTACATAGGGTCACTATGTGCCTTTTTTTTTGGTTGGTTTTTGAAGCCACAGTGCAGCACCAGAGGGCCGAAAAATGAGGCATGCACACATGCCTGAAAAACTAAGTATTGTTGCAGCCGCTGCTGTAGCAACGGCCAGAAAAATTGATGTTTGTTTCACAGGCAGAAAGTGCCCTAAAACATTGCGGCTTGAACCCTAGTTGGTGGCGGATAAGTCACGCAAGTCAACCGGCATTCAGAGCTATAATAGTGTGTGGACAATTTTTAGCCCAAGGCAGCTCATCTCATCAGGCCTTTTTTAGTCGAATGTATCGCCCAGTGTCAGTCCCTTCGGGATCCATCCCTCATTCATCTTAATAAAGGTGAGGTAATCTAGACTTTTTTGACCAAGGCGACTTCTCTTCTCAGTGACAATACCTCCTGCTGCACTGAAGGTCCTTTCTGACAGGACACTTGAAGCGGGGCAGGCCAGAAGTTCTATTGCAAATTGGGATAGCTCAGGCCACAGGTCAAGCCTGCACACCCAGTAGTCAAGGGGTTCATTGCTCCTCGGAGTGTCGATATCTGCAGTTAAGGCGAGGTAGTCTGCTACCTGTCGGTCGAGTAGTTCTCTGAGGGTGGATCCCGAAGGGCTGTGGCGATGCGTAGGACTTAAAAAGCTCTGCATGTCCTCCATCAAAAACACGTCTTTAAAGCGTCCTGTCCTTGCCGGCGTGGTCGTGGGAGGAGGAGGAGAAGGATGACTTCCACCTCTTCCCCTGTTAGATTCCCGTTGTGCTGTGACATCACCCTTATACGCTGTGTAAAGCATACTTTTTAATTTATTTTGCAAATGCTGCATCCTTTCCGACTTGTTGTAATTCGGTAACATTTATGCCACTTTCTGCTTATACCGGGGGTCTAGTAGCGTGGACACCCAGTACAGGTCGTTCTCCTTCAGCCTTTTTATACGAGGGTCCCTCAACAGGCACGACAGCATGAAAGACCCCATTTGCACAAGGTTGGATGCCAAGCTACTCATTTCCCGTTCCTCCTCCTCAGTGATGTCAATGAAGGTATGTTCTTCCCCCCAGCCACGTACAACACCACGGGTACCAGATAGGTGACAACGAGCACCCTGGGATGCCTGTTGTGGTTGGTCTTCCTCCTCCTCCTCAAAGCCACATTCCTCCTCTGACTCCTCTTCCTCACAATCCTCTTCCAGCGTTGCCGCAGGTCCAGCAAGCGATGCTGATCGGGCTGTTTCTGGTGGTGATGGTGACCACAACTCTTCCTCTTCCTCTTCACGCTCATCTACGGCCTGATCCAGCACTCTTTGAAGGGCACGCTCCAGGAAGAAAACAAATGGTATGATGTCGCTGATGGTGCCTTCGGTGCCTTCGGTGCGACTGACTAGGTTTGTCACCTCTTCAAAAGGACGCATGAGCCTACAGGCATTGCGCATGAGCGTCCAGTAACGTGGCAAAAAAATTCCCAGCTCCCCAGAGGCTGTCCTAGCACCCCGGTCATACAAATATTCATTAACGGCTTTTTCTTGTTGGAGCAGGCGGTCAAACATTAGGAGTGTTGAATTCCAACGTGTCGGGCTGTCGCAAATCAAGCGCCTCACTTGCATGTTGTTTCGCTGCTGGATATCGGCAAAGTGCGCCATGGCCGTGTAGGAACGCCTGAAATGGCCATACACCTTCCTGGCCTGCTTCAGGACGTCCTGTAAGCCTGTGTACTTGTGCACAAAGCGTTGTACGATCAGATTACACACATGTGCCATGCACGGCACATGTGTCAACTTGCCCAACTTCAATGTCGCTAACAAATTTTTTCCGTTGTCACAAACCACTTTGCCGATATCCAGTTGCTGCGGAGTCAGCCACTTTTCCACCTGTGCATTCAGGGCGGACAGGAGTGCTTGTCCGGTGTGACTCTCTGCTTTCAAGCAAGTCAAACCCAAGACGGCGTGACACTGCCGTATCCGGTATGTGGAATAGTACCTGGGGAGCTGGGGGGGTGCCGTTGATGTGGAGCAAGACGCAACAGCAGAAGAGGACTCAGGTTATGAAAGAGGATGGAGTAGGAGGAGTAGAGGAGGTGGCAGCAGGCCTGCCTGCAAGTCGTGGCGGTGTCACCAACTCCTCTGCAGAGCCATGCATTCCATGCTTGGCAGCAGTCAGCAGGTTTACCCAATGCGCAGTGTAGGTGATATACCTGCCCTGACCATGCTTTGCAGACCAGGTATCAGTGGTCAGATGGACCCTTGCCCCAACACTGTGTGCCAGACATGCCATTACTTCCTTTTGCACAATCGAGTACAGGTTGGGGATTGCCTTTTGTGAAAAGAAATTTCGTCTGGGTACCTTCCACTGCGGTGTCACAATAGCTACAATTTTTTTGAACGCCTCAGACTCCAACAGCTTGTATGGTAAAAGCTGGCGGGCTAATAGTTCGGACAAGCCAGCTGTCAGACGCTGGGCAAGGGGGTGACTTTCTGACATTGGCTTCTCACGCTCAAACATGTCCTTGACAGACACATGACTGTGGGCAGATGAGCGGGAACTGCTCAAGGCGGGAGACGGAGTGGCGGATGGTTGAGAGGGGGCAAGGAGGACAGCAGTGGTTGACGTGGCTGAAGATGCTGGACCAGGAGGAGGATGGCGGCTTAGAGTTTGCGTGCTGCTTGTACTCATGTGTTAATCCCATAGGCGTTTGTGATGTGCGATCATGTGCCTACGCAAAGCAGTTGTACCTAGGTGGGTGTTGGACTTCCCACGTTTCTTTTGGCACAGGTTGCAAATGGCATCGATGTTGTCAGAGGCAAACACACAAAAAAAATGCCACACTGCTGAGCTCTGCAATGACGGCATTCTGGTGGTGGACACAGCATGCGTTGATTGGCGTGTTGTCGGGCTGACCCCGGGTGCCGATGCATTCTGTCTGACTGTGCCACGACCTCACCCTGCTTCCAAATCGTCTCCTCCTCCTCCTCTCTGTCTCCCCATCTGAACTTTCATCCTGTTCTTCTTCTTGCCGAGTGGGCACCCACGTAACATCCATGGACGCATCATCATTGTAGCGGAGTACAATATTAGACTCCACGATCTCCGCTGATATAACAGGTAAATCCACAGTCAGCGCTGAAAAGTAAGGCAATATCCCAATCCTCCCAATAACTGGACGAAACACAGTTTGGGAGTCAACTAACTGGCTTTATTCACAAGCTTGCATATTTATACAGTTCCCCATGCAAGGGGTTTCCTTACAGAGATTTCAGGGGATTTATCCCATCATGCAGTATAATTCTCCCAACAGGCATTGCTGCACGAGAAGGATACTCCCACTAAAATGGACGGTTAAGTGGATTATCCCCGCGTGCAGCAAAACTGACAATTCACATTAAAATACAGTTTTTGAGGTTTTTTTTTGCATAACCGAACGTTCAGTAGATAGCTGGGGTCTGAGCGCATCTTTTGAGAGAATACCGCTCAGCTCCCAGCTGAAATGACCGAATACCGCAACAAATAAGGTTATACATTGAAGTTCCCCTCAATCTGTCGATTGTACTTAGGGGAACGATCCTACCGAACACCGGGCTCCCAAACGGTCTGGAAGTACAGCGGTGTTCGTGTCGTCGAGATGCCGTTTTCAGTTCCAGGCGCTCGACGACCAAACAGCGCTGAAGAATAGAGGATCCAAGATGGCCGACCGCTGCATGGTCGGTAGTCGAACAACGGCCACCTAGGAGAGCCTCTAATTACCGATTGCAACATTGTTGCAATCGGTTAACAAGCGCCACACAACTCTAAGTGTGTGGTCTATCAGGGGAGCCCGTATTCGTTTGACGAACAGCCCGGATAGCCGCTGTTCATCGAATGAAGTACTTGCATGCTGGTAGCTTACGGCTGCCAGCATGTGAATTACCATAGCACAGTACACACAGCAAAATATACATAGCACACAGTACAGCCTACAGACAACCTTTCTACATTATAGTCCAGAAGTGGCTAGGTTTGCCACAATGCTCCCCCAGAACCAAGCCGGCATACACAGTCTGATCCCAACGGATTGGCTTGGGGAGGTCCGGGAGAGTACTCACAGATCACTTTTCAAGTTCAGTCTGTCTAGATAACCCGTCGGCGTTACCGTTTTGTTTCCCTGGTCGGTAATGGATTGTAAAATCGAAGGACTGCAGCGCCAAACTCCAGCACAGCAGTCTTGCGTTGTCCCCAGCCACACGGTTCAGCCACACCAACGGTTGTGATCTGTGAGTAGGGAAAAAGTTTGTCCATACAAATAAGGCTGTAACTTTTTGAGGGCCCACACCACGGCCAGGCATTCTTTTTCAATGGCGGCGTAGCTTACTTCACGGGCAACAACTTTCGGCTTAAGTAAGCTACGGGATGTTCTCCGCCATCTGCTCCCACTTGGCTCAGCACTGCTCCCAATCCAAACATTGAAGCATCTGTGTGGACAAGAAATCTTTTAGTTGGATCAGGAGCGGCAAGTACAGGAGCATTAGTTAAAGCAGTTTTGAGTTGTTGGAATGCCTGCTCACACTCTGGGGCCCAGACGACCTGTCGAGGAAGGTTCTTGCGGGTCAAGACAGTCAGGGGTTTGGCCAGGGCACTGTAATTGGGCAAGAATTTTCTATAGTACCCCACAGTACCTAGAAATGCTAGCACTTGGGTTTTTGTCCTTGGGGTGGGCCACTTGGCTACGGCTTCAATTTTGGCTGGCTCGGGTTTCTGTTGCCCACACCCCACCCGGTGGCCCAAGTACTGCACCTCTGCCATCCCTATATGACACTTGCTGGGTTTTAGGGTTAACCCTGCCTCTCCAATACGATCTATATGTTGTAGGTGTTCCTCCCAGGTTTGGCTAAATATGGCAATGTCGTCTAAGTGCGCACATGCATAACCTTGGAAACCGTCCAGTAGCCGATCTACCATCCGCTGAAAGGTTGCCGGAGCGTTTTTTTATCCCGAATGGCATGACCCGAAATTGGTACAGGCCAAACGGGGTGACAAAGGGCGACTTGGGGATGGCATCATCGGCTAGTGGAATTTGCCAGTATCCCTTACACAAATCTATGGTAGTGAGATACTGGCCACGTGCCATCTTATCTAGCAGCTCATCTATCCGGGGCATTGGGTAGGCATCAGACACTGTTTTGTCATTTAGCCTCCGGTAGTCGACGCAGAAACGCGTCGTGCCGTCCTTCTTAGGTACCAGCACTACCGGCGATGCCCAAGGGCTATCGGAGGGCTCGATAACCCCTAGCTGCAACATTTCATCCAGCTCCGTCTTTACATGTGTCCTGACTGATTCAGGGACACGATATGGAGCCTGTCGCATAGGTAGCTGCCCCGGGGTTTCGACTCGGTGGGTAGCTAGCGGAGTGTACCCAGGCAAATTGGAGAAAGTAGCCCCTTTAGCTACGATCAGCTCTTGTACCTGGGCACGCTCTTGAGGGCTTAGCCGCTGCCCCAGCTGAACCCCCTGGGACGGCTCTATCTGTTCTTCGGGCTCTAATAGGTCAGGTAGGGGTAGATTCTCCTGATCCTCTGAGGCTGAGGAGCATATAGCCGCCACGTCTTCTATCCTCTCATGGTAGGGTTTGAGCATGTTTACATGGAGCATGCGTCTCTTCCCTACCCCTGAACAGGGGCCAATCACATAGGTGGTGTCACATCTCTGTTCCACCACCTGGTATGGGCCTTGCCAGATGGCCTGCAGCTTGTCTGTGCGGACGGGTTTTAAAATCGAAACCTTCTGCCCCACTTGAAAGCTGCGGTCTCTGGCTCCCCTATCATACCAGCGGCGCTGGCGTTACTGGGCCGCATGGAGGTTGGTGCGCACAGTCTGAGTCAGCGCCTCCAGACGGTCCCAGAACTCCAGTACGTAAGATACGATAGGGGTTCCCTCTGGGCTACTCTCTCCCTCCCAATGCTCCCTAATTAGGTCTAACGGCCCTCGTACCCTCCTTCCGAACAGCAATTCAAAAGGAGAAAACCCGGTCGATTCTTGGGGTACCTCCCTATATGCGAAGAGCAGGTGTGGTAGAAACCGCTCCCAGTCTTTGTGCGCTTCCCCAAACGTACGTAGCATTTGTTTCAGCGTACCATTAAACCTTTCGCATAACCCATTGGACTGGGGGTGGTATGCCGAATTTATTATGGGCTTAATGCCACATATTTTCCATAGTTGTTGGGTGACCTCGGCGGTGAATTGGGTGCCCCTATAGGATATTATTTCTTGGGGAAACCCCACCCGGGAAAATATCTTCATTAAAGCCTCGGCCACCGTCTCCGCATGGATATTAGTGAGGGCTACGGCCTCAGGGTATCGGGTGGCATAGTCCACTACCGTTAAGATGAACCTTTTCCCAGAGGGACGGGGTTTGGGTAAGGGTCCCACTATGTCAACGGCCACCCTACTGAAAGGTTCTGAAATAATAGGGAGGGGACATATTTTAGCTTTGGGACGGTCACCTTGCTTGCCTACTGTAGCGGAGGGCAGTATTAGAATCCACAATCTCCGCTGGTTTCACAGGTAAATCCACAGTCAGCGCTGAAAAGTAATGCAAGTCCCCAAATCTTCCCAATAACCGGACGAAACACAGTTTGGGAGTCAAATAACTCGCTTTATTCACAAGCTTGCATATTTAAGCAGTTCCCCATGCAAGGGGTTTCCTCACAGATAATTCAGGAGATTTCTCCCAACAGGCATTGCTGCACGAGAGGGATACTCCCACTAAAATGGATGATTAAGTGGATTATCCCCTCGTGCAGCAAAACCGACAATTTACTTTAAAATACATATTTTAGACAATATTCGGTACATTGAGTTAACCGAACGTTCGGCAGATAGCTGGGGTCCGAGCGCATCTTTTGTGAGAATACCGCTCAGATCCCAGCTGAAATGACCGAACGCCGCAACAAATACTGTTCTGTATGGAAGTTCCCCTCAATCTGTCGATTGTATTTAGGGGAACGATTCTACCGAAAACCGGGCTTCCGAACGGCCTGGAAGTGCAGCGGTGTTCGCATCATCGAGTAGCCGTTTTTAGTTCGATGCTCGGCGCTCGATGACCAAACACCGCTGCAGAATAGACGATCCAAGATGGCCGACCGCCGCATGGTCGGTAGTCGAACGACGGCCACCCAGGAGAGCCTCTAATTACCGATTGCAACATTGTTGCAATCGGTTAACAAGCGCCACACGACCCTAAGTGTGTGATCTATCAGGAGAGCCCGTATTCATTTGGCGAACAGCCCAGATAGCCGCTGTTCGCCGAACGAAGTACTTGTATGCTGGTAGCTTACGGCTGCCAGCATGCGAATCACTATAGCACAATACACACACAGTAAAATATACATAGCACACAGTACAGCCTACAGACAACCTTCCCATATTATAGTCCAGAAGTGGCTAGGTTTGCCACAATGCTCCCCCAGAACCAAGCCGGCATACACAGTCTGATCTTAACGGATCGGCTTGGGGTGGTCCGGGAGAGTACTCACAGATCATTTTTCAAGTTCAGTCTGTCTAGATAACCCGTCGGCGTTACCGTTTTGTTTCCCTGGGCGATAATGAATTGTAAAATCGAAGGGCTGCAGCGCCAAACTCCAGCGCAACAGCCTGGCGTTGTCCCCAGCTACACGGTTCAGCCACACCAACGGGTTGTGATCTGTAGGGAAAAAGGTTGTCCATATAAATAAGGCTGTAATTTCTTAAGGGCCCACACCACGGCCAGGCACTCCTTCTCAATAGCGGCGTAGCTTACTTTTCGTGGTAATAACTTTCGGCTCAAGTAAGCTACTGGGTGTTCCCCGCCATCGGTTCCAACTTGGCTCAGCACTGCCCCCAATCCAAACATTGAAGCGTCTGTGTGAACAAGAAATCTTTTAGTTGGATCAGGAGCAGCAAGTACAGGAGCATTAGTTAGAGCAGTCTTTAGTTGTTGGAATGCCTGCTCACACTCTGGGGCCCAGACAACCTGTCGAGGAAGATTCTTACGTGTCAAGTCAGTCAGGGGCTTGGCCAGGGCGCTATAATTGGGCACGAATTTTCTATAATACCCTGCGGTACCCAGAAACGCTAGCACCTGGGTTTTTGTCCTAGGGGTGGGCCATTTAGCTACGGCTTCCACTTTGGCTGGTTACCGGTGGCCCAAGTACTGCACTTCTGCCATCCCTATATGGCACTTGCTGGGTTTCAGCGTCAACCCTGCCTCTCCAATGCGATCTAGTATGGCCCCTATGTGTTGTAGGTGCTCTGCCCAGGTCTGGCTGAATATAGCGATGTCGTCTAAGTAGGCACAGGCGTATTCCTGGAATCCGTCCAGTAACCGATCTACCATCCGCTGAAACGTTGCCGGAGCGTTTTTCATCCCGAATGGCATGACTCGAAATTGATATAAGCCAAACGGGGTGACAAACGCCGACTTGGGGATGGCATCCTCGGCTAGTGGAATCTGCCAGTATCCCTTACATAAATCTATGGTAGTGAGATACCGGCCCCGTGCCATCTTATCCAGCAACTCGTCTATCCGGGGCATCGGATAGGCATCAGACACCGTTTTGTCATTTAGCCTCCGGTAGTCGACACAGAAACGTGTCGTGCCGTCTTTCTTGGGTACCAGCACTACCAGCGATGCCCAGGGGCTATCGGAAGGTTCAATAACCCCTAGCTGCAACATCTCATCTATTTCCATTTTCATATGCGTCCTGACTGCTTCAGGGACGCGATATGGAGTCTGCCGCATGGGTAGCTGTCCCGGGGTTTCAACTCGGTGGGTGGCTAGCGGAGTGTACCCAGGCAAATTGGAGAAAGTAGCCCCTTTAGCTACAATCAGCTCTTGTACCTGGGCACGCTCCTGAGGGCTTAGCCGCTCCCCCAGCTGAACCCCCTTGGAGGGCTCGGTCTGTTCTTCCTGTTCTAATAGGTCAGGTAGGGGCAGATTCTCCTGATCCTCAGAGGCTGAGGCGCATATCGCCGCCACGTCCTCTGTCCTCTCATGGTAGGGTTTGAGCATGTTCACATGGAGCATACGTCTCTTCCCTACCCCTGAGCATGGGCCAATCACATAGGTGGTGTCACACCTCTGTTCCACCACTTGGTATGGGCCTTGCCAAATGGCCTGCAGCTTGTCTGTGCGGACAGGTTTTAAAATCAAAACTTTCTGTCCCACTTGAAAGCTGCGGTCTCTGGCTCCCCTATTGTACCAGCGGCGCTGGCGTTGTTGGGCCGCCTGGAGGTTGGTGCGCACTTCCTGAGTTAGCGCCTCCAGACGGTCCCTGAATTCCAGTACGTACGATAAAATAGGGGTTCCATCAGGGCTACTCTCTCCCTCCCAATGTTCTCTTATTAGGTCTAATGGCCCCCGTACCCTTCTCCCAAACAACAATTCAAAAGGGGAAAACCCTGTCGACTCTTGAGGTACCTCTCTATATGCGAAGAGCAAATGGGGCAGAAAACGCTCCCAGTCTCTGTGGGCCTCTCCAAACGTACGGAGCATCTGCTTCAGCGTACCATTAAATCTCTCGCATAAGCCATTGGACTGGGGGTGGTACGCAGAATTTACTATTGGCTTAATGCCACATATTTTCCACAGTTGCTGGGTGACCTCGGCGGCCCCTATCGGATATTATTTCTTGGGGAAACCCTACCCGGGAGAATATTTTCATTAAAGCCTCGGCCACCGTCTCTGCATGGATATTCGAGAGTGCTACGGCCTCTGGGTATCGGGTGGCATAGTCCACTACCGTTAAGATGAACCGTTTTCCAGAGGGACTGGGTTTGGGTAAGGGTCCCACTATGTCAACGGCCACCCTACTGAAAGGTTCTGAAATAATCGGGAGGGGACATAATTTGGCTTTGTGACGGTCACCTCGCTTGCCTACTCGCTGGCATATATCACAGGAGGTGCAGTATTGTCTCACATCTTTAGAAATCCCTGGCCAGAAAAATGCATGAGTTAACCTATATCGAGTACGGGTCATTCCTAGATGTCCGGACAAGGGGATATCGTGAGCAATCCTCAGTAGCTCGGGACGATATTTCTGGGGAACCACTAACTGTTTGGTGGTCACTGTGACTGACCCTCCCACTCCCCGTTCAGCAATGCGGTATAGTAGCCCTTTCTCCCAAGTGTACCGCTCCCCCTCTAGCCCCCCTTGGTCAGTGCGTACCCTGTCTCTGTACACCTGTAATGTGGGATCTGACTTCACCTCGGCTTCAAACTTAGCTGGGGTATCCCAGGACATACGTGTCGGGTGGGGGTCTTGGTCTCTTACCTGAGCCTCAGAGTGTGTTGGTGGAGCCGTGGTGCGAGCCTGTTGCCGTGTGGTGACTGGATGGGCTTCTTGGTAGGGAGCCTGTGGGACAAAAGCAGAGGTCATCTGGCCCAAGTCATTCCCCAGTACAACATCCGCTGGTAGGTTTTGCATGAGACCTACTTCCACAACCCCCTCTCCCACACCCCAATCCAAATGTACTTTAGCAGTGGGTAAATGGTACACTGCTCCCCCTGCCACCCTTACGGCCACTGATCCGCCAGTGTGAGCGGAACCTGGGACTAGATGGGGTGCGATCAAGGTGAGCGTGGCTCCGGAATCTCGGAGCCCTTGTACTTCTTTCCCCTCCAGGGTCACCAGTTGGCAATGATGCTGCCTGTTGTCGGTGGCTCGAACTGACATCACCTCGTGTAATACCCCTAGAGGTTCCTCGGGTTGGACGCTCCACATCTCTTGGGCCGCTGGTTCCCGTTGATAATAGTGGGCAGCAGCCCTTGGTGCTGGATTCGGTCGGGCTTGGTTCCAGGTGGGTCTGCCTCGATTTTGGGTGCATTCCCGGGCCATATGCCCCCACTGTTTGCAGCTGTGGCACTGGATATTGGCACGTCCATTATACCTGGAGGTGGGTGGTACAGTCCCTGGGGACAGGCGAAAAGGGGATGCAGTGGGAGCGTGGGGGGTTGGGACGTTGGGTGACCCCGTGGGTCGCGGGTAACTTTTGGAAAGGGTTATCTGATGCCTTCTTGCATCAAAATGTTGGTCGGCTAAGCGTGCCGCCTCTGTTAGGGTGAGAGGCTTCCTGTCCCGCACCCATTCTTGTATCACTGGAGACAAACCGTCGAAGAATTGCTCCAACAGCATTAACTGTCGCAATCCTTCCATGGTAGTGGCTTGGCTCGCTTGTATCCACCCTTGTGATGCTTGGTCTAGCTTGTGTGCCCACTCAGCATGAGAATCTTTATCTGGTTTTCGCAGGTTTCAAAATTTCCGCCGGTATGCCTCTGGGGTAATGGCATACCTCTCTAATATTGCTCGCTTCACTTTCTCATAGTCTTTGCTGTCCTCGCTGGGTACAGCGCGATATGCTTCGGCCGCCCGCCCTGCCAGCTTGCCTGCCAGCAGTGGGACCCATACTGCCCGTTCTAAGTCATGTAAATCACACAGCCTTTCAAAATCTTGTAAAAACCCATCGATCTCATCCTTCTCCTCGCAGAATACTTTAAATGCATGATAGGGAATTTTGGGTTTTACCTGGCTGTGGGGTGACCCAGTCGTGGGTTCTGCTCGAGACAATGTATGCTGTGGGCTGTGTGCCATCACATACTCCTGCACATTTGCCATCACCAGGTTCAGCATGTCAGCTGATATAGGCTGTGGCAAAAATGCCAGCCTGGTCCTCATTTCTCTCTGGTAGAGAGTTTCTTCCATGACTGCTGGGGGTGTAGCGCTGCGCGCTCGGTCTCCCTCCATCAGCTCGGCGATTAGTACAGCCTTGGGTTTGCTGCTGGCTACTTTTCCCCTGGCTTCTAGTAGTTCTTTTAACGTCTGTCTCTTTAGCTTAGAATAATCCGTCTCCATTCACTTCGGTAGTCGGTTCTTTTGCTGAATTCTACTTGCCATTCCCTTTTCTCATTCGGCAGTTGCAATTTGCACGAATTGCGCTTTTTCGGCTGTAAGGTCGGATCCCGTCGCTTGCCACCAATTGTAGCGGAGGGCAGTATTAGAATCCACAATCTCCGCTGGTTTCACAGGTAAATCCACAGTCAGCGCTGAAAAGTAATGCAAGTCCCCAAATCCTCCCAATAACCGGACGAAACACAGTTTGGGAGTCAACTAACTTGCTTTATTCACAAGCTTGCATATTTAATCAGTTCCCCATGCAAGGGGTTTCCTTACAGATAATTCAGGGGATTTCTCCCAACAGGCATTGCTGCACGACAGGGATACTCCCACTAAAATGGACGATTAAGTGGATTATCCCCTCGTGCAGCAAAACCGACAATTTACTTTAAAATACATATTTTAGACAATATTCGGTACATTGAGTTAACCGAACGTTCGGTAGATAGCTGGGGTCCGAGCGCATCTTTTGTGAGAATACCGCTCAGATCCCAGCTGAAATGACCGAACGCCGCAACAAATACTGTTCTGTATGGAAGTTCCCCTCAATCTGTCGATTGTATTTAGGGGAATGATTCTACCAAAAACCGGGCTCCCGAACGGCCTGGAAGTGCAGCGGTGTTCGCATCATCGAGTAGCCGTTTTTAGTTCCATTTTCGATGACCAAACACCGCTGCAGAATAGACGATCCAAGATGGCCGACCGCCGCATGGTCGGTAGTCGAACGACGGCTACCCAGGAGAGCCTCTAATTACCGATTGCAACATTGTTGCAATCGGTTAACAAGCGCCACACGACCCTAAGTGTGTGATCTATCAGGGGAGCCCGTATTCGTTTGGCGAACAGCCCAGATAGCCGCTGTTCGCCGAACGAAGTACTTGTATGCTGGTAGCTTACGGCTGCCAGCATGCGAATCACTATAGCACAATACACACACAGTAAAATATACATAGCACACAGTACAGCCTACAGACAACCTTCCCATATTATAGTCCAGAAGTGGCTAGGTTTGCCACACCTACTCGCTGGCATATATCACAGGATGTGCAGTACTGTCTCACATTTTTAGAAATCCCTGGCCAGAAAAATGCATGGGTTAACCTATATCGGGTAAGGGTCATTCCTAGATGCCCAGACAAGGGGATATCGTGAGCAATCCTAAGTAGCTCTTGATGATATTTCTGGGGAACCACTAACTGTTTGGTGGTCACTGTGACTGACCCTCCTACTTCCCGTTCAGCAATGCGGTAAAGCCTGGTCAGTGCATACCCTGTCCCTGTATACCTGGCATCTGACTTCAACTCGGCCTCAAACTTAGTTGGGGTATCCCAGGACATTCGTGTCGGGTGGGGGTCTTGGTCTCTTACCTGAGCCTCAG
Source organism: Pelobates fuscus (assembly GCF_036172605.1). Lineage (NCBI taxonomy): Eukaryota > Metazoa > Chordata > Amphibia > Anura > Pelobatidae > Pelobates > Pelobates fuscus. The sequence goes on from NC_086318.1 coordinate 256,605,918, forward strand.
AGTGTGTTGGTGGAGCCGTGGTGCGAGCCTGTTGCCGTGTGGTGATTAGATGGGCTTTCTGGTAGGGAGCCTGTGGGACAAAAGCAGAGGTCATCTGGCCCAAATCATTCCCCAGCACAACATCTGCTGGTAAATTTTACATCAGTCCCACTTCTACTGTCCCCTCTCCCACACCCCAATTCAAGTGTACTTTAGCAGTGGGTAGTCGATATACTGCCCCCCGCCACTCGTACTGCCACAGATCTGCCAGTGTGTGCCAAATCGGAGACCAAATGGGGTGCTATCAGGGTTAAGGTAGCTCCTGAATCCCGCAGCCCCTGGACCTCTTTCCCCTCTAGGGTTACCAGCTGTCGATGATGCTGCCGGTTATCTGTGGCTCGGACTGACATCACTTCATGCAAGATGCCCAGGGGTTCCTCTGCGTGAACACTCCACAACTCCTGTGCAGCCGGTTCCCTTTGATAATGATGGGCAGCAGCCCTGGGTGCTGGGTTTGGTCGTCCTTAACTCCAGGCGGGCTTGCCCCGGTTTTGGGTACACTCACGGGCCATATGCCCCCACTGTTTGCATGTGTGGCATTGGATGTTTGCACGCCCGTTATACCTGGAGGGTGGGGGTAAATTTCCTTGGGAAGGACGAAACGGGGAGGCTGTGTGAGCTGGAGGTGGCATAGTGCTGGGTAGTCCCGTGGGTTGAGGGTAACTTTCGGCTAGGGGTCCATGATGTGTCCGTGCATCAAAGTGTTGGTCTGCCAATCTAGCTGCTTCGGTTAGGGTGAGGGGTTTCCTGTCCCGCACCCATTCTTGTGCCTCTGGGGACAACCCATTAAAAAATTGTTCCAACAACATCAACTGTCGCAATCCTTCCATGGTGGTGGCTTGGCTGGCTTGTATCCACCCTTGGGAGGCCTGGTCCAGCTTGTGGGCCCATTCAGCGTGAGAATCTTTCTCTGGTTTGCGCAGGTTTCTAAACTTGCGCCAGTATGCCTCTGGGGTAATGGTATACCTCTCTAATATCGCTTGCTTTACTTTCTCATAGTCCTTGCTGTCCTCACTGGGCACAGCGCGATACGCTTCGGCTGCCCGACCTGCCAGCTTGCCTGCCAGCAGTGGGACCCATACTGCCCGCTCTAAGTCATGCAAATCACACAGTCTCTCAAAATGCTGCAAGTACCCATCAATCTCATCCTTTTCCTCGCAAAATACTTTGAAGGCATGATAAGGAATTTTGGGTTTTACCTGGTTGTAGAGTGACCCAGTCGTGGATTCTGCTCGAGACAATGTATGCTGTGGGCTGTGTGCCATCACGTACTCCTGCACATTCACCATCACCAGGTTCAGCATGGCATCCGATATAGGCTGAGGCAAAAATTCCAGCCTGGTCCTCATTTCTCTCTGGTAGAGAGTTGCTTCCATGGCTGCTGGGGGTGTAGCGCTGCGGGCTCGGTCTCCCTCCATCAGCTCGGCAATTAGTATAGCCTTGGGTTTGCTGCTGGCTATCTTACCCCTGGCTTCTAGCAGTTCCTTTAACGTTTGCCTCTTCAGCTTAGAATAATCCGTCTCCATTCACTTCGGTAGTCGGTTCTTTCGCTGTATTCTGCTTGCCATTCCCTTTTCGTATTCGGCAGTTACAATTTCACGAATTGTGCTTTTCGGCTGTAAGGTTGGATCCCGTCGCTTGCCACCAATTGTAGCGGAGTACAATATTAGACTCCACGATCTCCACTGGTATAACAGGTAAATCCACAGTCAGCGCTGAAAAGTAAGGCAATATCCCAATCCTCCCAATAACCGGACGAAACACAGTTTGGGAGTCAACTAATTGGCTTTATTCACAAGCTTGCATATTTATACAGTTCCCCATGCAAGGGGTTTCCTTACAGAGATTTCAGGGGATTTATAGAAGCATAGAAACATAGAAACATAGAAACATAGAATGTGACGGCAGATAAGAACCATTCGGCCCATCTAGTCTGCCCAGTTTTCTAAATACTTTCATTAGTCCCTGGCATTATCTTATAGTTAGGATAGCCTTATGCCTATCCCACGCATGCTTAAACTCCTTTACTGTGTTAACCTCTACCACTTCAGCTGGAAGGCTGTTCCATGCATCCACTACCCTCTCAGTAAAGTAATACTTCCTGATATTATTTTTAAACCTTTGTCCCTCTAATTTAAGACTATGTCCTCTTGTTGTGGTAGTTTTTCTTCTTTTAAATATAGTCTCCTCCTTTACTGTGTTGATTCCCTTTATGTATTTAAATGTTTCTATCATATCCCCCTGTCTCGTCTTTCCTCCAAGCTATACATGTTAAGATCCTTTAACCTTTCCTGGTAAGTTTTATCCTGCAATCCATGAACCAGTTTAGTAGCCCTTCTTTGAACTCTCTCTAAGGTATCAATATCCTTCTGAAGATATGGTCTCCAGTACTGTGTACAGTACTCCAAGTGAGGTCTCACCAGTGTTCTGTACAATGGCATGAGCACTTCCCTCTTTCTACTGCTAATACCTCTCCCTATACAACCAAGCATTCTGCTAGCATTTCCTGCTGCTCTATTACATTGTCTGCCTACCTTTAAGTCATCAGAAATAATCACCCCTAAATCCCTTTCCTCAGATGTTGAGGTTAGGACTCTATCAAATATTCTGTACTCTGCCTTTGGGTTTTTACGTCCAAGATGCATTATCTTGCACTTATCCACATTAAATGTCAGTTGCCACAACTCTGACCATTTTTCTAGTTTACCTAAATCATTTTCCATTTGGCTTATCCCTCCTGGAACATCAACCCTGTTACATATCTTAGTATCATCCGCAAAAAGACACACCTTACCATTAAGACCTTCTGCAATATCACTAATAAAAATATTAAAGAGAATGGGTCCAAGTACAGATCCCTGAGGTACCCCACTGGTGACAAGCCCAAGCTTCGAATATACTCCATTGACTACAACCCTCTGTTGCCTGTCACTCAGCCACTGCCTTACCCATTCAACAATATTGGAATCCAAACTCAAAGATTGTAGTTTATTGTTAAGCCTTCTATGTGCAACTGTCAAAAGCCTTACTGAAATCTAGGTAAGCAATGTCTACTGCACCACCCTGATCTATAATTTTAGTTACCCAATCAAAAAAATCAATAAGATTAGTTTGGCATGATCTCCCTGAAGTAAACCCATGTTGCCTCTGATCTTGAAATACATGTGTTTTTAGATGTTCAACAATCCTATCCTTTAACATGGTTTCCATCACTTTCCCCACTACTGAAGTAAGGCATACTGGCCTATAGTTGCCCGACTCCTCCCTATTACCTTTCTTGTGAATGGGCACAACATTCGCTAACTTCCAATCTTCTGGGACTACTCCTGTTATCAATGATTGGTTAAATAAATCTGTTAATGGTTTTGCTAGTACACCACTAAGCTCTTTTAATAGCTTTGGGTGTATTCCATCAGGTCCCATTGACTTATTTGTCTTTACTTTTGAGAGTTGAAATAGAACCTCTTCCTCTGTAATCTCACGTGTAATAAATGACTTATTTATCCTTTTTCTTAACTGAGGTCCCTTTCCTTCATTTTTATCTGTAAATACCGAACAAAAATATTCATTGAGGCAGTCAGCTAGACCTTTATCCTCATCTACATACCTTCCTTCTTTTGTTTTTAATCTAACTAATCCTTGTTTTACTTTTCTTTTCTCATTTATGTATCTAAAAAAAGTTTTGTCCCTCTTTTTTACGGACTGTGCTATTTTCTCTTCTGTGTGTGCTTTGGAAGCTCTTATAACTTGCTTAGCCTCTTTCTGCCTAATCTTATAGGTCATTCTGGCTTCCTCACTCTGGTTTTTTTTATAATTACTAAATGCTAACTTCTTGTTTTTTACTATTTTGGCCACATCTGCGGAGTACCACAGTGGTTTCTTGAATTTTTTGCTTTTACTGACAAGCCTAATGCAATTTTCTGTTGCCTTCAGTAGTGCAACTTTTAAATAATCCCATTTCTTTTGGACTCCATTTAAATTGCTCCAGTCTAATAATGACTCTTTTACACATATTCTGATTTTAGAAAAGTCTGTTTTTCTAAAGTCTAAAACTTTTGTTTTTGTGTGGTGTGACTCAGTTACTGTTCTTATATTAAACCACACTGACTGATGATCACTGGATCCTAAACTTCACCTACAGTAATATCTGATACCAAATCTCCATTTGTTAACACTAAATCTAGTATGGCCTCTTTACGAGTTGGCTCTTCAACGACTTGTTTTAGAGACAATCCCAGTAGGGAGTTTAGAATATGTGTGCTCCTGGCACAAATAGCTATTTTTGTTTTCCAATTCACATCAGGAAGATTAAAGTCACCCATGATGATAACTTCCCCCTTCATTGTCATTTTAGCTATTTCTTCAACTAGTAGATTATCTAACTCTTCAATTTGTTCTGGGGGCCTATAAATCACACCTACACGAGTTACTGTGTGATTACCAAATTCTAATGTAACCCAAACAGACTCTATGTTCGCCTCACTAACCTTTATTAGGCTAGATTTTATGCTATCCTTTACATACAGGGCCACCCCTCCCCCTTTCTTGCCTTCCCTGTCTTTTCTATATAAAGAGTACCCTGGTATTGCTATGTCCCAGTCATTTTTATCATTATACCATGTCTCAGTAACAGCGACTAAATCTACACTATCAGTTGCCATTATTGCCACAAGTTCATGGATCTTATTCCCTAAACTGCGAGCATTTGTAGACATGACTCTAAGCTTATCATTTTTTAACACACTTGCTACAGGCACCTTCTGTCCTTGTTTTGGGGGACAATTGGATTGATGTTTTATCACCCTTTTGCCCCCCCATCCTAGTTTAAATACATCCTAGCAAAACCTCTGAACTGCTCACTGAGAACATTTGTTCCCTTTTGAGAAAGATGCAAACCATCTTTTTTGTACAGTTTATTTCCATTCCAAACAGAGCTGCCCATGCTTATCCCATCATGCAGTATAATTCTCCCAACAGGCATTGCTGCACGAGAAGGATACTCCCACTAAAATGGACAGTTAAGTGGATTATCCCAGCGTGCAGCAAAACTGACAATTCACATTAAAATACAGTTTTTGAGTTTTATTCGGTATATTGGCATAACCGAACGTTCGGTAGATAGCTGGCGTCTGAGCGCATCTTTTGAGAGAATACTGCTCAGCTCCCAGCTGAAATGACCGAACGCCGCAACAAATAAGGTTATACATTGAAGTTCCCCTCAATCTGTCGATTGTACTTAGGGGAACGATCCTACCGAACACCGGGCACCCGAACAGTCTGGAAGTACAGCGGTGTTCGTGTCGTCGAGTAGCCGTTTTCAGTTCCAGGTGCTCGACGACCAAACACCGCTGAAGAATAGAGGATCCGCATCCGCCTCTGCCTGTCATTTTTTTTTGGATTAGTGGTACTATGCGTGCAAGCTACTGTGAGACCAGATATGAGTGGCAATGTGCAATGGCAGAGGTCTGCAGAGTACACGCTGTAGGCCTGACACACCCGCTTGAAGACAAATAACTGCTATTCAATCTATAACAGTGAAAAAAGTTTTTTGGTTTTAAATGCACGCTATTGTGACACCGGATATGAGTGGCAATGTGCAATGGCAGAGGTCTGCAGAGTACACGCTGTAGGCCTGACACACCCGCTTGAAGACAACTAACTGCTATTCAATCTATAACAGTGAAAAAAAAATTTCTTTGTAAAGGCACGCTATAGAGACACCAGATATGAGTGGCAAAGTACACTTGCTGTGGTTGGCAGAGCACACGCTGTAGGCCTGACACACCCGCTTGAAGACAACTAACTGCTATTCAATCTATAACAGTGAAAAAACGTTTTTCTTTGTAAAGGCACGCTATAGAGACACCAGATATGAGTGGCAAAGTACACTTGCTGAGGTTGGCAGAGCACACGCTGAAGGCCTGACACCCGCTTTAAGGACACTGACTGCTATTAGCTTACACTGAAAAACTTTTTTTCTTTGTAAAAGCATGCTATACAGACACCAGATATGAGTGGCAAATTACACTTGCTGAGGTTGGCAGAGCACACGCTGAAGGCCTGACACCCAGACGCTTGCAGACAACTAACTGCTATTAGCTTACAGTGAAACACTTTTTTTGTTTTTAAAGGCACGCTATGGTCACACCAGATATGAGTGGTGGCACTGGGCAAATAGGCACAGTATCCACTGAGCCTGACACAGAAGCTGGCAGACAACTAACTGCTCTTCAATCTATTACAGTGAAAACATGTTTTTTCTTTTTAAATGTCAAGCTTAAGCTATTGTGACACCAGATATGAGTGGTGGCACTTCGCAAATGGGCACAGTATCCACTGAGCCTGACACAGAAGCTGGCAGACAGCTAACTGCTCTTCAATCTATTACAGTGAAAAAGTTTTTTTCTTTTTAAATGTCAAGCTTAAGCTATTGTGACACCAGATATGAGTGGTGGCACTTGGCAAATGGGCACAGTATGCACTGTGAGCCTGACACAGAAGCTGGCAGGCAGGCAACTGCAATTACATTACACAGAAAAAAAAAAGCAGACTGATGTTCTAGCCCTAAAAAGGGCTTTTTGGGCTGCTGTTCTTACAGCAGAGATCAGATGAGTCCTTCAGGACTGTAGTGGACACTGAATACCCTAGCCTAGCTATCAATTTCCCTATCTAATGAACAGCAGCTACATTTTCCCTCCTCTCACTAAGCATGCAGCTTCAGAATGAATCTAAAATGGATGCTGGGAGGGAGGTGGGAGGGTGTGGAAGGGAAGGTCTGCTGCTAATTTGCTGGAATGTGTCTGCTGACCGTGAGGCACAGGGTCAAAGTTTGCTCAATGATGACGAATAGGGGGCGGATCGAACCGCCCATGTGTTCGCCCGCGGCGGCGAACGCGAACACGCTATGTTCGCTGGGAACTATTCGCCAGCGAACAGTTCGGTACATCACTATTCCAGAAGTTTGGTCCTTAAGGGGTTAAAGTGGCTGTGTACAAGGGCATCCTTAATATTTTTGCCCCTTCGTGCTACAAGGGCTGCATTTGGAGACATAACCTCTTTGAGATGTTCATCTTGTTTGAGCAAGGGCCAATATCTATTTAAAATAGACTTAACCTGATCCCACCCAGTGTCATACGTGGCGATGACTCTCATATGTTTAGAGTCAAGATTAGTGTGATTAGGAGAGGATGACACATCCTTTATGAGACCCTCTCGGTCAATCAGAAGGGCTCGATGATGGGCCATTTTAAACATTTATGTGGGTATCATTTTGCTCTAAACATTGCACGTAGTTCACTTGCTCTCATTTTAAAATCTTGAACATCGGAGCAGTTGCGCCGCAGGTGCAGATATTGTCCAGTTGGTATACCTCTTTTTAGGGTAGTCGGGTGGTAACTTCCCCAGTTAAGTAGGCTATTAGTGCCCGTACTTTTTCTAAAGAGGTCAGTTTTGATAATACCATTAGTCTAAGGGATTAGGGTAATATCCAGAAAGTTGAGACTGGGTTTACCCATTTCCGATGTAAATCTTAGATTGAGGTTATTATCATTGAGTAGCTGTACAAAAAGGATGACATCTTCCATAGTGCCACTCCAGACAATCATAATATCGTCAATATATCTCTTCCAGGAGAGGATATATTGAATAAATTTATTGGCTTGAGCTGTAAACACTACTTTTTCTTCCCACCACCCCAGGTGCAGGTTCGCATATGAGGGCGCACAAGACGTCCCCTAGCCGTACCCTGCACCTGGTGGTAGTATATGCCATCAAACAGAAATTATGAGTTAGTACAAAATGTAATAGTTCGATGACAAATCCACTATGTTGGTAGAGGTGCCTACCCCTCTGTTGTAAAAAAATACTGTATGTGTTTGAGCCCTATGGAGTGGGGAATCGAGTTGTAAAGCACCTCCACATCTAGGCTAATGAGCATGGAATTAGTAGGCATTTTAGAGTATTAAGGTGTGCCAAAGTTTGTTTGCTGTCCCTTAAGTAAGAGTGAATCTTGGCCAATAGAGGTCGTAAGATATGATCCAAATATATGCTAAGTTATTATTCCCTGACACTATAGGTCTACCCGTTAGATCTTGGTATTTTTTATGAATTTTGGGTAGACTATAGAATGTGGATTTATGTTAAGCATAAACTCATACTCCTTTTTGGATATCAAATTATCATTGAATCCCCTTTGTAAGATTTGTTTCAGTTTTTCTAGAAATACTTTTGTCGGGTCTGTTTTCAGTACTTTATATGTTGTGACATCAGAAATAATTTTCTTAATGATTGCAACATAATGAGTAGTGTCTAAAATTACAATATTTCCCCCTTTATCTGATGGTTTGATGGTCATCTCGTCTCTTGCTTGAAGATTTTTTTTAACGCCTGCAATTCTGCATATAGTTAGAATTAGGTTTAGGAGTGTGCTTCAGGGGGGATAGACTGTCAATTTCTTTACAGACCATTTCCAGAAAAGTCTCTACATACTTAGAATCTCCCATTCTTGGGCAGTATTCACTCTTGCGGCTAAGATCTGTAAGGGGACACAAGGTCACACATTTAGGCTGGAAGAAAGGAGATTTTATCTAAGGCAAAGAAAATGTTTTTTTTACAGTAAGAGCAATAAGGATATGGGATTCTCTGCCTGAAGAGGTGGTGTTATCAGAGTCCATACAGATGTTTAAACTGCAATTGGATAAATACTTGCAAAACATAACATACAGGGAGATCATTTCTAATCAGTGGGGTAATAGCTGGATAAACAGCAAAACATATGTGAGTAAGGCTGAACTTGATGGACGCAAGTCTCTTTTCAGCTATGTAACTATGTAACAATTAAAAGGGAAGAGATCAAGAAAAATAAAAAAAACATAAGCACATATAGGATGTGGATACTTGCAGCTGGTATCTGTGACACCCTCGCGTCTCATGCGTGAACCTTCTGGCGATATTCTGCCTGGTGATGTTGCAGATTTTGGTGATTTCGGAGAGATGATGCTCCATTCAGTCAGCATCTTCAGACCTTCTTCTAGAGATTTGATCACCTTGATCCCGCCCTGTCTCGTCACCAGCAGCTTTGTTAAGAAGCCCCATCTGGTGTGGATGCACTTGTTCTGGAGGTCCTCTGTGACTTGATGGAAGGTTTTACTGCGTCTGAGGGTTGCTGCGGAGAGGTCTGCTAGTATGTTCACAGTAAGGTAGTTGTCATGAAGTGAGGCTCTGTTTTTACTTTCTTTGAGGCCCAGCTCCTCAATGTGGAAGTAATGTACTCGTCGGACTACATCCCTGTGTGTTCTGTCCAGCAGGTAGCGTGGTTTAAGGACGCGGTGGACCCTGTCAACCAGAAGCATGGCTGCTGGTATCCCAGGTGCGTATGCGTGCAGCTGTTCCCTAATGTAGACTTGCAGATCAGATGGCCGAACCGACTCTGGGATTCCCCATAGTCGCAGATGCCGTGCTCTGTCTTCGGCATCTGCCATCCGCGTTTCCATGAGTTCAATCTTTTTTTTCCAGCTTTTGGACATGGTCCAACATGTCATTGTATGCTGTTGCCACATGGCTGAACTTCTGTACTAAGTGTGATGTTTCTTGTGCTTCGGTTGAGACATATTGCGTGGGAGTGGGTGTTCGGAGTGGTCCTGCAGTCGGTAACGTAGCATGTCTCGGAGCCCAGGTGCTGGAGCTAAAGTTTAGGCAGCCATATTGCTCGGCTGTCGGCCACGCCCCCATGCTGCAAGGAATGGACCTGGTGAAGTTATCCTCTCATCACTTAATATTGGAAAGAAATGCATGAAAAGATACATGAAACTGCAAAATCGAACACCACATTCACTCCCGCAGCTATGCTCTTTAACTTTTATCCAATGTCAATACCTAATTACAAATAATTCCTAATAAAACACATTTTAAACACTGATAAATTATTAGTTCTCCTTCTTTGGAGGATGTCTGCTGTTCTTACCTTCCAACAATACACCACCAAAGTTGAGATGTTCTATGGAGATTTTACTTGTTCTCTTCAGGGTGATTCAGCCCAGGTAGGTCTAATTTGGTTCCACTGGGCTTAGTTTCTCTCCTGCTCATCCTTTACATCCCCCTGAAACTTATGTTTTTTATTTTATTGTTGACCGTTAAGCTTGCCCAATGTTATCTGCTTATGCTCCTCCTTACCCTTCTCTCTCTTTTTATATCGAAACACACAATAAATACAACATACAACCTGCAGTACTCACCAAAACTGCTATGCATCACCTTCACCATCCCACCGTGTGTCAGGGTGGCAGTCCGGTCACCGGGACCCCTGAGTGCCTGATGGGAGTCTTCAGTGTGGAAGTGGATAGGTCAGGGTCTGGTGCAGGGTAACCGCACGTATGGGCTTTTTTATTTTGGTGTGTGACTAGGGGCTTGGGGACCTTTGATGGGGGAGGGGGGGATTTTAATTTAGGGCCCCCAACCGCTGCTCAGGGGGGGGGGGCGGGGGGAAGTAGGTCCACCCCCCTTATTGTTGTTTAGGGCCCCCACCCGCAGCTCAGGGGTGGGGGCCGGGGGAGGACAGTAGGTCCCCCCCCCTCTTATTGTAACTTAGGACCCCCACCCGCCGCTCAGGGGTGGGGGCGGGGGGGAGGACAGTAGGTCCCCCCCAATTATTCTTTTATAGTGCCCCCACCCGCAGCTCAGGAGCCATGTTACTCTGTATATAGAGGGAGCCATGTTTACACTGTATATAGAGGGAGCCATGTTACTCTGTATATAGAGGCAGTGGCGTACTAAGGGGGGGGGGCGACGGGGGCGGTCCGCCCCAGGTACCACTCACTAGGGGGGTGCTCGGGGCGAACTTTCGCAGGGGTGATGAAATGCCGCCGTGTGTCTTGTGTGAAGGGACCGGCCGCTAATAAGACTATCTACCCGAGTTTCCCATCCAGCAGCAGCAGGGTCCTATGTTCTCGCGATCCGCGAGAGCGTTGCCGTGGGTTGCCATAACAACGCTCTCGCGGATCACAAGAACAGAGGACCCTGCTGCTGCTGGATGGGAAACTCGGGTAGATAGTCTTATTAACAAGCATGGAGAATACTGGGCCCCTCTAAACTGCCCAGTGATGCTGTGCCACCGGACCACCAGTCGAGGAGTACGAAAAGGGAAAGATAAGTGGCAGCACTTATTCCCCACAACATACACACTGCATCTGCATACACTCTACACACACTGCATACACTGCATGCACTCTACACACACTCTGCATAGACTCTACACACACACTGCATACACACTGCATACACTCTACACACACTGCATACACACTACACACACTGCATACACTGCACACACTGCACACACTGCATACACACTACACACACTATACACACACTGCATACACTCTACACATACTACATACACTCTACACACACTATACACACTCTACACACACTATACACACTATACACACACTGCATACACTGCACACACACTGCATACACTGCATACACTGCACACACACTGCATACACACTACACACACTATACACACACTGCATACACTATACACACACTGCATACACTCTACACACACTATAAACACTCTACAGACACTGCATACACTCTACACACACTGCAAACACTGCACACACACTATGCACACACTGCACACATTCTACACACACTGTACACACTATACACACGCTGTACACACTATGCACACACTGCATACACTATGCACACACTATACACACACTGCATGCACTATGCGCACACTATACACACACACTATACACACACTGCATACACTATGCACACTCTATACACACACTGCACACACTATACACACACTGCATACACTTCATACACTATACACACACTGCATACACATACATTTAAAACAATTGCAGTTGTTTTTTACATTTCAAAGTTGGGGAGGGGGGTGCCAAATAAAGGATCCGCCCCGGGTGCCAAATGCTCCAGGTACGCCCCTGTATAGAGGGGAGCCATGTTACTCTGTATATAGAGAGGAGCCATGTTTACACTGTATATAGAGGGAGCCATGTTACTCTGTATATAGAGAGGAGCCATGTTTACACTGTATATAGAGGGAGCCATGTTACTCTGTATATAGAGAGGAGCCATGTTCACACTGTATATAGAGGGAAGCCATGTTACTCTCTATATAGAGGGAGCCATGTTATTCTGTATATAGAGGGAGCCATGTTTACACGGTATATAGAGGGAAGCCATGTTACTCTGTATATAGAGGGAGCCATGTTACTCTGTATATAGATGGGAGCCATGTTACTCTGTATATAGAGAGGAGCCATGTTTACACTGTATATAGAGGGAGCCATGTTACTCTGTATATAGAGAGGAGCCATGTTTACACGGTATATAGAGGGGAGCCATGTTACTGTATATAGAGGGTGCCGTCCTTATTCTTTATATAGAGAGAGCCATGTTTACACGGTATATAGAGAGGAGCCATGTTTACACTGTATATAGAGGGAGCCATGTTTACACTGTATATAGAGGAAGCCATATTTACACGGTATATAGAGGGAAGCCATGTTACTCTGTATATAGAGGGAGCCATGTTATTCTGTATATAGAGGGAGCCATGTTTACACGGTATATAGAGGGAAGCCATGTTACTCTGGATATAGAGAGGAGCCATGTTTACACTGTATATAGAGGGAGCCATGTTACTCTGTATATAGAGGGAGCCATGTTACTCTGTATATAGAGGGAGCCATGTTATTCTGTATATAGAGGGAGCCATGTTTACACGGTATATAGAGGGAAGCCATGTTACTCTGTATATAGAGAGGAGCCATGTTTAAACTGTATATAGAGGGAGCCATGTTACTCTGTATATAGAGAGGAGCCATGTTTACACTGTATATAGAGGGGAGCTATGTTACTCTGTGTGGCGAAACCGACCTCGCCACGTGTCCTTGGAGGGGGCTGCTTGCCCGCCTCTTGCCTTTGGACTATGGACCAGACTTTATGTGAATGTGTTAACCCAGATAGCTATGCCATGGAGCCCATTCGTGTAGTTAAAGACTTCGGCTCCATGGCAATTGAACTGTGTGAATAGGATCTGCGCGCTATTCGGTAGTTTTGTGCGCTCACATCCCAGCTATCTGGGGATATGTGAAATGTCTGTGTGTTATGTGTAATAGGTGACTTTATGTATTTTAAATTGTTTTACTGTCTTTGTGTCCCCATGTGCTCAATGGAGTCTGTCTCTGTCCTGGGAGGTAATTGGATTACTTCTCCAGGAGAGAGAGCTCTGTAAAACCGGTCTGAGCTGGAAAGCCATGCTGGCAGGGGTTTTAAAAGATACTTTACTAACTTTTGAACCCCTGGTCTGATTCATGCCATTTTTTAATATGTTCTTCCCCTGAATGGATTGATTGTGGATATGTATTTTTATGTGAATGTGATGTATGGTTTTAGAGTTATGAAAGTTGGGTAGAAAGTATGTTTTAACTGTATGTATAATTGAGTTTCCTCTCAGGATAAGGGGAGGGAATATGTGGGATGTAACTGATGTGTGAGTGGTTGTTTTATACCTCCCTGTGGGCGGACCTGTATTTGTAACAACTGCAATAAAAACCAGGCTGGGTGTGCCAGCACCTGAGTTCCTGTTTAACCCTCAAAGTGAAGTGTCATCTCATTATTGGGGGAGGATTTATTGCATGCTGTTCCAGTTTGACTGCTAGGAGTGCAAACCTATTCATATGGTTGCTATTCAACTGTCTACAGCATTCAGAGGCTTGAGAGGATTCATATGCTTCTCTGATTCTGTGATTGTGGTGTCTGCTGCAGTGCTTGGAGTCCTCAGGAAACACTAGGAGCATCCTTTAACGGAGGTACCCTGTCGGGGTGCCAGGTGATCCGTTACACTCTGTATATAGAGGGGAGCCATGTTACACTGTATATAGAGGGGAGCCATGTTACACTGTATATAGAGGGAGCCATGTTACTCTGTATATAGAGGGAGCCATGTTTACTCTGTATATAGAGGGAGCCATGTTACTATCTTAGGTGGTTAACTATGATTGGCCCTGGCATGTTTGTTAGTCTGGCCTGCATGGTTGTCTGGCATGAATAAAAGTAGCATGTTTCAACTATATTAGTAGTTAGACTAGTTTGCACTAAAACATGTGCAAATGGGGAGTTTGCGGTCGTGCAAATGGACTGTTTGAGGTTGTTTGCGGTGCGTTAAACGGGGAGTTTGGTCTGTCACTGTGAAGCGGGCGTAACCCTTACACTACCTGATCGATACAACATCATACCTGATGTTTTAAAGCACGTTATTCCAAACAATTTAGGAATGTTAGGTGATTTATGCCCTTTATGGATTAAAACCAGACTCTGCATCAACTATGTAATTTTCCATGGGAGTTTTGCCATGGATCCCCCTACGGCATGCCACAGTCCAGGTGTTAGTCCCCTTGAAACAACGTTTCCATCACTATTGTGGCCAGAAAGAGTCCCTGTGGATTTTAAAAATTGAAGATATAAAATATGGCGTATACTGCGCCAAAAATTATACGTACATACACCTCTGCGAGGAAAAAAAGGGTAAAATACCTCGGAATAATAAAACAGAAAAAAATAATAGTGCAATACAGTATATAACAGTGCAAATTATTGTGCTAGGTAACTGTAAGAAAATCACTCACATACGGTAGAGCTATATAAGAGCTCTACTTTTTTCAGCGTGGACGGTATAATCCCCGTCTAAGGATGCAGGATGGTAAACGATGGTATTGGTCTTCCAAATGCACAATGGGGATGAAAGAGAAAAAAACGCTCTGATGGTGTAGTAAGTACTATAAAATCAGGGTAATAGGATAAAGTAATGTACTTACAATTTGTAGAGCAAGGACCTGCTCTAGTTATCACAGCATGGGTGGTACTATCCCCACCTAAGGATATGATGGCACCAGGTAGTTAACAGGACATAAAAAAGTAATAGTTAAAATAATAAAAGGTAGATGTCTAAATGAATTAAAATAGACTATTTATTATAAAATATCACATATATAAATATAGGTACAAGTGTCCAAAAGAAGGGGGTCCCACTTGACGCGTTTCGCCTCTCCAGAGGCTTTATCAAAAGTGTGGGGTGGTTCCTCAATGTCCTGTATATGTATGGGCGAGTTGATTGCGGAACGCTACCTGGTGAGTCTTTCTTCCGGTTTCGTGATGCGTACCGGAAATGATGTGGCAGAAGGGGAGGCGATCAGTGAGTGCTGGCCTCTATTTGCGTTTCGCTGTGGACCGCACGCGTCATACCCGGAAGTGACGCGGCATATTCAAAGTCTTTGCGGTCACATGTCCTCTGTTTGGAACGCACGCATCGAAAATGGCGTGCGTTGCGTTCCAAATGTAAAAAAACCTATATCTCTCATATAAAAACATAGGGAGATAATACAAGAAAGCGAAATAAGTGTAAATAGGCTAACCTTTGTTATAGTATAACATGGAGATGGTATAAAACATCATATAAAACATGATCTGGGGAGAGTAACATATACACAGTAATCATAACACATATCTAGAATGTCTATTGGTATATCTAGCCTTATACAGTATATAGGCTATAAGTAAGATAGAGATATGTACAATAAAATATAGCATTATATCTGATATCCTTAAAACAGGGGGACAATCTAGCAGCAGATATACAGTGCAAATAAACATGGTGGGTATATAGTGATAAGAGAGGAGGGGATACATTGCACAAAGGAGAAGGGGAGGTTTAACCCTAAGGTTATGGAAAGAATATAAAAATGGAAATATGGATATGAAAATAATAATGTTAATAATATGGATAAAAGGGGAATAATTAATATAGTAACAGACTTTTGGAAAAAAGGTAAAAAATATATATTTAATAAAATTGTATAAAATGGAAAATATAAAAAGAATTTATAAAAAGTTATATAAATCGAAATCAATATTTAATCCTTTAGGGTGCAGGGTATCTAAATAGTATACCCATTTCATCTCTGTCTTTCCAATCTGTTTAATGATATCACCACCTCTCCAGTGTTTATTGACAGTTGCAATGCCCGTGAAAGTAAGCAGTTTAGGGTTATTATTGTGCATGCAAAAGTGAGAAGAAACAGCGTGGTTGGCAAAGCCCTTTTCTATATTTCGGCAATGCTCTGCTATTCTGACTTTAAGAGGTCTGATAGTTCTACCGATATATTGAAGCCCACATGGGCATTCTAACAAATAAATTACATTTTTGCTATTGCAGGTAATAATGTTTTTAATATTGTAAATTTTTCCAGTGTTGCTGGATTTAAAATCGGTAGTTACTTTAGATGTTAATTTGGTTTTTTTGCATGCAATACAACAATTACATTTAAAAAAGCCTTTTTTTGTTGTCATGAAGTTATCTGTTTTCTTTGTGTCTGTTTTTGTAAAAAAAATTGTAATGTGCATCTTTAGATTGGGGGCACCTCTAAAAATTATTTTCGGTTTGTCAGGTATAATTTTACTTAATACCTCATCTTCTTTTAAAAGGTGCCAGTGTTTGTTTAAAATATATCTAAGTTGTTTGTTTTTATTGTTAAAATCCATTACAATAGGTAGTGTAAAATCTTGTTTGGCTTCTTTCTTCTTTTTGTGCACCAATTCTTTCCTATTTAAAACCAAAGTCTCCTTGATAGTCTCTTCTACTTTAATATCCTTATAACCTTTTTGTATGAATCTTTTCTTTAGCTCGTATGCCTGTTTATTAAAGATCGGAGTCTCAGAGCAGTTCCTTCTGAGTCTTAACATTTGGCTCTTAGGTATGTTATCGAGCCAGACTTTATTGTGGCAGCTATTGGTCTTTATATAGTTATTGACATGAACATCCTTGAAATGGGTTTTAGTATGTATTTCATTATTTTTAATATATATGTCTAGGTCAAGATAGGTCACTGTTGAGGTGCTAATGTTAGCTGTTAGAGTGATGCCCTCGTTGTTGGTGTTAAGGAAGGATATGAACTCATGTGTTGAGGACACAGGGCCTTTCCATATGAAGAGGAGATCGTCAATATATCTCACATAGGCTACCAGGCTATCCACCCAGCCATGCCCACTCCAGACCATGCGGTCTTCCCAATCGGCCATGTAGAGGTTGGCATAGCTGGGTGCAAACCTGGTACCCATAGCTGTGCCAGTATTTTGTAGGTAGAAACCGTCCTTAAACCAAAAGAAATTGTTTTTCAAAATCAGGTCTATCCCCTCTATTACAAAGTCTATCTGTTCTTGAGGCATATGGTTATCCTTTTCTAGTATTGTTCTCACTGCATTACATCCTTTGTCATGTTGAATGATTGTATAGAGTGATTTAACGTCACAAGTCATTAGAGTGTAATCTTCTTGCCATGTTATTGCTTCTAGTTTCTTAATAAGGTCAATCGTGTCTTTCAAATAGGACTTGGTTTTGACAACATAAGGCTGTAGCATAATGTCAATATATTCAGACAAGTTGGAGAGCGGTGATCCTATACCTGACACAATAGGACGACCAGGGGGGTTGTTAAGATCTTTATGGATTTTGGGTAAAAAATATATGACTGGAATTTTTGGATGTGTTATGTAGATGTATTTGTATTCTTTGTCATCTATTATGCCACAGTCTTTTCCTCTATCTAGATAGGCTTTTAGTTTATTCTTGATATCAATAATGGGGTTGTTTTTTAGTATAGTGTACGTGGATGTGTCATTCAGTTGGTTGTAGGCCTCGGCTTCGTATTTTTCACTTGATAAGATTACAAGTCCTCCGCCTTTATCCGCGGGCTTGATTACTATCGATGGATCGTTGTAGAGGTCTTTTAGTATTTGTCTCTCTTTTTTATTTATGTTGGCTCTATCGTTTGTTTTGCTGTTCAAAGTTTTTAGGTCTTTACATACTTTTATTTCAAACATCTCTAAAGCGCTAGATTTGCAATGAGCTGGATAAAAGGTAGATTTATTCTTTAAAAAACTTTTTATGTAAGTGGTCTTGTTGACATTACTATTTATATTAGTGGTGTTAGTGTCGTTTTTGCCCATATAAAAACGTTTTAAGGTGGCATTTCTAACGAACTTATTAATATCGATATATGCCAGAAAGGGATCATACTTTTTGGTTGGGGCAAACTATATGAGAGATATAGGTTTTTTTACATTTGGAACGCAACGCACGCCATTTTCGATGCGTGCGTTCCAAACAGAGGACATGTGACCGCAAAGACTTTGAATATGCCGCGTCACTTCCGGGTATGACGCGTGCGGTCCACAGCGAAACGCAAATAGAGGCCAGCACTCACTGATCGCCTCCCCTTCTGCCACATCATTTCCGGTACGCATCACGAAACCGGAAGAAAGACTCACCAGGTAGCGTTCTGCAATCAACTCGCCCATACATATACAGGACATTGAGGAACCACCCCACACTTTTGATAAAGCCTCTGGAGAGGCGAAACGCGTCAAGTGGGAGCCCCTTCTTTTGGACACTTGTACCTATATTTATATATGTGATATTTTATAATAAATAGTCTTTTTTAATTCATTTAGACATCTACCTTTTATTATTTTAACTATTACTTTTTTATGTCCTGTTAACTACCTGGTGCCATCATATCCTTAGGTGGGGATAGTACCACCCATGCTGTGATAACTAGAGCAGGTCCTTGCTCTACAAATTGTAAGTACATTACTTTATCCTATTACCCTGATTTTATAGTACTTACTACACCATCAGAGCGTTTTTTTCTCTTTCATCCCCATTGTGCATTTGGAAGACCAATACCATCGTTTACCATCCTGCATCCTTAGACGGGGATTATACCGTCCACGCTGAAAAAAGTAGAGCTCTTATATAGCTCTACCGTATGTGAGTGATTTTCTTACAGTTACCTAGCACAATAATTTGCACTGTTATATACTGTATTGCACTATTATTTTTTTCTGTTTTATTATTCCGAGGTATTTTACCCATTTTTCCTCGCAGAGGTGTATGTACGTATAATTTTTGGGCGCAGTATACGCCATATTTTATATCTTCTGTTTCACCCATACACAAGGTTTGGGAATCCTTGTATTGTATACAGCAGCCCTTATTGTTATTCTATGTTATAGCGAGCGCCTATACACCCTGTTTTTTCTTCGGATTTTAAAAATTGCCTGCCCATTGAAGTCTATGGCGGTTCGCCCGGTTCGCCCATCCGCGAACATTTACAGAAGTTCGCTTTCGCCGTTCGCGAACCGAAAATTTTATGTTCGTGACATTACTAGTCATCATAAGGAAGGTATGGAAAAAGACATAGCTAGATATGAATGATCGACCTTGGGGAATAATGCTCATTGCAAAATTTGGAGAACCTAATAGTGATTGCAAGAACCTAAGTGAATGTATTGTTTTATGCATGTAAGTATGTAGATTACTTTGTCATTGGGTAAACTGGCCTGTGTGGATGGGGAATCTATTTGAATACTTATGAAGTTAATAATGGTGTCTGAACGTCTGTTTTTTTTAGCTGGTACTGGAACTCCCAATTGTTAAAAAAAGGCTAATAGCTTCTCTAAGACTACTAAGGGGGAAGGAGTTATCTTCAATCAGAAGAAAATTATCTAAGTAGTGGATGACTGTGGGACATCTGTTAATATTCAGGAATAACTAATATAATGTTTCAGCGATTTTGGGCTGTCAGGATTCTTATCTGAGGTTGGAGTCTGTAGAGCAGATATGTTTGCTCACCCTTGCAGATAAACACAGTCCAAGGTGACCAGGTAAGAAGCCACCTGGACTGTGAATCTGTGCAGGAAAGGTGATTCCAAAGCAGTACCGACAAGGACCCTAACAGCAGGATAGCTGAAGGATGCCAGAAGTCAGGATAAATGAAGAGTAGTTGAAGTCAAAAGATACCAGAGTTCAATATGGGGTACAAGTTCAGGAGACTTGAAAACAGGAACTGAACACATAAACCAGGATCAAAGACTTGATAAAGTTCCCAGGACGAGGCAGTGCTTATATACCCAGATGATGACTGACCAATCTAATGGGTGAAGCACAGCAAAGTCCAGCCCCCCAGTGCTGCAGACAAGCCCGGAATAACAGGACTAGAACAATTCAAAGGACTAGGAACTGCTATGGCGGAAAGGCAGATAGCAGGCCCAGGACAGCAGAGTACCCAGGTTCAAATCCCCTGTTGGGCACTTCTGGGGTGATCACGTCTCGATGTCTGGATGCCGCGGTGAAAACCATGAAATGGGCTACTTTTAGAACCAAGGGATGTATCATACCTCTTATGATAGCTGTAATGGTGTGTCAATGGTAGTGTATTGTAGAGTAAATTCATCGGAAGGGATCAGCGAATTCAAACTTGGAATTGCAGTAGAACGGGGTGCAGATAGGTAGATGATTAAATTTTGTTTCATGGAGTTCTTTCCTGTGACAATACCAATAGGGTTTGTCCTCCATGAAGTAAAGGGAGGGGATTGTAAATAACGGAAGTGTTCTGTAACTTCTTGCTCAATAAGCATGTTGACCACTGCTGGATTTGACAGTACTGATTGCAGGTTATTACATTCTATGGCATATTGATTATACCTGTATGAAACCTTTGAGTAAAACCTGAAATTAGGACTTCAGCCAAGTGTTTGGAAGGATGATTTGACAACATAAAACTGGGAACGGAAAAGTTAGACAAAACCTCGGCTGTGTTGGGACATAAGTCCGTTGCATGAGAGGTAGACGAGCAGACTGCGTAGGCTGGTGTCTTCAGGCCTGCAAAGTGTCTGCAGTATAGAAACATAGAAACATAGAACATAGAAACATAGAATGTGACGGCAGATAAGAACCATTCGGCCCATCTAGTCTGCCCAATTTTCTAAATAATTTCCTTAGTCTCTGGCCTTATCTTATAGTTAGGATAGCCTTATGCCTATCCCATGCATGCTTAAACTCCTTTACTGTGTTAACCTCTACTACTTCAGCTGGAAGGCTATTCCATGCATTCACTACCCTCTCAGTAAAGTAATACTTCCTGATATTATTTCTAAACCTTTGTCCCTCTAATTTAAGACTATGTCCTCTTGTTGTGGTAGTTATTCTTCTTTTAAATATAGTCTCCTCCTTTACTGTGTCGATTCCCTTTACGTATTTAAATGTTTCTATCATATCCCCCCTGTCTCACTGATGTAGAATTATCAAAAAATCTTTATTGAACTTGTATTGAATTATTGCACTAACTCCATTTTAACCTGATACTGTGACAAATCCTCCATTTTGTCCTCATAACCTGACTTCTCCATATGAAAACTACATTACATGACAGAATTTCTCAGCACATCTAACACAATAGACAAAGACTGTATTCTCCACAGGATATGACTAACCCAGGAACTGTTGAATTTCCCCTAACTCGCAACATAGTATAATTTAAAGGCCATGAGAACACAGTAGTAATGAAATGTTCTATTCATAAGAGACCTTGCACCTAACCACGAGACCTGACATCACCAACCGTGTAAAATGACGCTCAAGACCCCCTTGTCCCCTCCCGTGTCCAAAACAATACCACCTCTTGGTGGGTGGACACGAAGCTAACCACTTAGTTTTTGAGCCAATTAATTATATTGATAGGTGGATACTAATCCAGACACTTAACAATTAATCCAATTAATGATGTTTATTCACTGATATCTTGATAATCAATGATGACGAAAATGCCTCTTAAAAGGGCCTGCGCGCCCGCTTTTCTGCACTTGCCAATAAATTTCCTCGAAGTTATTTTAACCTGAACTCCGTGTGTCAGACTGAATTACTTCAGCGTATATACGCAATTCAATTCTCTTTAATTTGGACAGGAACAGATAGACATTTAAACATTTTGGTTTACTGAAAAAGTACCATAACATCGTCTTTCCTCCAAGCTACACATGTTAAGATCCTTTAACCTTTCCTGGTAAGTTTTATCCTGCAATCCATGAACCAGTTTAGTAGCCCTTCTCTGAACTCTCTCTAAGGTATCAATATCCTTCTGAAGATACGGTCTCCAGTACTGCGTACAATACTCCAAGTGAGGTCTCACCAGTGTTCTGTACAATGGCATGAGCACTTCCCTCTTTCTACTGCTAATACCTCTCCCTATACAACCAAGCATTCTGCTAGCATTTCCTGCTGCTCTATTACATTGTTTGCCTACCTTTAAGTCATCAGAAATAATCACCCCTAAATCCCTTTCCTCAGATGTTGAGGTTAGGAGTCTATCAAATATTCTGTACTCTGCCCTTGGGTATAGTTCTATATAGTTCAGTATAGTTCTGTATCTATATGTAGATAGAAATTTCAGCGCTAAGTAGATAGTCAAGATATCTATCTTGAAAAAGCCCTCGGTAGAAGGGCAAAACGCGTTGATAGGGTGCTACTACCATTTATCTGCAACATTCATCTGCAGCAGACCACACAAGTGCTCGATAGAAGCCGGACTTTTAGCCAGCACTTTCCCTCAGATAACATCACGGACAGCCATCCCGAGTGCACCAGAAAGGAGCTGCCTCTAGAGGATATACGAGCGGCTGCGACAGATTTCTCCCTGCATCATCCATTACGATGAGTAAAAGATTTTATTTAGTGTAAGAGTTTTGAAGTTGGGGGGGATTTTTTACTTGTTATTGTATCTTGGGCAATACATTTTGATACAGAATTACGCTATGTATCTTTAAGGGGACTATCTACTTAGCGCTGAAATTTATATCTACATTTGTTCTTTGGAATTGGGAAAATCATTTTTGTTTTAGCAGCTATTATTGTCTGAGTACCTTAGGTACTATTTTCACTGTTTTATCCATACTATATATCGACCATTACGTAGGTCTTTTATTTTCTATAAAAATACTTGAAAAGAGAGCGCAATTAGAAAATAAAAGACCTATATAAAAAGTCAATGTATAGTGTGGATAATACAGAAAATATGGTACCTTCTGGTACTCAGACAATAATAGCTGCTAAAACAAAAATAATTTTCCCAAGTTCCAAAGAACAATTTTGCATACAAATTTCAGCGCTAAGTAGATATTCCCCTTAAAATGAAAAAAGGTGCATTTGTATGCAGAAATAAAAAAGTCGTATAAAAAAAGGGAAAAGAAAGTGTCCAAAGTTCTGTCTATAGCAAAGTCCTGAAAAAAGAGTCCAAATATCGTGGTGGTTTGCAGGGGCTCAGTAATAAGTAGAAATACCTTAGAAAAAAGGAAACAGGAAAAGATACATAGCGTGATACTGTATCAAAATATTTATTACCCAAAGAACAGGAACAATTTAAAGTCCCCCCCAACTTGAAACTCTTACATTAGATAAAGTTTTGTACTCATCGTAATGGATAATGCAGAAAAGAAGTCTGTCCCAGCAGCTCGTGTATTTCCCAGTGACAGCTCCTCTCCGGTGCACTCGGGAAGGCTTTCAGTGATGTAGTGAGAGGGAGAACGCTGGCTGAAAAGTCCAGCTTCTGCTGAGCGATCTGCTGCAGATGGATGTTGCCAATGAATGATGTAAAAGCACCCTATCAACGCGTTTCGCCCTTCTACCGAGGGCTTTTTCAAGATAGGTGCTTGAGGCTTAGTTCGGCAGTTTTATACCTTGCCGGGTAAAATAAATTCAAATTTCTTAAAGGTATACACCCATTTGTTAAAACATATAGAAAAAATGAGGCAAATTCATGTAGACAAAAGCTGGATAGGGCATGCATATAAAACATAATATAAAATATAGTGTAAAATGTTGTGTAAGCTAAGCTTAATACACTGACACTTATAATGGATTTAAAATGTAAAACAGCCATAGTGACAACATTATACTACTTGTATCATACTTAAAGGTCTAACATAGGACAATCATAATAATAAACATATATTATAGGACAATCATAACAATAAATATTTATAATAGTTGCATGTAATTGCATCTTAGTATAATACCTTTAATTAAAATATATAAATGATGTAAAATCTAAAAACAAAAATACATGGTCCTAATACGTAATGTAATCGTCAAATAGTGGCTATAAAGTGTATACATTTGTCAAAAGTTTTCCCATCAGGACAGAAACTTAATAACAAAATGTATCTCAAAGCGTGATAATGTCCGTATAAAAAAGCAAAAGGGAGGAAATGCTAGTTTATAAGACTCAAGATAAAACTTGAACTTAAAGTCCATGTATGAAACAAAAACATATGAGAAAGTATAGAAACTCATGTTGGTTCTGCTACTAATTTCAAAAAACTTTGTACATATAAGTGATGTAAAATCTGAAACTTAATGCACATATTCATAATATGTAATATAATTGTCAACCGGTGACTGTAAAGTGTATACATTTGTCTAAAGTTTTCCCCTTGGGACAAAAGCTTAATAACAAATTGAATTTAACATAATAGTAACCATAAAAAAGCAAAAAGGAGGAAATATAAGTTTATAGGATTCGAGCTTTAAATTGAACTTTACTTACATTTGTAAAGCAAAAATCGTATAAGAAAGTTTGGGGACTCATGTTTCTTTTACTGCTCAATGATAAAGCTTTTTACGTATGGACCATAACTTAAATATGTACGTGTAATAATGCATGTACATTAGAAGTGAGTAAATTGTCTTTTGTGGGTATATACGGAGGTGAAGCAATATTATTTAAGGGTTCCCTGTTGGTTGGAAATATGAATCTCTATTGTTTTCTAAACATTGGGAAAGTTGGATAAATTGGTGAACAATTATGTATCATGGTATATGTTATACGCTAGTGCTGATTCTGCTCCTATGTTATAATATGTCCCGCATTGAGACCCAAAGGGATCAAGGTCTTAAGGGTATAGATCCAGAACATTTCCCGGTATGTTAGGGTTTTGCTTAATTTGCCTCCTCTCCATGGTACTTCCACCTTTTCTATCCCACAATATGAGAGGAGTGTAGGATCCCCATTGTGATGTGTTCTGAAGTGATTGGAGAGAGAATGTTGCTCGAAACCCCTTTTGATGTTATAAACATGTTCTCTGAGTCTGATCTTGAGTGTCCTTTTAGTTTGACCCACGTATTGGAGGCCGCAAGGCCACTCCAACTTGTAGATAACTTGCTTGGTATTGCAAGTAATGCAATGTTTAATATCATACGTTTCTTTTGTAGCTGAGGACTGGAAGGTGGTATGGTTTTTCCCTTTAGAGCTCGATTTGCATATATTGCAGTTTCCACACTTATAGAATCCCTTTTGGCCTGTTAAAAAATGGTTAGGTCTCGTGTAGTAACTATGTACTAATCTGTCCTGCAGTGTGGGGGCCCCCCTAAATATTATCCTTGGTCGTGTAGGTAAAAGTGTAGCTAAAACTGGGTCCTGCCGAAGCAGATGCCAGTGTTTTTGTACACTCGCTTTTATGCAATTTGCTTGTGCACTATAGTTGAATACTACAGGGCACATATTTTCCGTATCTTTGTCCCCATTGGCTTTCTCCTGCTTGGTTTGTAAAAGGGTAGTGCGTTCTATGGTTTTTACTTTCTGGAGAGCTAGTTCCAGTGTTTTCTCATTGTAGTCTTTCTCCGCAAACTGTTGTTTTACTTTTTGTGCTTGTGATTCATATACCTCAGGGTCTGTGCAGTTTTTTTTTACCCTTAAAAATTGGCCAAATGGAACCAAGTGACAGCTTGAAGTCCAAATGTAGCTGTTTACGTCCACACTTTTAAAAAAGGTCTTTGACTTTAAAGTGTTCTGTGCATCAATATAGAGGATCAAATCCAAAAAGTCTATGTCTGTAGAGCTGTATTTATATGTAAACGATAAATTATATGTATTCTTGTTAATATATGCCAAAAAATTGATGAGCTCTGTCTCTTCCCCCTTCCACACAAAAAAGCAATCATCAATGTACCGTCTATAGAAGACCAGATTCGCCCCCCACTGGTGTCCTTGCCAGACAAACAAGCTCTCCCAGTGGGCCATGAAGATGTTAGCGTAGCTGGGGGCGAACCTGGTCCCCATAGCGTTACCATTGGTTTGTAGGTATATGTCGCTGCCATACCAAAAAAAATTGTTATTTAAAATGAAGTCAATGCACTCAATTAAAAATTCCACTTGTTCCATTAACATCGTAGGTTCCTCATATAGCGTTTTTCTTATTGCCTCTAGTCCCTGGTCATGTTTAATGACAGTATACAAAGATGTGACATCACAGGTCACCATAAAATAGTCCTGGTCCCACTTTAGGCCTTCTATATTTCTTAAAAGGTCTCCACTATCTTTTAGGTAGGATCTTGCTTTTTTAACAAATGGTTGCAATATGACGTCAATATACTGTGATAAATTGCATGTGAGTGATCCTATCCCGGAGATAATGGGTCTGCCCGGAGGATTTGAGAGGCTTGTATGCATTTTTGGTAACTGATAAAATACTGATTTTTTAGGATATGTAACCATCACAAACTCCAGTTCTTTTTTAGTTAAAATATTTTGGAACTTTCCCTTCTCCAATATATGGAACAGGCGTTGTTTAGTGTCCAGTGTGGGGTCCCCGTTGATCAGTTTATTTTCTATACTTGCGCTCTCTTTTTTATTTTTTATTATAGTTCTGTATCTAATTTACTCCATTTTGTATTAACTTCCAATTGAGTGAAAGCTGTAGACACCTTTGTGGAGAATGATCTATGATATTCATAGAATGCCATACCTCTATATTTATGCCCTAAATCCATCAGCTTGTGCATGTACAAATCGAACTCCTCTCTCCTATTTGGATAAACAGACCATATCACATCCCTATATATTCCAAAAGCTAAGACAAATTCTAGAATGGACAGTTTCATGTTTAGCCTTGGGTGCCTAGCTTTTATCACCACTGGCAAGTCACCATAAGCATAAGTCTTATTGTCCACGATATCCTGGGAGGCAATTAGGAGTGACACCAGGTTTACGTCTTTGCCTTCCAGGATATCTTTCTTAATGTTAGCCGGGATCATATGGGCTGGATTAATATATTTTTGTAACTCCAAAGTGGACAATAAATTACCCTGTTGAGCCCCAGTAGGTTCCGACTGAACTGAAGTGGAAGGCTCGGTTGGTGACAAAGCAAGAGTGACCGATTCTAAATTTTCCAATCGGTCATTGATTTTTTCCATGGAGGCCATGAATGATGACAACATGGAGTGAATATCAGCCAAATTAGAACCACTCTGGCATTCACCTGCATCAGAATTATCCGTAGAGGTGAGCAGTAACTTAAATAGTTCGGCTTTCCTAGCAGTTGCTGGGTACGGAATATAAAGTTTTGGTAATTTAGCTGTGATGCGAGGGATAGTCCAGCTTCTAATAGCTCATGCAGAGAGCCATGTCCCTTCTGCATGAAGGTGTACCGGATCTAGCCGTTCTGCATGCTAAATGATATAAGGTTACTATTAGTATATATATATACTTGTGGTCGGTTAATATCGTATAGTGAAATACCTTGTGATTGGAATTAAGTCGGTGTGGTGTGCCGGAACCGACGTAGGGGGTAGGCCTGTAAAAGAGGGCCTCCCCGAATGAATTGTATAAGAGGGAGAGGTGGGTGGGGTGAACAGCGTGCGTACGGCAGGTAGGAAGGGGGGAGTAGCGTTTATATAGGAACGCTAACTCCTCCCACAAATACAGGCCTTACGGCCTTAAACTTGTGCTCGGTTAATATCGTATAGTGAAATACCTTGTGATTGGAATTAAGTCGGTGTGGTGTGCCGGAACCGACGTAGGGGGTAGGCCTGTAAAAGAGGGCAAAAGGAAATGCAAGAAAACACACTTATTGCACTATAATTATCATATAAAATCTGTTTGCCTTACTTCTTATCCGTTAGGAATGTTCCTGTATAATGTAGCTGATTCCTAGTGACTCTAATTATGTGTACCGGCGTACTGCTACTGGATGCCGTGCTTATTGAAAGGATGTGCTAAATAGGAGCCAGTGGTCCTAACCTACTCTAATGCCAGGAGTATGAATGTAGAATCGTATTTAGAAGTAGTTAGGGAATGATTAGTAGGTCAAGTGTCTTGATTGTCTGGTTTGAATGTTGGCGTGACACGATGTAGTCTTTGTACCTTCTTAAATCTTCCTTGAGGAGACATGATTTGCCAGTCTGATTAGTTGTGATCGTGGAGTTGTAGGGTTCCAGAACCCTTGTACGGTTGCAGGCACATAGATTTAAGACCTGGTTGTGTGGTGCGAATGCTGTTTAGGGAGTCTGATACTGCCCAGAATTCCCATCTGTGGACGTACGTTCCTGTAGAGTGATAAACCAATTATTTATCTTTTGATATCTTATGTTAAGATGGGGTATGGTTTGAAAGGCTTGTCAGAACGTGTATGTCAGTTCGGTATAGTGCGATCGTGTTGTATGAAGGTTTGAATAAAAGGTGGCAAAAAGGCAGAATAGACTACAATTATACAGTATGCCTGTGAATGTTGTGTTCCACTGAGTCTTGTAATAATGTCACGTTCTGTCATACGTATTCTTAGTGCAATTGAAAAACGCTATAGGTGATTACTTGTTGTCGAGTCCCAATAGCCGGGCGACCGAATTAGGATGTTAAAATGCCGATTATGAAATGCGGAAAGTAACCGTGATGACAAGGAAGAGGATGCAACTGAAAGTGGAGCAGACAGAATAATGCTGAGGCGATGTTTATTAGTATATCCGGTGGCGCACATTAAATAATACGTGATTAGCTGAGGAGATATGGACATTTTAGGGTGCACAGTGTGAGTCACCCCCACCTAGTGTAGAACCTGTGTGATGAATATACCACCAAGTGCCGGGCGGACGTGACTCCCGAAAATGTTAAGTTGAAAGTTTTGAACTCATGATCTTCGATACAACGTGTATGGTCAGACGGTCTTGACATAAGCCCCGAGGCATATAGCACATACGTGAAGTAACCCACAGTTGGCAGACCAACATATGCGCAGGTTAAAATCATTGCAAATAAGCGGGTGAGTACCCAGACCGTGAGGGGGTGTGAAAGGTGATGCGGGGGGCCAACTCTGTGGGGTGGAGGGAATGAGCGTGTGTGGAGGGCCTATATGAGTCGGGCTGGTGTTATCTAAGACGGAAAGTCTATTATTGAGCGACTGAATATTGGCCAGAATGGTGTTTAGACTTCCTATTGTGGCAGAAATTTCTCCTTGTGAGACGATCCCCAACACAGAATCCTCCAGGTTCGGTTCAGTAGTCGTACAAGGGAGGAATGGTTTGTCTCCCATATTACCTTCTTGGGATGTGCTAAAAAAAACATCACAACAACAAAGAATTGATTAATAACAAAACGGTTAAATAAGCGTAGAACTGGCTGGCTAACTAGTGCCGAAGTGAAAAGCTCTCTACCCCGTGACAGGTGAGGCCCTGCTAGTTGCCAAGCGGCTGGTGAGAGGCTCTACCTATGATTTGGGCGTGGGGCTCGTGCCACTAGCGTGGTGGCGGGGTGTTGGCCTCTCGGTGACAGTAAAGATCCAAATACCTGTGGCTGTGTCAGGTGAGGCTAATGCGAGGCTCTAACTATGATTTGGGCCGAGGGGCAAAATCTCCGTGTTGAGATTGGGGAGTTGGCCTCGCGGGACCAGATCCGTAGTACAACTAAGGCCAGCAACCTAACCCTAAACAGCCAGTTCTCTAACCCTAGATGGGGGCTTGATGAGGGTGGAACGTAATGTATTCAGCAAACCGAGTCGAGGTTGATAGGAACCGTGAGGTTCAAATTACAGGGAGGTAAAAAAAAGAGATAGGAAGAAGAGGAGGGACTGAGGATGTGGGATAGAAGAGAGAGAAAAGTATGAGCAGCCCAGTGTAGTTGTTGGAGATGTGGATAATAGCATAGTAACCATAGACCCTTAGTGTACTGTAGAAACTCAGGATATCACCCTGAAGGGAGATTTTCAGGAAGGCATTGTGCCAAGAAAAGCATGATAGTATCAGAGGGGGAGATGAGGTTGATAAGAGTGAGGCTTGTGTGAAACAGGACGACTGTCCATAGATAGCGAGTTTGAGTAAACGTATAGCGAGTTATCGAGTAGAACCGTGGCCTGTCGAGGCAAGGCGGTAAATCAAGCCCCCGTAGCACAATACCCCAACGTGTAAATTCGTGGCCTTGATGAGGCAGTAAATGAACGAAAAGTATTTGTACCTGATTGAAACCTGTAGACAAAACAAGACAGTAATTGACTGGTAATAGAATGTTGTCTTGGACCTGAAATCAAGGTGCAGTTTAAAAAAGGAAAAAAGACAACCCTAAAATAGAAGTGGCTTCTAAACAGTATTAGAATATGCTGACATGTAGAAGGGCAACACAGTTGGTTGTACTGGTAGACAATAGTAGGTAATCTATTTAGTGAATTCCGTGATATTGCCTATAGAATTATAATCATAGGTCCTGAGTGTGCTGAAGAGACTAAGGATAGTAATTATTCCCCTATAAGGTTACCCTTGAGGATATTGTGCTAAAGCGTGGTAGGATTTAATGGATGACAATGGTGAAGAAATAAAAGGAGTTAAGGGAGTCTAGGATGGTTATAGTGAGATGTTGGTACCGCATGACGAGTAGTAGTGTGGAGCCGTGGCCTGACGAGGCAAGGTGAGAAATCAAGCCCCTTATGTTAAGAACCCCTATAATGATGCGTGGTCTTACAGGCAGTAAATAGAGACGTGAATTAGGATAGACTAGTACCTGAAAAGCACGAAACCTACGGGAGTAATGGCTTGTAGTAAATGCCTTGTGAAATCTGTAATTGAGGTAGCAGAAAAGGAGGAAAGGAACTTGTGGGTAGTATTGTTCCTATGCAAAATAACCCTAAGATGATACGAAAAATAATATATTTGCCCAATCAATATACAGTGCAGTGTCAGACATTGAGTATTATTACATGGGATGCGCCAATTGTAGATACACCTTTAATAAACCTGAAAACAGGATGTGATGTTAGGCAAATTTAAAAAGGAATGCTCTCCCGCCAACATAGTAATTGCATTATGTCAAAACTTATGCGAAGGAAATAGGCAATAGAGCTGTCAGCTGGGAAGCCTTGATCGCTGTAAAAGAAAGCATTTGCAGGAAACTTGGAAGCAAATCAAATAAAGTTGTATTGAATAAATATAAAATGTAATGGTTTCATGTATGCATAGCTGAATCTTCAGCTTATGGCATTACTTTAAAATCCAAAGCATTGCTGTACATATATGAATTACTGACCCTTATACTCAACCAACAGAGCTGTATGTATATATATTTTATATATGTATGGCAGGCATTGATTAAATAAACAAACAGACAATGAAAGATGTCCTTAATAAACCTCTGGGCAACTTAGCAAGAATATGATATCTAATACAATACATATTATATATTGATTAAAGCAGAACATAGCTTGTGTAAATTATTATTGTAACTGCGTTCGCCTGTTTAATTCGTTCGAGTGTTTTGTTCGTGTGAACAAGAAGAGGGAAAAACGTACAATATGATTTGAAATTGTCGAACGGCAAATAGCCCGAACGTGGCTATTTGCCGATTACCTTGGTGTTTGCATGAAAGGAGGAGCGGAAGAACGGAGAGGACGCCGGGACCGGAAGATAGGGGAACGAGGACCGGAAGTTCGGCTGTCACGGAGACGAGGTGAACAGCGTGCGTACGGCAGGTAGGAAGGGGGAGTAGCATTTATATAGGAACGCTAACTCCTCCCACAAATACAGGCCTTACGGCCTTAAACATATATATATATATATATACGTATATATATATATATATATATATATATATACACCTTATAGATGTACTGGCTTGCTAGCTGATGCCAAGTGGCAAAACAATTATGCTAGGTTGGTGACAGGCTAGATGCCAAACGGCTTGAGAGGCTCTATCTATGAGTTGGCGCAAGGGGATTTCGTGGCCACGAAACATTGTGGTGGGGTGTTGGCCTCTCGGTGACATGACAAGAATCACAAAAATGTGATTCTTTGTTAAACTAATTTGCATATGAGGTATTTTTGTAGATATTTATGAATTTGTGACTGGACACCAGGTATTTATTTTTTCACTGTTGGAGTGCAAATGTTTGGACTTGAGTGCGTGTATGTATGTATAAGTGTGTATGTGTGTGTGTGTGTGTGTGTATATATATATAAAAAATGAAAGCATTTAATATATTATGCATACATTATATATATATATATATATATATATATATATATATATGTGTGTGTGTGTGTATTTATCTATTATTTTTACATAATTAAGTGATTTTAATAATTAGAATTTGAGGGACCTGCCAGACAACTAGGGATGTGCATGGGCAAAAAAATAGGTTTCATTCAGAAATTCAGGTAAGCAAAACAATTTGTTTGCTTCTGCAAATCAGACCAATGGCATTCGGTTCAATTCGTCAATTCAGAACTTTGACAATTTGGATCTTTGGCAATTTGGAACTTCAGTAATTTGGACCCTAACCCCTAACCCAATAACCCCTAACCCTAAACTCTAACCCTAACCCCTAACCATTTGTTTTGACATTTTTCAGAAACCTGAAGCACTTCAGAATTTTGGCACTTTGGAATTTGGGCACTTTGGCACTTTGACAATTCGGAACTTCGACAATTTGGTTTGGCAATTCGAACTTCGGACATTCGTAAGAATCCAAATGTCCGAATTTCACGAAATTCGTCCGAATGTACATTCAGAATGAAATGAATTGTACATGCCTACAGACAACCCAGTCAGAAAGTCCAGCGAATTTAATTTGCAAACCCTATATTTGGCCTTCATTTTTTTCTAATTCTTCACCACAATTCACTGTTTAATATGATTATTTAACTAATAAGCAGCAATTTGTACCACATTATTGCGATTGTTAAAATAATCTAATTAAATTAGTCAATAATGTTAATACAGTCATTAAATGTTTTCAAATATTAAATATTTTAATGCAACATTTTCAGTCATCATAATGCAATTACATATTAATAAACACATATCAGCTATTAATATTCTCACTCAATATTGTTTATATTGTATATCTTCCTTAATATATATATGTGTATATATATACTACTGTTATGCATTAACATGTATATCTCTAGATTTCCCAGCTTGATATGCAAATGACCGTAGACAGGCATTGTATTTTGGACTTTATATCAATAGACACAGTTTAATACACAGTTGTTTATTTTTTTAAATTAAAATAAAGCATGTACTTTAATCCCAAAGGGTCACTGACGAAGAGCCAGCCATGAGATGCAGCATATTGCAAGGTACCAAAGAGACACTATATTTGTATTTGCAAATTTTTTTATTTTTTTATTTCAGCACAAACTCTTTTGATAGATATATATGACCCCTGAGTGCACTCATCTTTCTTGCATATAGTGTGGCACCGGGGCACACACAAGACCTGGGAACCTGAGTGCTATATATATTAATTTAACTGAAAGATAATCAAAATAGAACACAATAGAATTAACAGAATTAACAATAATGCTATATCATAATATGTTTGTGGAATTATTTCAACATTTTTTATACATTTTTGTATTATTGTTCCTTTATTTTAAATGGCCCAACTAAGACATTAGTTTGATCATGTACAGATAACAGATCCCTCTTGCGTCTTGTGAGGCAGCTCTGGGAACACTGATTATTATCCTTTTGACAGACAGTCAATGTGCACTGAAGATATACTGTGGGGTAGAAATTAAAAAATGGCAATGCTCTGAATCCAAATCGAACTTGGTTTGCATGTGGAGAAGGATATATTGAATATGTGGAATCTTTGATACACCTGAAAATATAAAGCAAGTATGATGTATTCTTACAATGTTTCTGAAAACATACTGTTAGTATAGCATTACACATTTAAAGACAATTGTTTAATCAAGTTTTATGTTGACTGGGGTAATGTTTCAGTAGATTTTTTTTTAAAAGATGTAATCATATTATTTTATCTTATGTGTTGCTGCAAAATACAGCAATACTACATTGTGGGATCAATTTCTTAAAGTCAAATTGCCTCCAAACCAATTGGTGCAAAACCATTCAGTACAGTACTGGGCCATGAGACTGCAAAGTCTAGATATTGTTCACAGTATTTAACAATGTCCAGATTTTGCAGAGCATACCCCAAATGAGTCTGAATTCAGTCCAGATTTTAGCCGTACCAAAAGCTGTTGGACTGCTAAAATCTGGACCCAAATGGTTACTATCTGGGCTTAGATTCTTAAAATCTGTGCAATAATTTAAAAAATCCCCAAATTTGCCCTCCCACAGTGCTTGCAGCCAGCAGGCAAGTAGTTAAAAACAATCCTCAGTAAAAAAAAAAAATACCAGCCATGCTAACTTGCATAATAATTTATATATGTGTGATATCTCAGGACACAATGTACATAAGAGAATGAGAACATTTGGAAGGAGAAAATTATCTAAATCACTACTAAACTACTTACAATATGCGTACTTTTATGTATCGTATGACACTGTGTATGTGAGACAGTGTTTATATATACTGTCTGAATGAGTGTGTGTATATTAGTGTTTGTATAGCAGTGTGTCATTATCTAAATGTGTGCATAATGTTGTCTGAAAGTGTGTCAGTATAGTGTGTGTCTGTGTATGTTATTGTCTGTATAAAGTACATACAAATGTGTGTACATGCCATTTATAACAAAGGTTAATATTTTCTGGATCTATTTTGCTTACCTTTCCCCTATCAGACTGCTGAATACTTATACATCCTGCTAAAACACACACAGACTGCTGAATACAAACACAGAGACTGCTAAACGCATACAAACAGATTGCTGAATACAAAAACTCAGACTGCTAAATGCATACAGATTGCTGAATGCACACACACAGAATACTGAATACACACACACAGACTGCTGAATACGTACAAAGACTGATGAATAAACACACAGACTGCTGAATGCACACACACAGATTGTTCAATACTGTCAGGATCCTATCCTGACAAACAATACTTTTTGTTCTGTTTATTCTGTTCCTTTAAAAACCAAGTTCCTACACTGATTTTATTTGCCAATAGTGGCCTCCCTAACCACTAGCACAGATATTTCTATCTCATCCTCACCTGCCTAGACTAATTCAGATCCTATAAAAGGTTATACCCAACTCACCACATGGTATTGACATTGATGATTTGCCTGAAAGGCTTCAAATCCTTGCTCCTGTGTTATAACCTGTGAACTTACCTTATTGGGTTCAAAACCTGCTTTACTCACCAACCTGCTTCAGACTTTCCTGAACAACTCTACATTCCTGCTTGACTTCCAATTTGCTTAATTCTATACTGGACTTTAATGTATTATTACTTTGTGGCTACCTATGTTACTCCTACATTGGATTTACAAACATTCCAGATAATATTGGCTTCTATCATAAAAGACCTGTTATTGCAGTACAACCTCTAATCCAAAGAGACGGAAGAACTAAAACCCTATATAATGTAATCTTTATATATCTGTCTAGTTCTGTTTAATTGTTATTTGTTTTCCTGTAACTTATTATTTCATTAATATGTTTTCATTCTCTTGCTTTACCTCTCTCTCTCTTATAGGTTCCCCTGTTTCTTTATATCCTGTTCTGGGGCATATTGCTTAAATCCTGTTTTCTGTATTCACTCAAGATTCGTACCTATAATTTCTCTTTTAGGTTTATCTTCAATCTCCTACCTATAACTTCTTTTAAAGGTTTACCTATTTTCAACTTTGGGCTTTTTGTCTAAACCCTTTATTTCATAGCCTAGTTATTCTCACCTGTAATCTGTTATTCGGTTCTGTTTTCTCTCTTATTCCTATAATTTCTATTATAGGATATCCTGTTCATACTATGTCTAAGATCACAAATAAAGACCCTGAAGTTAACCCCAGTTTCAGTCTCATCCCTGACCTGCACAAGATCATGACAAAAATACACACACACTCTACTGAATACACACATAGACTGCCCAATACACAAACACAGGCTATAGAATACACACACATACAGCTGCATACACACACCACATAGTGGGTCAGTGGGTGGAGCTTTCATTATTTGGGGGCTAACTCCAGGTGTTTTTTCACCTTAGCAATGCCCCTGTGTTATGTACAGACATTGAAAATATATATATAGTGCCTTTGTTTTGACACTGGGAATGTCTCATATGTCTTGGATCTTTGATTATTTTTTATGTTATGGATACTTTATTAAATGTGCATTATTGATTTAAACATAGGTTTCAATTTAATATTTTTTGGAGGAACGTTTGCAAATGATCACAATCTGTTAGAAAATATTTTCAAATGATAATTTTCTATAAAAGTCACAATTTACATCTATGGGAATTGTTGTGAACTAATCTTCTAATAACCTTTTATAACAGAGTGTGATCATTGATAACCCTATCCAAAAATATTAAATCGTGACCATAGTGTTGTACAAATTGACATATTTATGTATTTCTATTTTTAGAAATTAGACAAAAGACCTTTTTCATGTGGTCATTTTGCTTTCCAGTTGAGTATGGTTTCCTCATCGCGGTAATTATATAAAATATCAACACAACGACCTTGTAATTTAAATACATTGGTAAATTAAATCACAGTACATTATGTTCACCAATTGCAAGATGTGTATATGACCATGCAGATGCTAAATTATTAGCTTTTTAAAAGTTTTCAGTGATGACTAATTAGTAATTATTTCATGATGGTTATGGTAGCTAAGGGAAAATAGAATCAAAGCATTATAATGGCATTTGAAACTCATGAACAGTATGTAGAAGTTGAAATGAAAATCAAACTATTACCTGTTGCGTATTAGAACATAACTCTTTGTATCATGAGAGTTAGGAAATAGCATGCAAGTATCCACAACTAAACTGAGCTCTGGATCTGCACTCTGCAAGGTGGCTTGAACGTACAATGTCTGGTTAAGTTTGATATAATATGGTGTTTGGTACACCAGATCGTTGTAGGCTGGGGATTCGTAAATAAAAAGATTTGCAGAATATAGCCCATATTGAGTTAGACTGTGGGGCACAGTCTCATCACCAGAGTGATACTTGATATCCACCATTGTATTCTGGAACATTTGACAATGCAGATTCAATTTGAGGTGTGTGCTTCGTTCAATGACCTGACCAAAATGGTAACCATGTACAGTGTTTGAATAACTAATTGTGCTACCTTCACCCTGTTAGGAGAAAAAAAAAAAACTAAGTTTTGTAAAATGTTTTCAGAAATAGAAGTCTGCAATAAAAATACAGCTGTGATCTATTATCAAAGTTTGTTGTATTATACCGCTATTTAATGTGCTTTACTGATATTCAGGACACCAAATTGACTATGTGCTAGTCCTCACAAAACAATACGCCATGTATTCATTTACACCCTTTTTGTATGATCTTCATGGTTATCTAAAGTATTTTATATTTCGTGGAACACTTTGATGTTTAAAAAAGAAATATATTTATTTTTAATGTTTGAAGCTTTTTTATTATTATTTTAACGCCATGACACTGCACTTTTAAATATAAAAAGCATGTAAAGGGTTCTCTAATTTAGTTCCAGGACAGTATCCTTTTGGTAGGATGGAATTAATAACAGATATTAGCCTGTCAAATAGCTCTTGACAATTCTTTCACCCACTGGTTGGTGAGGTGAAGGGTAAAATAAAATAGGAGTATCCCAAGCCCCTACCCCAAGACTAACAAAAAGCTCAGTAGGTGCCAAGTAGCTTAGACCAATCTGTCTTGTTATTTAGTAAGTGACTATGAATCCAGAGGGTGCCTGGGAGAGAACCCTGGGTCCCTGGACTTTATATTTCTCCCCATATGCCTGGATTTTATATTCCCCATTGTATGTTCATTAATTTGTTCAGTTAATTTCACTTTCCCTATCACCAGTATAATTCAGTTCAAATATCTGAACAATTTGCACAACGACCGACCACCCTGCATGTGGAGTGTGTTGCTTGTTAAGATCCCAGAAGCTGTGGTTAACCGCAGCTTAATTGACGAATGGCTGGGTGGTTGTCGATCGTATGAATGAACACGTGGCGGCGGCCATCTTAAACTGACGAACGGCCAGCAGTGTTTTGTCATCGAACGCGTGGAACTGTTTTCGGACACTATTTCACACGAACACCACTGGGACTTCCAGACTTCCAGCAATTTGTCTCTTTTCATACTAACGCAGCAGCGTTCGGCACTTTTAAACACACGAACAAGAGATACTGGAGAATCATAGGCACGAACAGTCCTTTTGTTATTTTAATGCATTTCCCTTCCCCTGAAATAGATCAGCCGACCCAGCTGAACTTATGGAACTATTCTGGGTAGTAGCCTCTTGTGTGTGGCCGGGCAGAAATGTGACCTCCAGCTAACTTTTGAACCCCTGAACCGATCTGGATGATTTTTGAGCATGTCATTCCCCCAGATCAGGGCTATCAGGAAATATATATTTTATGGGGGTCTCTTCTGTTTTGGGGGTATTTCTAAAAATGTGTAAAATAGTTGTATTTTTCACTTGGAGATAATTGAGTTGAAACAGTAATTAACTCAATTATCTCCTAAGCAGAGGGGAGGGATTGTGTACACTGTATGGGAGTGACTGAATGTAAAATACTGTTTTGATTGGCTTGTTGTTCCTGTGTCCCTGTGCCCCACAAGGTCCACCTGGGTGGTAACCTTGTGGGTAAAACTGTATAAAAGGCAGTGTGCCACAATAAACCTTTAATTCCTGATTTACCCTCAACACAGAGCCTTGCATCGTGCTTGTAGGGAAAAGCTTCACCTGCTGCAATCCCTGCCTTGGGATTGCTCTATAATCACTAGCTCTTCTAATAGCTGCTCCTGCTTCTATTCTACATCCTCCCTCTCACAACAGGGGAGAAAGGACATCTCCTGGTGGCAAAAATCCCTCACTCTACCAGGGTGCATCTACAGTGCCCAATCCCTTTAGTTCTAATAAAAATTCTAGAAGAGGTCTCCAGTTAATCACTAAAGAGAGAACTTTCCTACCAACCCCCATGTCACTAGCAGTCCCCAAGCTCTTGGCTAACTCCAAGTATATCCTTTAAAAAATAACCCACATTGCACAAGGCATTTTGATACAGCCCCCAACTTTGCGATATAGATGTCACCCTGGAACAAACCTATTGGCTGAGATTTGCATTTTTTTTTATTTAAAGTATAATTTTCTCAAAGGACAGAAAAAACATGTAGAAACATAGAAAATGTAATACAAAAACACTTTCAGCCTGTAGTAAAGAGAAGTATGCTTCTAAAAACTGAAATAAAGTAAAGGTAGGAAAATATCAGGTCAGGGCAATAAATATTTTTTTATATCAGTATGAACAGGGGAGGGGGCGTGACGGGAGAGATGTGAGCGCGCACGCACCGTGAGGAGGAGCTTGTGGGGAGTCGCGAGGCTGGAAGAGGGGATGCCACGAGGAAATGGCGTCCGGGTATAATACATGGATTTGGATTGACTTAACCCGATATACAAGCTGAGTCTGTACGCTGAATTTTCCCTGAGCTGCACGGCGGTATTGGGAGTATTCTCTGTCTGGGCAGGGTCGAACTACAAACTACAAATACGCAAGTATTCTAAAGTCTGTTCGAAGTATATGGGGGCACATAACTAAAGTGTGACCATTTAACAGCGATTCAGAAGGCGATTGTTATTTATGTTTTTTCTCCTAAATACAACCTGCTTGTGCTAGGGAACTTCCCGCTCAGCAGTGACTTAGACGCTGCTAAAAATTTGTTTTTCTTTTTTTTTTGGAACTAGTTAGACTTTGCGAACTGCTAGTTTTTATAACAAGGCTGTAATAAATTATTACTTCGACAAAATATTCAGACGAACACGCAAAACTGAATAGCAAGCTGAATAACAAGGCTTGAGAAGGCAAGTCTGATAATACCCGGACGCCCCACGATATACAAGCAATGATTTAATATATGCCTGTCTGAATCGAGGCACAAATGGGGTTTGCTTAGCAGTGCATAAATACTCAAGTTGTATTGGTGGGCTGAAAAAAGTCCAGCACAGAATCTGCAAAAGTAACAAGCTATAAATTCAGACTGGGCTAAGGAGAAGAAGAAAGAAAAAAGAAGAAGAAAAGGAGAAAGGGAAGGAAAAGAGAGAGGGAGAAAAAAAAAAAAAAAAAAGAGACAGAGATCATTCGAAGTCGGTGAATTGAAGGAGATAAGAGATCTTTCCTCTTTATGGATTATCAGGACTATCTGAATGGGGACATCTTATGGTCCTTAACAGAATAATAATTTCAAACTAATTATAATCTCCAGCGGAAAGAAGAGAGGGGAAGAGAGGAAGGAAAATAAGAAAGGGAAGGAAGAGACACAATAAAAAGTCAACACAAATAAGAGTTATAAGAAACATAAGGGGCTATATCTCTTGGAGTCTAATACCTGTAGAATCAGAAATAAAGGAAAAGAGAAAAAGAAGGAATAAGGGAAAAAGAAGAGAAAAAGGGAAGGAAAAACATAAGAGATAAGAAAATAGTAAAGAAGAAAATGGCTATGCCAAGGATACAAAAAAAAACCAAGGAGACCAAAAAAGAAAAAGTAAATGAAAAATTCCCAACAAACTTTTTCTCTCCTCAAAACAAACAAGGAGGAGAAATGTCTTTCTCAGATGAATCCATACCTGAAGATAAAAGAAGCTCCATGACTAACTTTCAAGATTTTATAAAAATGAGTCTAGACAGCCAAACTGAAATCTTTAAAAAGGAGATGGAGAATATCATGATCCAAATGACAAAGAGTATGGAAGAAATTAATAAAAGGATAACTAAAGTAGAAGAAATGCAAGAACAAGTAACCAACTATTGTAAAACAATTAAAGAGGTACAAAACAAGATGAAATTGGAATTGGAGACAATGGATGATCGATTAAATATGCTGGAAGAAAAAGCGAGAGCTAAAAATATCAGGATAAAGAATATTCCAGAAACAATTACCCAGGACAAAATAAAAGCCTATCTAAATGACCTGTTCCTAACTCTGAATTTGCAAGATAAAGACCTGGTTACAAGTATGGAAAATATATACAGAATTAAAAAACCGCAAGAAATCCAAAACACTGTCCCTAGAGACCTGATAGTCTCTCTCCACTCATTGACCTTCAAGCAACAACTAATTCAAGCTATGCGAATTAAAAGCTTCTCAGAAGACGATAAATTTAAGGACATTCAAATATATCAAGATCTTTCTAAAGCTGTAAGATTGGAGAGAAAGAAATATTTTGACGCGTTGAAACCACTTAAAGAAAGAAAAATAGCTTACAGATGGGGCCCAGGCAAAGCCATCACAATACAGTGGAATGATAAGAAGAAAGTCTTTCTAAATCCAAAAGAATTACAAG
The DNA here is from genome assembly GCF_036172605.1 of Pelobates fuscus. Lineage (NCBI taxonomy): Eukaryota > Metazoa > Chordata > Amphibia > Anura > Pelobatidae > Pelobates > Pelobates fuscus. The sequence continues at coordinate 256,647,364 of NC_086318.1, forward strand.
AATGGACAAATTATTCCTTGAGATAAGAGTCTAAAGGGGGGGGAGAGAGTGGGTGGAAGAAAAGGGGTTATTATTAATATTTATATATATAAGTATATATATGTGTTTTTTTTTTTTTTTTTTTTTTTTCTTTTTTTCTTTTTTTTTTTTTTGATGGGCAAACTGAAGATGAATATTTTATGCAATTGGTTGGTGGGTTAGGAAATGGTAAAGTTATTATTTTGGTGATAAATACACGTCATGAATATGGCAATCTATGAATAGATGGTGGTAGGAAAGTAATATCAATAAATAGGATGTAACCTAATGTGAAAAATGAGTAAAAGTAGGAAACCCACATAGAATAAATAGAAGGGAGATAAGAATTCCAAGGGGATCGACATAAATGGTATATATGCTCACTGAGTTAGAATGGGGGGTATAATCACGCACTAAGAAGTAGCAGGATTAAAAGGTTAATTCAAGAAATTGATTATAATATAGGTGAATATTAATATTGGAAAATGGTTGATATTGTTGGAAAGGAAAGTAAAGTGGATATCATATGGTTAAACACAGCACGACATACTTAAGGTTGAACAAAGGGAGTTAAATAATAGACAATGAGGGATAAGAGGAGGAAAATCAATTTTATCACAATAATAATGAGACACTGAATATGGTTAAACCCAAACGAAAATGATATATGGAGAATAATATATGGAGATAAGATAATACTGATCTACTATAGGATGCTCAATTAAGCACTAAGGGGTAAATAGATTAAAAGGTTAATAATAGAACGTGTTTAGAACACTGAGGAATATTTTTTTTTTTTTTTTCTGGCTAAGTTTCCTTTTAAAAGCAGGAGATGCTTGGAATTTATAAGGTTATCATAGCACAATAGTTTTAAGAAATAACATTATGATGGGTTGACCCATAAGATAAAATAAGTAAAATAAGTAAAGGTTTTTTTTTTTTTTTTTTTTTTTTTTTTCTTCTTCCTTTGTCCCATCCCTCTTTCCGGCTCTTCCTCTCCTGGGCTTCCTTTTCCCCCTTAGGTTAGAATTAATATGGAGAGACGAGGGGATAGGGGGGAAGACAGGGGGAGGACGGCAGGGAGCAGGGATCAGATAATAATAACCTAGCCTCGTGGGTCCCCTAACGGGTTACCACTTTAGGGTCTGACCTAGACCTTAGCCCTAGACATCTCATGAGAGTTTTTCTAGGCTTACAGACTGAAGAGACGGTTGTAGATATACTGTCTTATCAGCTTGTAAGAATGAGTGTGTATGAGTTTCTCTGTATTATGAGAACTCAGATGTGTGTGAATGAAGTGGGTAGGAAGACAGCTCAGAAAGGAGTTACTTGATACAGGAAAACAATATGAAGTGTATTTCACTTAATGTACAGGGGCTCAACACCCCTTATAAAAGAATTATGATGAAGGAATTACTCAAGAAAAAACAAATAGACCTGGCGATGTTGCAGGAGACACACTGGAACACAGAAGATAGGAGATGGGCATATGAGGGATATGAGATAATTTCACAAGCGTCCTTAAAAAAAAAAAAGAAAAGAGGAGTGGCTATAATCCTATCGAAAAAAATTAATAAAGAAATAATATATGAGGAAACAGATACAGAAGGAAGATTTCAAATATTAATATGTAAGCTAGATGAGAAAATATACACTCTGGTCAATGTATACCTCCCGAATATACTCCCAACTAAATACTTTAGAATGATAATGGGAAAAGTTGATAAGATAAAAGTGGGACTTTTGGTAGTCTCGGGAGATTTCAACTGTATAATGGATCCTGTCCTAGATAAAAAAATCAGAGATAGTAAACCAATATCCAAGCACCTGAACAATCAAGCCAGAATACTTAGAAATATATTATTAGAACATAACCTATTAGATATATGGAGAGTATATAATCCAGAAGTAAGGGAATACACACACATATCAAAAGTTCATTTGTCTCTCGCAAGAATAGATTTAATCCTGGGAGAGGCAAATCTAGTAGAACAAATAACAAACATAAGGATAGAAGAAAATATATGGTCAGATCATAGCTACATGGTCTTTAATATAAAAACAGAAATTAAAAAAAGATCTAACACGACATGGCGGCTAGATGACTATATTTTGAATAACAAAAATGATCAAGAACAAATAAGACAATTAATCACACTGTATTTTAGAGAGAATTGTTCAGAAGAACTTTCAGCAGCCACAATATGGTGTGCTTTCAAAGCGGTCGTTCGGGGATATTTGATTAAGCTAAAAAATAAGATCCAGAGAGAAAAAGGTCTGAGCAGGGAAAGACTTTATATTGAATATTACCAATTAGCAAGGAAAAATACAACTGTATTAAACACAGAGTCAGCTAGACAACTATCAGAGCTTAGAATGAAGATAGAAAAAATAGAAAAGGAAAGAATAGAAAAAAAATTAGATCGGATGAAAGCAAACTTCTATTATGAAAATAATAAGATCAATAAATGGCTAACTAGAAAACTGAAAAAAACAGAAGGAAAAAAAAGGATACATAGTATTAGGAAGGAAAAAACTCTACTAAAGAAACCAGAAGAGATAGCAAAGGCTTTTCAAATATATTACGAAGAATTGTATAATATTCCAAATCAACCAAAAGATCAAATAATAAATGACTATCTGAAGGAAATATGTTTCCCCAAGATTGCAGAAGACCAAAAAGGAAAGCTCAATGCTCCCTTGCAAGTAATAGAATTTCGTACAGCTATAAAAAAATTATTGAGCTATAAGACTCCTGGTCCGGATGGCCTGACTAATAGATTTTATAAAATCTATGGAGATATCTTGGTGGAACATCTGGCCAAAACATATAATTAAATAACAATCAATGGCAGGGGCCCAAAAGAACTTTTACAAGCCAATATAATTCCTATTTTTAAAAAGGACAAAGATCCCCTAGAATTAAAAAACTATCGTCCTATTTCTCTTATCAATGTGGATTCTAAATTATTTTCTTCTATTTTGGCAGAAAGGCTGAAAGGGATAGTAGGAGATCTAGTACACAGCGATCAGATAGGATTTGTCCCCGCAAGACAGGCAAGCACTAACACAAGGAGAATGATTTACGTCCTGGATTGGAGCGATGGCTCAGGGATTCCCCTCCTGACCCTGTCATTGGATGCAGAAAAGGCCTTTGACAGGGTCGGGTGGGGATTTATGATGGGGGTATTGAAGGCAATGGGAATGGATGGCTGGATGCTTTCAGCAATTGGTTCTATTTACCAAAACCCGACGGCAAGAGTGGTAGGAATGGATTTGTGTTCAGAGTGGTTTCATTTAAAAAATGGCACTCGTCAAGGGTGTCCATTGTCACCTATTTTATATATATTGTCTATGGAAGCATTGGCGATTAGAATAAGAAATAACCCCAATATTCGGGGGGTCCCTTCTCTAGACAGAGAATTGAAAATTAGTATGTACGCCGATGATACCATTCTGACCCTTACAGACCCAGCCGAATCAATTAAGAACCTGATGAAAGAGATAGAACTCTATAGTATAGTCTCGAATTATAAGATAAATATAGAAAAAACGATAGTGATGTTCAAAAATTGCAATAAAAACTGGAAAGAGGAATTTCTTAAGACTTATGGCTTTTCAGATGCCAACGGCAGCTTTGAATATCTAGGCATACTTATAGCAGATGATATTGACAAAATAGTGGAGATTAACTATAAGAAGCTATTGAAGTCCACTGGAATAACATTAAAAAAATGGAATTGCCTAATTTTTAGTTGGTTGGGAAGGATAAATATAATCAATTCGTATATAATTCCTAGATGGACCTACTTTTTTAGAATGGTTCCTTTAAAAATTCCCTTGCCCTGGATTGAGATTATACAAAGGTTAATTAAAAATTTTATTTGGAAGGGGAAAAGACCGCGGATCAGTCTAGATCAATTAACTAACACTATAGGACAGGGAGGGGTAAATTTCCCAGACATGATAAATCATTACGAAGCCACTATTGTTTATCATACCCAGTTACTAACAAAAATAGACTCCAGAAAATTGGCTTGGTACTGTTTAGAGACCCAAACATTGAATGGGATAAAACTAACAAGGGCTATTTGGCAACCAAAAAAGCAAGGAGAAGCAATTAGTAATAAAATCCTTTCCCATCTATTGAATGAATGGTTTTTGATTAAAAAAAAACTAAAAATTTTGGGAAACCTATATGGGTTTATGGAGATAGGTTTATTAGAGGTTTTCATAAATGACTTAAAAATTGACTCTTGGAGGGGAAGGAACATCTTAATACTAGACGACATATTATTGAGAGATAAAATGAAAGATTTCCTAACCTTGTCAGAAGTATTTGGTCTCCCGCAGACAGAGATTTTTCGATATCTAAGGATAAAATCATGTCTGGGGAAGAACCTCGCAAGTAGTAACAATAACAGGAACAGTCTTATAATACAGATTTTTGGAAATGAAAATCCAAACAAAAATATGGCTAAATGCTATGCCTTGATAAGATCACCCCCTAAAATTAATTCATCTAAACAGATAAAGAGCTGGGAACAAGAATGTAATCTAAAAATAGACTTATTAGAATGGGGCAATATGTTGACACAAGTCAAAAAAAATATTCATAATACAATTTTATTTGAGACACATTATAAAATCTGCTATCGGTGGTATTTGGTACCAAGCAGATTAAACAGAATCGATCAAAGGGAGTCCAGCCAATGTTGGAGATGTGGATCAGCAGTTGGTAGTTTTATACATATATGGTGGAACTGCAAAATAATAAAAAAAATATGGGTGGAAGTCTTTAGAAAATTATATATTTGGGATACAATTTGGATAGAACAATCCCCAATCACTGCTCTACTTCATTTACATTGGCCGGACCTTTGTCCATACCAACAATATTTAGTGAACCACGCTTTTGTAGCAGTTAAAATACTAATAGCCAGAAAATGGAAAAACTCCACAACAATTGAGTATAAAACCTGGGAAAACCAATTGGTTTTACAGCTTAAAAATGAGAAAACACTATTTAGAACTAAGGAGAATGAACGAAAATATGAATTGAGTAAAAAATGTCTACAGCTGTTAGAAAGGAATCAGTAGCTCCCAAAGACCCTAATTTAGGGCTTCATCTTATTGAATTGATATATACTTAATCATATTTAATGCAACCCAACTAGGCTGTTACCTTACCCTACTATGTCTTATGTTTGTATATGTGTGATGTGCTAGTACGTATAAATGAGAATCCGCAAAACAGAAGAATTATATATGTGTATAATTTTCTATATATATATTTATATTTTTTATATGAGATAACTGTATGTTATATGTCAAAAACCAAATAAAGAAATTTTAAGAATTATATCAGTATGAACATTTTTGCACACTGTGCCAAGTATTATACTAACATTTATTGTTTAACTTTATTCTACCGCACTATCTTTTTCACATGTGTTTTGTGATATTCGGGAGTTGACTGATCAAGTGAGGACTTTCATATTAAAGAAGCATTTTATTGATTATGTGTATTTTTCCACTTGTGATGCTCAATTTTTATTAACAATATGCATTATTCTTATTGTCTTACCTGTCTTAATGTTCCACATTTATTGTACTGGATGTAAAAAGTCAACCAGTTACCCAAATTCTGAGGACGGCATTGTGGGTCATTCAAAAAAATCTCATTTTCTAAATACCCTAATGACTTAAGGTACCAGACTGAAATCTGAACTTCCATGTAGCTTGAGGAACATGAGAGGGTCACTGGATGAATACATAAAATATATATTTGTTAAAATATTAAAAATATAAACAAAATTGTTCCATAACACAGGTTATAATTGTCAATATCTGAAATAAGCAAGAACATAGAGAATGATATTCCATTAAAGAATGATTATAGCACTAAAAACACAAACCAGTATTCTTAATATTATAGTGTCCCTGTCCCTACTTAAGGTTCCCGCCATGCATTAAAATTAAAAATATTTACCAAGGCTCCCCTAGCACTGCTGGCCTCTCTGTCTCACCTGATGTCATGGAGGAGGTGTGGCCAAAGCACAGGTTATAAACATAAATGTAGCAGAGTAGAGATATAATCCACGATATATCCGCTGGTAGTCGTAGTCAGCATACAAATCCAAGGTAGCGTAATAATCCCAATCCCATTTCCCTATAACTGGACGAAACACAGTTTGGGAGTCAACTGAACTTTTATTGAACCACAGCCGATTTTATACACATCCCCATACAAGGGGTTTCTTTAATTACATTCCAGGGGTTTTCCACTGGTACACAAAGTTTTCCACACAGTCTACAATAACATTTCCCATCATCCTTTTCTGTACTGGAGAGATAATTGTGTAAGAGTACACCTTTAATTACATTATCTCTCCGTACAGAAATCACACAATATTGTTTAAAAATACATCATTCAAAAAATATGTGTCTGAACTCCACGAATAGATGGGATCTGAGCGCACAATCTGTCGAATTACCGCTCAGATCCATTCTTTAGAATAGAAAAGCCATTCAAATGAAGTTCTGGACCGGTCTGCCACGAGCCCCAAAATAGTTCCAGGCCATTGCAAGCTTTGACCAGTCTTCTTTCGGGAGTTCATACGAATTAGCAATTGAAAATACACATTAATATACTGCATAGTTGTGTGTAGGAAGATCGTGGGTTTCAATTAGCCGAACGCCGTTCCATTTAGACAAACGGGGCTATCTGCCCGAACAGCATGGAAGACGAGCGGTGTTCGCAAGTTTGAGTATTTTAGTTCCATGCACTCGATGACCAAACACTGCTCGGCGTTTGTGCGCAAAGATCGCCGCCGCCACGTGTTCGATCATACGAACGGCAACCACCCATTAAACCATTAGGGTTTTGCGGTTTTCACTATGTTGCCAGTTGTTAATTGGGGTCACACGACTCCCTTGTGTGGCCCTCCATTTGACAGATTATTCATTTTCACGAACAGTACATCCTTATTCTGTTAGTGAAGTTAATATACAAATGCATATAGTTTTTACATGGGAGAAATAGGCGAATGACCCCAGTTATTGCACAATGAAGTGGCTAGGTTTGCCACAATAAACATGAAGCTTGTTTTTCCATTAACCTCTTAACCCCTTAAGGATGGCGGGCGTGCTATGCCGTCCTTAGGGGCCTGGCTCTAAATGCCGGGGGGCGGCATAGCACATCCCAGCCATCCTTTCTACTTACCCGGTCGCCGGCGATCCAATGCCAGCGATCGCGGTATGGGGATTTACCTGGGAGCCCAGGGAGTCCCCCTCCTTCCTCTTCGGCCCCCCTGGGCCATGTGATCGCGAGGTCCTCACAAGGACAACATAGCCGTCCATGTCAGTGTCAGCAGGGGGAGTGCCTGTAATAACAGGTACGCCCCCTGCTGCCTGTGAAAATAAATGTTTTAAACAGTGTAAAATTAAATAATATATACTTAGATCATATATATTAATATTAAAATACACTTAGACAGTGTATGTGTGTGTATATATATATATAATGATAATTACATATATTTAATCAATATCATTGTACATGTACTTTGATATTAATATATATAATTATATATATATATATATTAATATTAAAATACACTTAGACAGTGTGTGTGTGTGTGTATATATATATATATATATGTATATGTGTGTATATATATATATATATGTGTGTGCATATATATATATATATATATATATATATATATATATATACACATACACACATACACTAAGTGTATTTTAATATTATTATATATATAATTATTATATATATAATATAAAATAAATACGTAAATACGTTAAAAATAATAAAAAAGAAATAAAAAATATATATGTGTAATTTCATTCTAACTGTATTTTAAAATTAATATATATATAAATATAAATTTATATATAGATATTAAAATACACGTAGAACGAAATAATTGATATATATATATATATACACACACACATATATACATACACATACACATAAGTATGTACGTATATACTGTTGCAAGAAAAATTATGTGAACCCTTTGGAATGATATGAATTTCTGCACAAATTGGTCATAAAATGTGATCTGATCATCATCTAAGTCACAACAATAGACAATCACAGTCTGCTTAAACTAATAGCACACAAAGAATGAAATGTCGCCATGTTTTTATTGAACACAACATGTAAACATTCACAGTGCAGGTGGAAAAAGTATGTGAACCATTGGATTTAATAACTGGTTGAACCTCCTTTGGCAGCAATAACTTCAATCAAACGTTTCCTGTAGTTGCAGATCAGACTTGCACAACGGTCAGGAGTAATTCTTGATCATTCCTCTTTACAGAACTACAGTTTCAGTTCAGCAATATTCTTGGGATGTCTGGCGTGAATCACTTTCTTGAGGTCATGCCACAGCATCTCAATTGGGTTGAGGTCAGGACTCTGACTGGGCTACTTCAGAAGGCGTATTTTCTTCTGATTAAGCCATTCTGTTGTTGATTTACTTCTATGTTTTGGGTCATTGCCCTGTTGCAACACCCAACTTCTGTTGAGCTTCAGCTGGTAGACAGATGGCCTTAAGTTCTCCTGCAAAATGTCTTGATAAACTTGGGAATTCATTTTTCCTTTGATGATAGCAATCCGTCCAGGCCCTGACGCAGCAAAGCAGCCCCAAACCATGATGCCCCCACCACCATACTTCACAGTTGTGATGAGGTTTTGATGTTGGTGTGCTGTGCCTCTTTTTCACCACACAGTGTTGTGTGTTTCTTCCAAACAACTCAACTTTGGTTTCATCTGTCCACAGAATATTTTGCCAGTACTGCTGTGGAACATCCAGGTGCTCTTGTGCAAACTGTAACGTGCAGCAATGTTTTGTTTAGACAGCAGTGGCTTCCTCTGTGGTATCCACCCATGAAATCCATTCTTGTTTAGTGTTTTACATATTGTAGATTCGCTAACAGGGATGTTAGCATTTGCCAGTGACTTTTGTAAGTCTTTAGATGACACTCTAGGATTCTTCTTCATCTCATTGAGCAGTCTGCGCTGTGCTCTTGCAGTCATCTTAACAGGACGGCCACTCCTAGGGAGAGTAGCAGCAGTGCTGAACTTTCTCCATTCATAGCCAATTTGTCTTACTGTGGACTGATGAACAGCAAGGCTTTTGGAAATACTTGTATAACCGTTTCCAGCTTTATGCAAGTCAACAATTCTTAATTGTAGGTCTTCTGAGAGCTCTTTTGTGTGAGGCATCATTCACATCAGGCAATGCTTCTTGTGAAAAGCAAACCCAGAACTGGTGTCTATTTTTTATAGGGCAGGGCAGCTGTAACCAACACCTCTAATCTCATCTCATTGATTGGACTCCAGTTGGCTGGCATCTCACTCCAATTAGCTCTTGGAGATGTCATTAGTCTAGGGGTTCACATACTTTTTCCACCTGCACTGTGAATGTTTACATGGTGTGCTCAATAAAAACATGGCAACATTTCATTCTTTGTGTGTTATTAGTTTAAGCAGACTGTGATTGTCTATTGTTGTGACTTAGATGATAATCAGATCACATTTTATGACCAATTTGTGCAGAAATCCATATCATTCCAAAGGGTTCACATACTTTTTCTTGCAACTGTATCACTATATATATATATATATATAAATAATTTAAAAAAATTATATATATATATATATATATATATATATATATATATATAATATTTGGGAGTCCCAGGCCAACTCCTTGGTTTTGCACCCCTCCCTGTTACAGGTGGCTCATTCCAGGACCCTATTTAGCCTTGACTTGCAGAGAGTCCCAGTAAGGAAGTATTTCCCAAGTAAGTGGATTAATCTCATAAGAGCAAACATTAGGCTGCTACTAGGATAGGACCTGCTGAAGATGGGGTACTTTGACGTAGTTTGCAGGCTTATGCAATGTATGATCATATAATAACTAAACCCCCCATCATTTTCTGCCTAGGTGAGATGTTTTTAAATAAAACTATTACAATCTCTAAGATTTGAAATCATTGTTTAGTGAATAAGCGAGTACGCTGGATTCTGTATTATATATATATATATATATATATATATATATATATATATATATATAATAATTCTATGTTTAATTTTCTAGCACTATATTTAACCCTGTAACTTTCCAAGACAACATAAAACCTGTACTTAGGGGTACTGTTTTACAAGACTTCGCTGAACACAAATATTAGTGTTTCAAAACAATAAAATGTATTACAACGATGATATCGTCAGTGAAAGTGAATTTTTTTGCAAATTGGCGTTCAAATTTGTTTTTTGCATTTTACACACACAAACAAATATTAACAATGACTTTAGCTAGTGTTTGTGACCAAGTGGCTACTAAAAAAGACTGGACATACCCCATTTGCAATACCTTGGTTTGTCTTCTTTTGCAAATGGTATGCAATCATGGGGGTAATTCTCCTGGGCTATCATACAGTCTCAAAGGCAACGTAACCAATCTGAAAAATGTAACATGCTATATTTGACCCTGCAACTTCCCAAAACACCATAAAACCTGTACATAGGGGGTACTGTTTTACACGTAAGACATCGCTGAATACAAATATGTGTATTTTATTGCAGTAAAAGCAAACTGTATTATGACATTCACAGTTAGAATGTCACATAGAACAAAAAGCAATTTCTCCTATATATATTTGAAAACCCCATAAAACCTGTACATGAGGGATACTGTTATACTCAGGAGACTTCTCTGAACACAAATATTAGTGTTTCAAAACAGTAAAATATATCACAATCATTTTATCGTCCGTGTAAGTGCCATTTGTGTGTAAAAAATGCAAAAAATGTCACTTTGACGATATCATCATGGAAATACATTTTACTGTTTCGAAACACTAATATTTGTGTTCAGCGAAGTCTTCCGAGTAAAACAGTGTCTTTTTGGACTTTTATTTGAAAAATCTAGACAAGCTAATGAAAAAAAATGCTAAATAGATTAAAAATTTTGTCTTGAGTTTAAAAACACCCAGTGTTTACATGCTTTTTTGCTTTCTATTGCAAGTTATAGGGCTATAAGTACAAGTAGGAAATTGCTGTTTCAAAATATATATAATTTTAAATGTATCAATAGTGATATTGTAACACTGTTATCTGTCATAAATCTCTGAATCACACTTCACATGTACATATTGTTTAAGTAGGGTAACCCAGGGTATTCAATATGAGATATGTCCATTCTTTTTTTTACTAGCCAGTTAGTCACAAACACTGGCCAAAGTTAGCATTTATATTTGTTTGTGTTTTAATGCAAAAAACGAATATAAACTGTCGCCAGTGTTTGTGACTAAGTGGCTACTAAAAAAAAAAGGCTGAACATACCCTATTTGCAATACCTTAGGTTCATTTGCAAATGGTATGCCATCATGGGGGTAATTCTCATTCCTGGGCTACCATACACTCTCAAAGGCAACATAACCTGGCAAATTTCAATGTAAAAAAAAAAAAAGGAAAATCAAGCCTTATATTTGACCCTGTAACTTTCAAAGACACTATAAAACCTCTACATGGAGGTTACTGTTATACTCAGGAGACTTCGCTGAACATGAATATTAGTGTTTCAAAAAAGTAAAATGCATCATAACAATAATATCATCAGTGAAAGTGCCGTTTGTGTGTGAAAAATGCTAATATTTTCACTTTCACTGACAATATCGTCACTGTGATATGTTTTACTGTTTTGAAACACTAATATTTGTATTCAGCAAAGCCTCCCGAGTAAAACAGTACCCCCCATGTACAGGTTTTAGGGTGTTATAGAAAGTTACAGGGTTAAACACAGTGCTGGCAAATTAAATTCCCTGGACTTTCGGCCTGGGTTGTCAGGCAGGTCCTTCAAATTGCAAACAATAAAATTACTTAATTATGTAAAAATATTACATAAATATGCACATAGAATTTAAATATATATACGTATATTTATGTCATTTTGCATATGGACATATGTATATTTCGTATTGTATTTTTATTTATTTATATATATATATATATCATTTCATTCTAATCATATTTTGAGATATATACATATTAATATCAAAATACAGTTAGAATAAAATTATGACTGAAACGTCGACTTGATATGCATTTATTTGCTTAAATAAATCACTTATTTGAATTTGAATTTAAGTCCTTCGAGTGCACTCTTTGTGGATTATATATATATATATATATATATACAAAACAAGAACGGAACCTCTTGCACTCCTACTCAATATATATAACCAGGTGCCAGGTCCCAAATATATAAAAATCAAAAGAAATATTACCGGCACTCTTGGAGTAGATTCATTCAATTTATTTGTTAGTAGAACCAGTCAACGTTTCAGCTCCCGATCGGAGCTTTCATCAGGACACACAAGGCCTTGTGTGTCCTGATGAAAGCTCCGATCGGGAGCTGAAACGTTGACTGGTTCTACTAACAAATAAATTGAATGAATCTACTCCAAGAGTGCCGGTAATATTTCTTTTGATTTTTATATATATATATATATATATATATATATATATATATATATATACACACACACACACACAAATGTAATTTAATTATAAGTGTATTTTTTTATTAATATACAAATATAAAAATACACTTAGTTTGACATTATGTATATAAGATATATATATATATCTTTATGCTTTTTTTAACCTTTTTTAACCTTTTTTTTTACTTTACACATGCACGAAGACTGCCTGTCAGCACAGACAGTCCCGCTGCAGGCAGACACCTATTTCGCCCATGTGACCACTCTGTTAGAGCGATCACGTTGCCGCGGGGTCCTTATTCGCCCCCAGGGAGACTGTTTGGGCTGACAGGCAGTCCCCCCGGACTGGGAGCAACTCCAGTATGACAGTTCAGGACCATCACCTGCCCTCAAGGGGACGTTTCCAGTGACAGTCCTGAACCGTCACTGGTCCTTAAGGGGTTAAAAGAACACTGTAGCGCTAAGAACATAAATATGTATTACTAGTTGTAACGGATCACCTGGCACCCCGATTGGGTACCTCCGTTGATGGATGCTCCTAGTGCTTCCCGAGGGCTCCAAGCACTACACTTGACACCATAAGCACTGCAGACCCCACAAACTGCCGCAGCTTGGTGGGGTCTCACTGTCTCCTACCCACCCTGGACCTACGACAAGGCTCCAGGTTCCAGTGGGTGAACCTCTCTTTCCCCAGAGAGTGAAACAGGAACAGAAACAAGCTCTTACAAGAGCTTAGTGATTATTCAAGGGAGTATGAAGAGAATAGAAATTCCTCGTAGCAGATTCCCCCAATAAGAGACAGGACTCTAGATTGAGGGTGAAGTAGAATTCAATTAACTCACAGCAGAAAAAAAACATACATTTTAACAAACCCCAAAAAGTACCCCAAAATACAGCACATCCCCTAAAAGCCCAGATCTGGGTGAACAATATATCCAAAAATCACCCAGATCGGTTCAGGGGTTCAGGAATTTCCTGGAAGTCTTATTTTTGCCCCACAGTGCACATGGCCCCATGCCCAAAACATATCCATACACTTGACGGCAAAACACTGCTGGACAATTTAAGATGGCCACCGCCAAATGTTTGAATCTGTTCCAGTTAAAAGTCCAAGGGGCAGAAACTGTACTTTTGAACATGGGTTATCACAGTGTCCAAAGTCCCAGGGTAGGAGGCTGGCAAGCAGGCACCTCCAAAAACTCATGGCAAACTCTTTTAAAAAGGGAGTTTGTCACACTAATGATATAGTGTCCCTGTCTGTTCTTGTACTAAGGTCCCTCCCCTGTGCAAATTACATAATTTAATAATTAAGTTTTGCTTTGCATTTAATAATACAGTTTTGCTTAGTTTTTTTTTTCCAGCACAGAGGCTTCCCCGGTGCTTCTGACCTCTCTATCTCACCTGACGTCACAGATTTGACATGACCTCCTCTGCGATGGTCCAATCCAAGGCTTCTCATAGATGAGCATTGGAGACCTTATCAACATGTGCAATGAGCACCATACGGTGCCTTGAAAAAGTATTCAACCCCATTGGCATTTTTCATGTTTTGTTGCCTCACAACCTGGAATTAACATGGATTGTTTGAGGATTTGCATAATTTAATTTACAGAACAAGCCCACAGCTTTGACAAAAAAAACCAGAAAAAGTAAATGTGCATAACTATTCACCCCCTAAAGTCAATACTTCACAGCTCCAAGTCACTTTGGATAAGTCTCTATGAGCTTACCACATCTTACTTGTGGGATTTTTGCCCAATCCTCCTTGCAAAACTGCTCCAGCTCCTTCAAGTTGGATTGTTTGCGCTTGCAAAAAGCAATCTTTAAGTCTGACCACAGATTTAAAATTGGATTAAGGTCTGGGCATTGACTAGGCCATTCCAACACATTTACATGTTTCCCCTTAAACCACTCAATTGTTGCTTTAGCAGTGTGTTTGGGGTCATTGTCCTGCTGGAGTGGTACAGGTTTTGCTCAAGAATATCCCTGTATTTAGCACCATCCATCTTTCCCTCAACTCTGACCAGTTTCCCAGTCCCAGCTGCTGAAAAACATCCCCACAGCATGATGCTGCCACCACCATGTTTCGCTGTGGGGATGGTGTTCTTTGGGTGATGTGATGTGTTGGGTTTACGCCAGACATAGCATTTTCTTTGATAGCCGAAAAAATTCAATTTTAGTCTCATCAGACCAGAGCACCTTCCTCCATACATTTTGGGAGTCTCCCACATGCCTTTTCGAAAACTCAAAATGTGCCATTTTGTTTTTTTGCTGAAAGTAATGGCTTTCTTCTGGCCACTCTGCCATAAAGCCCAACTCTATGGAGCGTATAGGTTTATTGTCGTCCTATGTATAGATACTCCAGTCTCTGCAGTGGAACTCTGCAGCTCCTCCAGGTTTACCTTAGTCTTAGTCTCTGTGCTGCCTCTCTGATTAATGCCCTCCTTGCCCGGTCTGTGAGTTTTGGTGGGCGGCCGTCTCTTGGCAGGTTTGCTGTTGTGCCATGTTCTTTCCATTTGGTTATGATAGATTTGATGGTGCTCCTGGGGATCATCAAAGATTTGGATATTTTTTTATAACCTAACCCTGACTTGTACTTCTCAACAACATTGTTCCTTACTTGTTTGAAGAGTTTCTTGGTCTTCATGGCAGTGTTTGATTAGTGGTGCCTCTTGCTTAGGTGTTGCAGCCTCTGGGGCCTTTCAAAAAAAGGTGTGTGTATATGTAATGACATATCATGTGACACTTAGATTTCACACAGGTGGACATCATTTCACTAATTATGTGATTTCTAAAGGTAATTGGTTGCACCAGAGCGTTTTTTGGGCTTCATAACAAAGGGGGTCAATACATACGCATATGCCAATTTTCTGTTTTCTATTTCTAAAAAATAGTTTTATGTATATATTTTTCTCATTTCACTTCACCAACTTAGACTATTGTGTTCTGATCCATCACATACAATTCAGATTAATAAAACATTGAACTTAAGGCTTTAATGTAACAAAATAGGTAAAAAGTCAAGGGGGTGAATACTTTTGCAAGGCACACTACACGCATTAACATTTTTGCCATAGGAAAGTATTAAATTAACGTATTTAACCCTGCAATGTAAACATTGAAATGAAGTGGCCTGGGTGATGATAGAGTCACTTTAAAATAAGCTTGGCCAGTGAATTGTAGAAGTCCTGATTATTGTAGAACTCACAAATTATTCACAATAAAAAAAAAAAATATATATATATATATATATATATATATATATATATATATTATATATATATTCTACAATTCTGGTTTTGTGAAAAGAAGAAAATGCGCTGAATTTGCTCATCCAAAATAATCAGACCTTTTTGCTGATCATAACTGTATCAACAATGAATTGTCTTAGAGTTGGCACTTTCTGTAGCATATTCAGTGATTTCTGGCTAACACATTTCTGCAAGCAAGAGGAGCAGAAAGTTGCAATGTTGGTTGCATGTGTATTAACATTTATATTTACATTTAGGAACTGTTAGGAACTGTACATGTTTTTTTTTTTAGCTGTTCCTGAGCTATTAGATGCTCTTTCAGGGTAATTTTGAGTATAACATTGAGCTTATACACTTAAAAGGGATTATAGTATAGTCATTATATATACATACTACACAAACACACACACACACATACTTGCTCTGTACAGATGACTAAATAAACATTAGGATGTCTGATTATCTTTATATCTTTATCTGATCAGTGCTAAGTCAATGTTTTTTTAATTAATATTAGTCATGTTACAGATATGATAATTGCACTGGGCATCTTTAGCTGACTAAATAAAAAAACTAATAAAGTACTATTTTGGGACTGTGAATTCTTAGAGATTTCATGATCTCAATCAATACTCTAGCCAACTATAATGTCTTCATATTTCTTTAATTGTCTTCATTCTTTGGCCTCACACAATTAACTTACTCTGCAAATGATTCTCTATCCTCTCTAATATGAAACATCAAATTGACCATTACCCCTTCTAAACACAGTTATGCTACTGCAGTCTTGCAGTACTCTTTTGTTACTTGATCAGCACCAATTACATATAGACATCGTCACTTCTCTGTATCGGTTGGACTAATCTAACCAACTCAAGAACTTCTCTGCAAATTTCCATAATTTTAGCAATATTATAGAATTTTCCATCTAACACCAACACTTATAACATATTGATTCATCCCACATTTGCAACTTCCACCAATCTTGAAGATTCTGACTTTTCAGCTTACTTCTGCTTACTTTCAGCTCAACTCATACCACCCTGATCACACATTTCACCATTTACACACATAACCCCTACTACATTTTGCCTCTAAGCTCCTTGAAACATATATTCCTGATGGTATAGTGTTAAAACCACCATTTAGATGGCTTGCCCCACTTAAAGGGTAAGAAAAATGCACCTTTTTTCAGATCTGCACAGGTTCGCCAGCGCTGACCCTGCCCCCAATCTGCCTCCTTGGCTTACTGCATTAGAATTGATGATCTTGCCAATCCAATGCTTTACCATAGCAAAAGCATTGGATTGTCCAAGATCAAGAAGGAGGCAGGGTGGGGCAGTGCCAAATGTCAGCCTGGCAAATCAGCATCTCCTCATAGAGATGCAATAAATCATGGAAATGCTAAACATCAGTGCTGCACACTGTGCAGCACTGCCCCAGGACGCACCTCTAGTTGTTGTCTGAGGAGTAGGTACTGGAGGCGTTCCTAGAGAGCAATGCAAACACTGCCTTTTCTCTGAATGGTGACAATTTGGGTGGGTAGACAATGGCATGTCCACTCTCCCTTCTATACATAATTGTGGAGGCTGGGGGGCAGGTTATAATAAATAATAGAGCCCCACCCACTGTTCATGGGTTGGGGGCCTGGAGTAGACAAAATGTCCCCCATTTATTTTATTTACAGGTGGAACCAGAGGACACTAAGTCCCCCTTTTTATTATTTAATGAATTGCTCCCGCCCACCAGTACAATAGCTACCCAGTCACTAGATTATTATTATTGTGGGCAGCTTCCATTCACTGATACTAATAAGGGGTCATGCTGATTATTTCTTTATTTTGGTAACTAGAAGGATTAGTCATTAAAAAGGACAATAAATGTGCTTTAGGCACACCTTTTATTGGATGATTTTTCCTTTAGATTCAGCAACTATAATTTTAGCTGGCATTAAGTTCAATTGAACTGCAATAAAAATATGCAATAAAATATCAGCTGATATGATTAAATTGAGACCATAGTGAGATGTCGTAACCAGTTTCTTTAAGTTTTAAGATATTGTTCATTTCAAAACACTAGCACTACTGTCTGTTCATCTATTAGTTTTATTTTTTCTACCCAAGTTAACCAGTGACAAAGCATGAAAGCCAGGGCAGGGATCATTAATTTAGCAACATTACGCAGGTGCAGGGATAATTAACTTAGCGACATTAAGCAGGTGTTTAGATAAGATTATGTTATATTTGAAAATAGAGAGCTTGGTTAAATGTAGCATCATGTCGGATGAAATGGCACATTTTCATCAGCCACAGTATTAATGGTTTTATATACTTATTTGCAGATTGGTCATATAATCTGGCATTCTCAAAGCATATATGTAAAAATAAGATACACCTAAATATATGAACAGAAAAAAGAAAAAAACACATAGTGAAATACCATATAACAACAATTGGCCCCTTCTAACAATATTGCACTTACAGACTGAATGAATTGTTCAGGCCCATCAGTATTGCTTTAGATTTGTCAGGGTGGCAGTCCTGTGCCCGGGACCCAGACAGTGTCCGGGCTGCGGTGCGTGGACCGGGACCCAGTGTCCGGGCGGCGTTGCGTGGACCGGGACCCAGTATGCCTGATGTTCAGAGTACGAGTCACATTGTGGAGGTGGATTAGCAGGGTCTGGTGCAGGGTAACCGCACGCCCCCTGGTGTTGAGCACCAGCGTTTGTGCAGCCACATACCAAGACCCTGAATTAGATTAAGCGCATACCAGGAACTAGGAGCTTGGAAATTAAGCAGACCTCCCAGGAGCTGAATAGGGAGGCTCTGCAGCAAGATTGTATCCAGTACTAGAAACAAGACAAAACAAGGAGAACCCAGAACCAGAGAAGGATAGTAAGCTAAACCCAGAACATATACACAAGACATAAGGAAAACATGAACATGACATGGGCAAGACTGGACAGGACTGTACATGGACTGGGTATACAAACTAAAACAAGACAAGATAACATAGGCAAAACAAGAGGAGAAATAACTAAGTACTACATATGGAAATCATGGGGATTTAGTCACACTATATGATCATACATTGAATAAGCCTGCCAACAACGCCAATGTACCCCATATCTGGCAGGTCCTACACTGCCTAATGTATGCTAAAACAACCAAAAGACATATATAGCACTTACCTGCAAGAAAGGGCAGAAGCCTCGAGGAACTGCCTGCAGGAACACTGAAACAGAGTGAATGATGGAAAACAAACGGGTGTGGCAACATAAAACAAACATTTAAATGAAACCTGGAGACTGGGAATCCCAGGGATGGATTACAGGAATGAACCCAGAAATCCCAGCATAAAGAAAACCCGACATAGAATAGAAAACCAAAAAACCAAGAAAAACTAAACAAGGATAGTAAAAAGAGTACTGGATACCAGAAGCCAAAGCCAGACATCTCCACAGAACAGAGCAGGACGTGACAAGATTTTCATGGATTCACCATCTCTCAGATGTCCATGGATGCATGAAAGAAATATATAAGTGGACATAGTACAGCGCTGTTTGAAAATGGAAATCACACGCTTCAGGTACGCTTTCAGGTACACTTACAATATACAAGGAGTTAAAAAGCCCATCAGTACATCTCTGCATTCCCTCTGCCCAAGTGATTTGAGGTAGAGGTTTCCACACAGGCAAAAGCTTATTAAAATAATTAAACATTTTAATAAAATAACAAACTCTATGTGTTTCATCTACTGCGGTACAATTGAATAGTACACAAATAAGGTGCTGTATTAAGTCTAGAAACGGAACTCTATTTAAAAGTCCCTCCCATTGATGTTAAGATCCACTTGGTCTATGCGCTGTCTTCAAAACACCTGCTTTCGGTTGATCGTCCTTTACTTTCCTTATATGGATTTTCGGCAGACGTCCGTGAAACGCACATGCATTTCACTGATCAGGAAGTTGTCTGTCTTTTTCTTCAATGGGGTTGACGTCATTTTCATGCGACTGGGATGCATATGCGTTCCACTTCGTTCTTCGTTCTCATCAAAGTCTTTACACAGTCAATCCTCATTAAATCGTTAAATGTAAAATAATGGCATGCAAATAAAAAATAAATTAAAAGGGTTAATACTTCATTATCTTATTGGTATTTCACTATGAACAATAATATATTTAATCAGTGTTTTAACAATCAAACACATACGGACAAAGAGTTCAGGAGAACAATATATACAATCAAATAAATGTGAATAAATTTCAGGTTTTACAATAGGTGTTTTTCAAGAACCCAGATGTATCAGAATGTAGTATTAACCCCTTAAGGACACATAACAGAAATATTCCGTCATGATTCCCTTTTATTCCAGAAGTTGTGTCCTTAAAGGGTTAAGTAAAGGGAAGGATTCATATAAGGAAATCCATATAAGGAAAGTAAAGGACGATCAACCGAAAGCAGGTGTTTTGAAGACAGCGCATAGACCAAGTGGATCTAAACATCAATGGGAGGGACTTTTAAATAGAGTTCCATTTCTAGACTTAATACAGCACCTCATTTGTGTACTGTTCAGTTTTATTTCTCCTGAGGAAGTCTACCGCAGTAGATAAAATGCATAGCGTTTATTTGTTTTTTTATTTTATTTTAAAATATTTTAATAAGCTTTTGCCTGATACTCCTGTGTGGAAACCTCTAACTGATATTACTTGGATGGAGGGAATGCAGAGATGTACTGATAGGCTTTTTAACTCCTTGTATATTGTAAGTGTACCTGAATAAAGCGTGTGATTTCCATTTTCAAACAGTGCTGTACTATGTTCACTTATATATTTCTTTCATGCATCCATGGACATCTGAGAGATGGTGAATCCATGAAAATCAAAAGCAATACTGGTGGGTCTGTGAGTGCAATATTCAGTCTGTGAGTGCAATATTGTAGTATGGGGCCAATTGTTGTTATATTGTATTTCCCTATGAGTTTTTTCTTTTCTCTGTTCATATATTTAGGTGTATCTTATTTTTACATTTATCCTTGAGGATTGAGAGGAATCCTTTGTTACAACCTACTAAAAAGGAAATAATTATCTTTTTTTGTTTATTATATATAACTGCACCTGGGTGGTCTAAATTTGTTTGTTTATTGGTATATAATCTCAAAGCATATGTAAGACAAGATCAGCATTGAACCAATATACTCAATTTCTGGGGTGTCATACAAGTATGACACAATTTTATAATCAGTTTTTTGGAGTTTTGTGCACAGAGAATTTGGTTGCAGAGACTCAACATTTTGATCTTTATTCATCAGTGTATGTTCTCTCTAATTATTTCTCCCACCTGAACATGAATTTAGGGGGCTATGGGATACCAGAAGAAATATTTGGTCTAACGTTGAAATGATTCTGGATAGGGGTTCTGCTTGGTACCACAACTTCTCATTTGCTTTGAGTCTAAACACTAGTAGAATTGCCT
The DNA here is from genome assembly GCF_036172605.1 of Pelobates fuscus. Classification (NCBI taxonomy): domain Eukaryota; kingdom Metazoa; phylum Chordata; class Amphibia; order Anura; family Pelobatidae; genus Pelobates; species Pelobates fuscus. The sequence continues at coordinate 256,668,653 of NC_086318.1, forward strand.
AAGTTGTTGGTATTTAAAGGGTTCTACATTTAATGTATTTATTAGGTGAAGTAGACCAGCAGAATTTCTAGCAGAAATTGCATGTAGGAGGTCTCATTTCCCCAAGAACTGACATGTCCTAAGGTTGAGACTAGCTGGAAAGTTTGCCTTTGAGTGGATAAAGAAGGCTGGTTAAAATCAAAAAGTGAGTGCATACTTAGCTATCAATAAGTATGTACAGTCACCTCTAGGTATATCTTGCCTATCTAACCATACTGCTGAGGGGATTTTCTGCACTATGAGCCTGGTTTCTAGTAGCAGATAGTGATGTCGCGAACCGCCATAGACTTCAATAGGCAGGCGAATTTTAAAACCCACAGGAACTCTTTCTGGCCACAATAGTGATTGAAGGGGGGGGAGGAGACCTACTCTCCTTACCCCCGGCCCCCACCCCTGGGCGGCGGGTGGGGGCCATAAAGATAATGAGGGGAGGACCTACTGTCCTCCCCCTCTTTGGCCCCCACCCCTGTGCGATGGGTGGGGGCCCTAAAAATAACAATAAGGGGGGGACCTACTGCCCCCCCCAAGGCCCCCACCCCTGTGCGGCGGGTGGGGGCCCTAAAAAGAACAATAAGGGGGGACCTACTGTCCCCCCCTGGCCCCCACCCCTGAGCGGCGGATGGGGGCCCTAAAAATAACAATAAGGGGGGACCTATTGTCCCCCCCGGCCCCCACCCCTGAGCGCTGGGTGGGGGCCCTAAAAATAACAATAAGGGGGGGACCTTCTGTCCCCCCAGCCCCCACCCCTGAGCAGTGGGTGGGGGCCCTAAAATAACAATAAGGGGGGACCTACTGTCCCCCCCAGCTCCCACCCCTGAGCGGTGGGTGGGGGCCCTAAAAATAACAATAAGGGGGACCTACTGTCCCCCCCGGCTCCCACCCCTGAGCGGTGGGTGGGGGCCCTAAAAATAACAATAAGGGGGGACCTGAGCAGTGGGTGGGGGCCCTAAATACAAAGGGGGGGACCCTAGTCACCCCTTCCCCCCAAAAAAAAAATATCCCCCTACCTACCCCCTCACCCTAAAAATAATGAGGGGGGACCTTTAACTAAAAACCTGTAAAAAAAATTAGATAAAAACAACTTACCATTCGATGTTTTCTTTCTTCTAAAATCTTCTCTTTTCAGCCCCAAAAAAGGCCAAATAAAAAAACATAATAACCGACGCAATTAAAAAAAAAAAAAACGAGCGCAAAAAAAAAAATCCATCTTCACCCATGGAGGGCTCCGCGCAGACTGAGCTCTGCAGGGCGGAGGAAGCCTTGCCATGCCCTGCAATTAGGCTAAGAACACTCTGATTGGCTGGTTTAAGCCAATCAGAGTGCTCTGTGTCATTTTACCAGCCTCTAGCGTTGAAGGAGTCCGTTTTTTCAATATCAGAAAACAAGTTATCAGCATACTTAATTCCCTTGAATTAAGAAACCAGAATTTCTGAAATGAATTGAGAAGAGACTCCAAACAAATATTTGGTAGACTTGAGTCAGCTATTCAGCTGAATTCTATGTCTTCAAAGAACCATATGGGTGTATAACTGAGCAAGCAACTAGCCCAATGGCCAACTATGTTAACTTGATCTGATATTCAGAGTTTACATGGTGACAAAAAAAATTAAAAAAAATAAAATAATGATTGATGGGAGAAAAAGAGTATTAGTTGCTAGGGGATAGCCACTAAATGTTGATTTTATACACATATCAAGTAAGAAGTGACAAATATAAAAAATCGATATTTAGAAGTTATATAACGTCAAAAGATCAGTAATCACGGGGGCGTGTCTGACTTCCGGTGAGAGCGGTCGCATGGCTTAGGAGCTCCGCCAACACCCCGACCTAAAAGCGACTTTATTCACAGCATTTAGCAATAAACCTTACTAAAACTCACCTTACATGCATCGAAGAGGGCACAGATATACAATGCCCTCGTCTAAACAATTAAAGCTCTCTGAAACGTCCAGAATGAAGAGATCGGAACGCCGCAAAGACACCCAAGATGGCGACGATGCGCCTAACATGTCGGACGGCCAATCTGACTATGAGTCACACAATACCAAGTACTCAGAGGCCCCTGTCACGGAGCGCAGCCTTCACAAGATGCTGCAGGAACTCCGGGCGACAATAACAGCCGACTTTCATCGTATTAATGGAGAACTACACAGAGAAATCTCCAGCATAGGTGAGAGAACAAATAACCTAGAAAACAAAACAGACGAATTATGTGCGGCCCACAACGACATAGCGGACAAACTCCAGGTGCTTTCGGAAGAAAACGCATTGTTAAAACTCAAAATGGTGGACATAGAGGACAGGTCTAGAAGACAAAATGTCCGCTTTAGGGGCATACCGGATGATGTATCCCGCGATGCGCTGCCAGCTTACATTCTTTCCCTATGCAAGTCTTTAGTCCCGAGCCTGCCCGACTCAGCGTGGGCCTACGACCGCATGCATAGGCTACCACGCCCGGCTCGCTTGGCAAACGAAGTCCCAAAGGATGTTATTGTCAGGTTCCACTATTATGCGCATAAAGAAACGCTACTGCAGGCAGCGAGAAAAATCTCAACTCTGCCAGAACCTCACCAACACATCGCTTTATACGCAGATCTATCAGCGACCACGATGGCGAAAAGGAAGGAGTTCATTACGATCACTAAGACTTTACGAAACAACAACGTAATCTACAAATGGGGATACCCCACAAAACTGGTTATATGGCGACAAGGTCGGAACTATGTGGCGAATGATCCGAAAGAAGGTATGAAGTTGATCACATCCTGGGGCCTATGGACCGGGTCGCCCAAAGGACCAGAACCTGTAGAAGCCGCATCAACTAAGAGGTTCCAAGCAGATTGGCACATGGCTCATTCTCCAGCCAAGGACCCTTGAACTCTCTAAGCATATTTATCTACATGCAGGTTATGTTATTATAAGGTTGCATTGGTGATATTAATTGTCAGTTTGCACATTATGCTTATATCTTTGCCCTAACTGATCACTAACTTAGAGAGCTGGCCCCGCAATACTGTACGCCACATGGGCCATGCCCAGGCCACGTGGTGCCCCCTTAGAGATCGTTAGCATCAAAAATGCGCTCTCTCTCTAGGTAGTGCTATAGTAGCCTGCATTTCCTTTACTTAGTGTGCAACCTCACCATCTCCTGGTGCACCATATTGAATCATTATCACCTGTGAACATACTGTAAACTGTATCTCAATGCTATTTTGATGCTTTAGCAAACCTTTGACAATTCGCTCACCGAGCTCATACCACTTGTGTATCGCAATGTGGTACTCTACAATACCCCATACGTTCCTAGTTTACGTTCATATACGAACGATGTTTACGTCCCACCTGGGTGCTCTTTAAGAGCAGGTTCATACAAGTTGAGGTTATTCAAATTCCACATATGTGGTTATTGTTGGTATTATGTAAAATTAAGGTTGCGAACCATAGGTCGGGAGGAGCCTAAAAGCCCCTCGTCGAGCCACTCATGGGTATATTAGTTTCTACCATGAGTATGGCTACGTTTGTTAACCTTATTAAGGGTTATGTATGTACATACTTTCGTTATTGCTGTTTTTTCTCTTTTGTTTTTGCCCTCCCCTCTCCCCCTCATGTTCTTCACCTAGATGGTTCCCAGGAAACCCCATTGCAGGAAAGGCGTGCTTACTGCCGTCCCCCCGTGACCACTCGTTCTGTCATCACGAACTCAGTGACACTGAATGACCCAAATCTCTCATGGCTCAAGGTACTCAGAGTTCACAATACACCTCTCATCAGACTAGATCACCCCTTAGCATTATTAATACTCACCCTTTATGGCTCCTAAATCAATGACAATCCTCTCCATAAACGCCAAAGGCCTCAACAGCCCTTATAAAAGAAAGCAATTACTGCAAGAAATGCATAAATCGAAGGCAGCCATTGTATGTGTGCAAGAAACTCACTTTGCTAGTAGAAACCCACCCCAAATTCGCTCCCCGAACTACCACACAGCGTATTTTGCACACTCGCAAACTAAATCCAAAGGAGTTGCAATAATATTCAACACGGACTGGGTATTCACATTGCGCAAACAATATACTGATAAGGAAGGCAGGCTACTTATACTGGTAGGTGAATTGAATGGAATACTGTTGACAGTAGCCTCCCTTTACGCCCCCAATGAGGCACAAGTTTCATTTCTAGGCAAGGCATTCAAAAAAATTGAATCCATCAAACAAGGACACTTAATCGTATGCGGTGATTGTAATTGCACCCTAGACCCCTCTTTGGACATCAAACGCACAAACAACAAGTCCCCCATTAAATCCTCCGCACATAATAGCAAATTGCTCTCGCAACTCATTCATAAACACGACCTCTATGATACATGGAGGAATTTATTTCCAAAAGCCCAAGACTACACTTACTTCTCGCCCGTCCACCTGACATATACGCGCATTGACATGTGTTTCATTGACAAATCTACACTTCCCCATCTTTTAGATCAAACCATTGGTCTTAGAACATGGTCAGACCATGCTCCTATACTGATCACACTTGAGGTACCATATTCCCCAAGAGGAAGAGGAAAGTGGCGTCTAAATGAGGCCATTCTGGACGACCCGCAAATAGCCAACAGATTTCCACAACCCTTGATAGCTACTTTTCCCTCAACTCCACCGCAGACACCTCAGTGGAAACCCAATGGCTTGCACACAAGGCGGTTGTCAGGGGGGAATTCATTAAATTAGGCTCCATTGCCAAAAAACAAATCATTTCCAAAGACGCCACTCTCCGTCAAAACCTCCTCACACTGGAAACTTCCAATAAAACATCTCCATCAAAATCTACCTCCAAACAAATCGCTAAGCTGCAAGGTGAAATTCAAAACCTCCAGGCCCAGATGTACACCAGACGCCTACTCAAGACACGCCAATCCTATTACATTCAGGGCAACAAAGCAGGGAAACTTTTAGCTAATCAATTAAAAGTTAAGTACTTGCAGACTAAAATCCCGTATATTCTCTCTAAAGACAACACCAGAATTTACAACCCTAACGATATTGTGGATGAACTGTCCCATTATTATGAGGGTCTATATAATTTGGCCGCCAACAAGACCACGCACATACCGAACTCTCTAGAGATATCACACTATCTATCCCAAATTACGTTGCCACAAACTACAGGACCCCAAAACGATCTCCTAGATGCACCATTCACGGAGGAGGAAGTAGCACAGGCGATACACTCCCTACCCAAGTATAAAGCCCCAGGACCTGATGGCCTCTCCAATTATTATTATATTAAAATGTCTTCATCCCTAACACCGCATATCACTAAACTATTTAATGAAATCAGATTGGTAGGCAAATTTCCCAACGAAATGCTGGAAGCCTACATCATCACCCTGCCTAAACCTAATAAACCACCAACTATTTGCAGCAACCTACGCCCAATCTCCCTACTTAATGCAGATGTCAAATTATACGCTAAACTAATTGCCAACAGACTTAAACCCCTCTTACATACTCTAATCTCGGAGGAACAAGCAGGGTTTGTTCCTGGGAGACAAGTAGGCGACAATACCAGATATTGTATGGACTTGATTGATTGGGCCAATAAACAACACGGGAAAGGCGTCTTAATGGCGCTAGACGCAGAAAAGGCATTTGACCGCCTAAATTGGGAATACATGACTGCAACTCTATCGGCATTCGGATTCTCACAAGCCTTTCAGACCAGTGTTCTGGCCCTTTACTCCGCACCATCTGCCAAAGTTTTCAATTCTGGCTTCACATCCAGAAGTTTCCAAATATCAAATGGAACAAGACAGGGGTGTCCCCTGTCTCCGCTGATATTCATCCTGTGTCTAGAGCCCCTGATTAAAACGATAAAACTTGACACGAATTTACCTGGCCTTGCCACTCCAACAGGAGAGAAAAAATTGGCTCTCTTTGCGGACGATATTGTGCTTTTCCTTGCAAACCCGACTGACTCCATTCCACAGCTTTTAAGTACTTTATCTAATTATGGCTCCATATCATATTACAAAAACAACGTCAGGAAAACACAAATACTCCCTATAGGCATCAGCAAACAAGTAACACAGGATTTGAAAGATAAATACTCCTTTGACTGGAAAACGAAGGCTCTTTCTTACCTAGGGATAAGACTAACACACTCTAGGGCACAGACAATAAAAGAAAACCATATAGCGGTCCTCACAAAAATCACTACACAAATGAACGCGTGGGAAAAGCTTTACACATCATGGATAGGTAGGATTAACTCAGTAAAAATGATGATTCTTCCCCATATACTTTATTTGTTCAGAACACTGCCCATAGCTCTGCCTACTTCTCTTATCAAAAGATTCCAAGCAGCAATTAACGCCCACATCTGGAAAAGAAAGCCACCAAGAGTGGCCTTTCGGTCACTATGGCGTCCACTCCGACAAGGTGGGCTCAGTGTACCAAACATAGCACATTACTACAGGGCTACATTATTGGCGCAAGGCCTCAACCTCCTATTGGGCACGACAAAGCCGGTGTGGGTAAAACTTGAATCCGCCTGTGGTAACTTAGTCTCCCTCCCAAATATCTTGTGGACCTCCGATTCCCCGTCACATCCCTCCATGCTCCCAACAACTCGCTTTTTCCTAAATTCTTGGCAAAAGTGGAGCAAATCACTGTGGCATGCAGGGGAGTCACTGTATCTGGCACCTCTATCAGCCCTCTCCAGTATTTCACCTGACCTCCCAACACACAAATGGATGACACTAGGCATCACCCATGTTCACAATTTATTTGATAAGAATGGGTTACACCCGTTTCAAATACTACAGGCGACATACAATTTACCACCAAGAGATATATTTTTGTATATCCGAGTGAAAAACATACTTCACTCCAACTCAATCAAATATATTAACCCGATGGCATTTAGCCGCTTGGGGAGGAAATGTTACAATGCAACAATTTCACGTCACTCTTGTAAATTTCTCTCCCTATGCTACTTAATGCAAAATGACATCAGCAAAACTGCAAAATTGCCTTATATGCTTAAATGGGAAGAAACATTGAGTATGGCCCCCACTATAGCTGAATGGGAACATACTATTTCATGCACTCAAAAATCATCTAAATGTGCCACACTGTGGGAAGCATATGCCAAAATGCTGATGAGGTGGTATTTGATCCCGAGCAAACTCCACAAAATGTATCCTACCTCCTCTCCATTATGCTGGAGATGTAACAAGGCGGAAGGATCTCTGGAACACATATTTTGGTACTGTGATGACATATGTAATTTTTGGCGAGACATACAAAACTCCATCCACTCACTTTGCAAAATTAAGATACCACTCACGCCCAAGAGTTACTTGCTTCACTTTATTGATGACTTGCAGAGTTTCCCTGCAAGAGATGCGGTAATCAACATACTCTTAGCTGCCAAAATTAGCATAGCATCCCACTGGAAAAGTTCCACCTGTCCAACAGTAACAGAGGTCCTTCGTAGAACCGACACCACGTATTACCATGAAAAAGAATGGGCAAAGCAAGGTCGCTCGGCCAAATTTCTAACCAATTGGCAAAATTGGGAAACATTCAGGGAAACGGTCCTCTAAGAACTGTAATTGTATTAATATTTTACTGTGTTGGGGTATAAAATGACCTTCACAACCCGCCCCTCTGTCTCCCCCCTTTTTGTACCACACTATCCTGAACTCTCACTTTCGCTTTATTCCCCTTGACTACTCATCTTTGCGCATTAAAAAAGGTTCGCAACACTCAAGTGGGAATTTAAGCTTGATATGGTATGTTTTGTGTTTAATGTGCAAGTTCGCAGGCTGAACTGCGCCTGGTTTCTCGGTTATTAATATCAAACGCCAAGGTACCGTTTTTCGTACATGTGATTTTGGCCGATATAGTATAAAGCATTTGGATCACAGCCGCATACACTCATGCACCTTGTAACAAGATAAGATGATGCCACCTCGTAGATGCCCGAAGTAAAGTATCCATGTAGAACAAAGTAGAGGTAATGCGTTGATGCTTAACCTTGCTGGTGCTTATTGATACATGTGTCGTTGACCACAACATTTACCCCAGGCATTGTAACATCATGGTCGAACCTACTAACCTTGCACATTTTCTTCTTCTGTTATTGTACTGTATTATTTTCCCCCTGTCTGTAAAATTGTTATTATTTGTAAAACCTAATAAAACATATACATTGAAAAAAAAAAAGATCAGTAATCACTAAATAAGCTATATCAAATTTGGAGCTATCAATAAATGTCATAGTTACTTTGATGTTGGCTATGTGCCATGTGCTATTATAGAAATTAATATTCTAACACTTCTCCTGGTCTGTTTCATGTTATCTATCCAGATCTCCAGTTACCAGATCTTTGGTTTAATAAATTGACTTTGATACTGTACCTCCAGTCCTGACTTGTTGGCTATTTTGACAACATCTCCATGATTGGTACCAAAAGAGAAAAGAGAAAAGAGGGTTGCATTCAATCATAAAAATCACAGGGTGTTGACTGAGTATGAGTCAGCGTACCCCATAAAACAGGTATCAAAGAAAAAATCTCAGGCACTCACTGTGATAAGTTTAAGCAGGTTTAATGGACACTGCAACATTTCAGCTTGTAACCAGGTATCAAGCTTGATAATGACCTGGGTACAGGTCGAAACATTGCAGTGTCCATTACACCTACTTAAACTTCTCACAGTGCGTGTCTGAGATTTTTTCTTTAACATCTCCATGATTGTCTGCACTATGTTCACCATGTAGGACAGTGGTAGACAACCTTTGGTACTCTAGATGTTATGGGCTATATCTCCTCTGATGCTTTGCCAGCATTACGACTGTAACATCATTATTGGATTAGAGCAGATGTAGCCCAGAACATATGGAGTACTGAAGATTGCCTACCACTGATGTCTGTTTCTATTTTGTCCAGTGCTCTTTTTATGGGTGTGCTTCTCCTTGCTCTGGGATTCCAGCCTAATAACCTATTATAAAAACCTGTTCTAGACTGAATCTAAAAGACTTAAAGAGAAGGGAACTTCAGTGCCCTAAAAAAATTAACATCATCCCCAAATGCAGCCACATTGTAGATAGTCCATTGTACTTATGTTGTTCTATATGTTTATTTTTTTGCATACATGTATACATACCATTTGGATCATTTTGAGATATGGAGATGTAGCTGGCATGAAATCCTCCTGCAAAATCGCTATTACATTCTCTATTGGAATAGACAATGCTTAAACTGTTTGATGAGGAAATAAATGAAAGATCTGATTCTGTTCCACAGATGTTTCCTAGCAATGGAGAACTCAGGGGTGGTCCATCATATACCAACACAAAACCACATGTACAAAATGGGAAATTTTTCAACCTATTTAGAAACAAAAATTCAGATGCTAATAAATACACAAAAATCATACATAACAATGAGATAAAGTAAGGTCAAAGAGGCAATAGTCTCCCTCTGCTCTGGTGGTAGAAAAACACCACTCAATAACATTTATAGGAGACAGCACTAATATTATTAAATTTGGGCTAACCACTGAAAACAATTATGACAGACACTCAACATTAAAAATCATCTCTTGGTTGTTTGGGGGCAATCCCATACTGCCAAAAAGTTTCCTACAGCTTAATGAAACCCCAATTTTGCAGACTCTGAAACTTCCATCTTGGCCCCTAATCCCTTAATTTGGGGAAGTAAAGAGGAATCTATAGGCAAAGGCTATGCTCCTCTGAACATTGTGTTCTTGTAACCTCCCATGATAGCACCCAGAACACTTGTCTTAGCACTGCCGGTACTTCATTGACCCAGTATGGGAAAGCCCGCAAACAACTGGAACATTTACATTCGCAATGATTTGTTTTTTTAAGTTCAGGGTCTGTTTTTTTTTTTTCAATCATCAGGAAAACACATATGTCCTGTGGAAAACACACAAAAAAAGCAGAAAATAGTAGAAAACAATAGTAAAAAGCAGTGGTCAACAATCTATGGTCACACAAGGCTGCCATACCTAAATGTGCTCAATGGGGAGTTCAGAGGATCTCCCCAGCTGGCCAAGAGTGCCTCAGCACATGATGAGCAAAAAAGCCTGTGGTCTGCATGACAGGGCATGCAGACACCACAGGTAACTCTGACACTTCTCAATGATTCAGAGCATTGATGCAAGTTACCATGACAATGCTGTGACTGACAGGTAAAGCACTAGCTTGGAGGGAGAAGCAGAAGGGATCTGCACCCATGGAAAGTGCAGATCTCACATTCCACCCTCCCTGGCCAAAGGTTGTTTAGAGAGTGGGGGCAAAGCATCATAGACAAAACAACCACCACATACACAGATACATGCAAGCAAACCACATGCATACACTTAACATCATAGACAGCACACACACAAACTATCTACAAACATACCACAGGCGGTTAACACACATATACCATAGACAGCCTGCATCAAACACAAAATATTACAAGCAACCTACATACACGCATTATTTTACATCACAGACAGCACACACATAGACACACACGGTGGCCACATAAATGACAACAGAGGTCAGTCTGACTCCCCCAGATTATGTGTAGGAAAACCCAGGTGACATGCCAATGGAACAGGATTTTAAACATTTGTAAATACAAAAATGAGAGGGAGATCCAGACTCTAGGCTCTACAGATAAATCCAACAGTAGAAAAGCTGCCACTCATAATAGGCACACCCCAAAAAGCCTATAAACAAAAACTAGGAAATAGAGGAGGGGAGAGTATCAGTCTCCCCTATTGAGGGCGCTAATCACTGGGACAAAAAGAATATAGTGTAAAAAAATTACAAATTTATTAATAACAATTCATATAAAATTCATGATTGTAAAACAGTACAATTACAAGACCAATATTAAAAGCCACAATCACCAACCACTAGCTCACAAGTATAAAGATGTTACCAAAAAGCCCTAGGTCGCGACTCTATGGGCTGAATATACTTGCTGCTTATTAGTGTAATCGTGATGGTGAAGTGGGCGGTCTCTGGACTGCAGTAAAAACGAAAAACAGGCTCAACGCGTTTCGTCCCGCGCCTTTCGGGACTTCCTCAGGAGCTGTGGATGCTGCTACTTCTCAGCCGGCTTCTCTTTTAAATCTTCGGAAATCTTCTATCTTCGCGCCAAAAACGCCGTCGCGCATGCGCACAACGACACGGAGTTCCGTTCAGCTACGGGTACCCTCGAGGACCAGTAGCTTTCGGGAAGTCATCGATGCGCATGCGTGGCAGATCTTGATCGCACAAAACTTTATTGGCACTGAGTATTCGGACACAATGTAACATAGCTGAAGTTACAAGTGATCCTAAACTCATCACATGTGTGCCTAATTTGCAACATTATAGGGAACCTAGAGATTACCACAAATTTGACAAATAAAATAGATTTAGCAAATAAAGTGGGAGACTAATATCTTAGTCATTAACTACAAAGACTATTTGGATGTTGGGTGTATATTGCATTTGCAGTAATCTTTACAGCCTAGATGAAATGGTATACATAAATCAATCTAACAAATTGTGAGATGCAATAAGTAAGATAAAACAATTTTGATTCCGTTAACCCCTTAGTGGTTACACAAACATAATATGGACCAAAGATAAATGTACTTATAAGAGAGGTTATTTCTCGTAGTGTGAATTAATGAAACACTAATCTTAATAACGTCATTTACATAACGAATACATATAACAAATGCATAAGTAGAAAATTAAAAATAAAAATAAACAACAGTGTATGAAAAAATATATATATGAAAGAAATTAAAATGTGATTAAATAAAATAAAGTAAAAATAAAAATAAAAAATAAAAATAAATAGAAATAGAAGTAAAAATAAATATAAATATAAATATAAAAATAAAAATAAAAATAAAAATAAAAATAAAAATAAAAATAAAAATAATAAAAATAAAAATAAAAATAAAAATAAATATAAAATTAAATGTAAAAAAAATGTAAACGATCATATTGTTAGTACGGTGTATCACATAAAAGCCAGAATATCTAGGTCTGTGTTCAGACCCAGGGGGGTAGAAGACTTCATTTTATAGATCCACTCTGTTTCTTTTCTGGCCAAAGTTTTAGTAGTATCTCCGCCTCTCCAATGTGGAACGACTAGGTCAATACCTATACAGATAAAATTATTCAAAGAAAAAACAGAACAAACATTACAATGTCGGGGTACACTGTGTTTTTCGCTTCTTTTCTTTATACCATTTACGTGCTCTAAGAGTCTTTCATGCAATTTGCGGATAGTTCGACCTATATATTGCATTCCGCATACTAGAATGTGTATGCGGAATGCAATATATAGGTCGAACTATCCGCAAATTGCATGAAAGACTCTTAGAGCACGTAAATGGTATAAAGAAAAGAAGCGAAAAACACAGTGTACCCCGACATTGTAATGTTTGTTCTGTTTTTTCTTTGAATAATTTTATCTGTATAGGTATTGACCTAGTCGTTCCACATTGGAGAGGCGGAGATACTACTAAAACTTTGGCCAGAAAAGAAACAGAGTGGATCTATAAAATGAAGTCTTCTACCCCCCTGGGTCTGAACACAGACCTAGATATTCTGGCTTTTATGTGATACACCGTACTAACAATATGATCGTTTACATTTTTTTACATTTAATTTTATATTTATTTTTATTTTTATTTTTATTTTTATTATTTTTATTTTTATTTTTATTTTTATTTTTATTTTTATTTTTATATTTATATTTATATTTATATTTATTTTTACTTCTATTTCTATTTATTTTTATTTTTTATTTTTATTTTTACTTTATTTTATTTAATCACATTTTAATTTCTTTCATATATATATTTTTTCATACACTGTTGTTTATTTTTATTTTTAATTTTCTACTTATGCATTTGTTATATGTATTCGTTATGTAAATGACGTTATTAAGATTAGTGTTTCATTAATTCACACTACGAGAAATAACCTCTCTTATAAGTACATTTATCTTTGGTCCATATTATGTTTGTGTAACCACTAAGGGGTTAACGGAATCAAAATTGTTTTATCTTACTTATTGCATCTCACAATTTGTTAGATTGATTTATGTATACCATTTCATCTAGGCTGTAAAGATTACTGCAAATGCAATATACACCCAACATCCAAATAGTCTTTGTAGTTAATGACTAAGATATTAGTCTCCCACTTTATTTGCTAAATCTATTTTATTTGTCAAATTTGTGGTAATCTCTAGGTTCCCTATAATGTTGCAAATTAGGCACACATGTGATGAGTTTAGGATCACTTGTAACTTCAGCTATGTTACATTGTGTCCGAATACTCAGTGCCAATAAAGTTTTGTGCGATCAAGATCTGCCACGCATGCGCATCGATGACTTCCCGAAAGCTACTGGTCCTCGAGGGTACCCGTAGCTGAACGGAACTCCGTGTCGTTGTGCGCATGCGCGACGGCGTTTTTGGCGCGAAGATAGAAGATTTCCGAAGATTTAAAAGAGAAGCCGGCTGAGAAGTAGCAGCATCCACAGCTCCTGAGGAAGTCCCGAAAGGCGCGGGACGAAACGCGTTGAGCCTGTTTTTCGTTTTTACTGCAGTCCAGAGACCGCCCACTTCACCATCACGATTACACTAATAAGCAGCAAGTATATTCAGCCCATAGAGTCGCGACCTAGGGCTTTTTGGTAACATCTTTATACTTGTGAGCTAGTGGTTGGTGATTGTGGCTTTTAATATTGGTCTTGTAATTGTACTGTTTTACAATCATGAATTTTATATGAATTGTTATTAATAAATTTGTAATTTTTTTACACTATATTCTTTTTGTCCCAGTGATTAGCGCCCTCAATAGGGGAGACTGATACTCTCCCCTCCTCTATTTCCTAGTTTTAAACATTTGTTCCTGAGATGAAACACATACAGGAATGAGATCTTTTGATATTTTTCTACACATTCAAATGTTGTGTGGAGAGCTGCTGGATCCTCTTTGGCTGCTAAAAGGGTCTTAGCGGCGGGTGGGAATGGAGATGGAGGCGTCCTCATTAAAATATGTAATACCCAAAATTGAAGACAACTGTGTTGTGGATGAAGTAACTTATAAAGTCAGGCACACGTTGGCGAGATCATAAGCTCAATGGGAAGGAGAAGGATACTCCTATCTTGTTTGCAATGAATGGGATATCTGGTGAACCTGCAGAAAAAGCCACATTTACACAGGAAAACTTTGGACCTGGTGAGCTCTCCTCTCTCTCCCTTAATATGTTTTTGGCTAGTTTGGGTGATTACCCCTTCTAACATATGTTGCTGTGGGTCTCAGTATTTTAATATGCCTAAACCTCCAATGAGCTGCTCAGATATAGCGTCCTTGGATGACGTAGGTACGGATGCACGTACCAAAGGGCGGAGTTAAGGAGGGCGGGTGGAGGTCGAGAAAAGGTGCGGCGTGGTCAGAAGCAAGAGATCCCGGTTTGTTCCGAGATGATAAGCGGCGGTTGTAAGCCGAAGAAGTGAAGAGGTGAACAGCAGTGGAAGACGCGAACCCACCCGAGGAGATAAGTGCACTAAAAGTCCCTTTTTTCTTTCTCTATACATGCTGAATATTGCTGTTTAGTTGTTTGACTGGCTTGAAAGCCTGGGCTTTTTCTTCTTTGGTTCCTTTATTTTTTTTTTTTTTTTTTTTTATTGTTTTAAGTGAATGTGGCTGTGGCTATTTAATTAATTAATATCTAACTCTCAACTAAAACGAGAGGCCAAAAACTGTCATAACAGCCTGTTTGCTGCTGGTGCTTTGATTTCTCTCCTCTCCCTTCACTGTGAAATCTGGGTTATAATCTGTGTCAGATAAACTGGTATTATAAATAAATCATAAAATACATCATTAAAGGAGATAATTAAGATAAAATAGGAGGAATAGACAAAAGAGAGAGGAGGAGAGAGGATGAAAAAAGAAAAAGAAGAATAAATAATAAAATAAAGAAGGGGAGAGATTAATGAGAACAAAAAAATAAGGAATAATCAAATTTTAGCAAAGTTTAAGTTTACACGGATAGAGAAATGGCCTCTAGATCCCAGGATAAAACTACTTCAAAAAAGGAGAAGAAAAATTCCAAACCAGAAAGAGAAACTTTTTTTCACCTTCCAATAAATTAACCAAAGAGAAAAAGACAGAAAATACATCTTTATTGACCTCAAGAATAGAAGAATCACCAAGCAGTCAGGAGAGTATATCCAGTACGCAGATAACTGCGGAATTCTTAGAAAGATGCCTAGAATCTCAATCAAAAACTCTAATGAAACACATTAATCAGAATTCGGGAGAGATCCTTGACCAGATAAAGTAAATATGGCAGAAGAAAAAAATTATATCTATGGAATTTCAAGAAAAACTATTAAAATAGCAAAATAAAGAAATGACAAAAAGAATCAATGAATTGGAGACAAAACTGGGAGATTTAGAGGATCGTTCAAGACGGAATAATCTGAGAATAAGAAATGTCCCAGAATCGATCAGTCAAGAGAGTATTCCAGATTATGTAATCAACCTTTGAAAAGCCTGGGGGATTGAATTGGAAAAAATTCAACCAGAACCTGGAAAGATACCACAGGGTGTTTAAACCCAAAAATATACCGGACAACAAGGCAAGATATATAATTAGCTGCTTTCCATCATTTCAATTTAAAGAAATAATATTGAAAACAAGCAGAAAAAAAGAGCCACAAGGAGAAGAATTTAAGAATATAACAATTTTCCCAGATCTGTCTTTTTTTACCAGATCACAAAGGAAAAAATATGGCCCAGCAACAGCTACATTAAGAAAATACAATATAAAATATACGTGGGGCTTTCCAATAGCCATACAAGTTTTCACTGAAGATCACCTAGAGGTTTTTGACTCAGTTGATAAAATAACATCCTGGTTAAAAGAGAAACAGCTAACATAAAGCAACCTGGATAAGAGGCAGAAGGAAAAAATGAAAAGCCTCTTTCATTTTTTATTTTTTTTAACCCCTTAAGGACACATGACATGTGTGACATGTCATGATTCCCTTTTATTCCAGAAGTTTGGTCCTTAAGGGGTTAAACTTGGGTGAAAGATATAAAGGTCTATAGGATGTAAACAAGGCACAGCACTGAAATAAAAAAAAAAGAATAAAACCATTAAAAGATAAGTTATAGTTAAAAATAATAAAAGAGGTAGCACTTATAAAAAGTCAGTAATTGATTTTAGAGCAACTCATAGAGCATTTGAATATAGAACAATAAGAAAGATGTAGGATGAAAAGAATTGAAGAATGACTAGGGTTTTTTTTGTTTTTTTGTGAATGGTAAATAAGGATTTAATCATAGTATTCATAAAGAATAGAATCACCAAATAATAATGCAATATATGACACTATATATAAATAAAAGAAGCAGCACTTGTATAAAATTATAATAGAGGTTAGATTGGATCACGAAAGAGAGAAGAAAAATGGAAGGGAACAGACACAAGAATATAGTAGGATAAATATTTAATAGCAATCTGTATATATATTTTTTCACAGTATTTATAAAGAATAGAATCAATTTAAAAAAGGGGGAAAAAGAAGAAAGAGGCAATCTATGACACTATACACAACTAAAGGAAACAAAAAAGGCAGCACTTGTATACAATTATAAAAGAGGTTGGATTAGAGATCCAAGAAAAGAAGAGAAAAGAAAAGAAAAGTGGAATGGGATAGACACAAGGATATAATATGAGAAATATTGAAGAGTAATCTGTAAATTTATCTATTTATTTATTTATGTGTTTATTTTTTCTGGAAGCCTAAGTACTAAAGAGAGAAGTTAGTAAAAAAAAAAAAAAAAAAAAAAAAGATAGGCAATATCAATAAATGAAAGCACAAAAGGAATTAGAAAAATAAAAATAAAGTAAACAACAGTTATAAAGTTACAGAAATTATCTCCACCTCCACAACATCTGTGGCGAAACCGACCTCGCCACGTGTCCTTGGAGGGGGCTGCTTGCCCGCCTCTTGCCTTTGGACTATGGACCAGACTTTATGTGAATGTGTTAACCCAGATAGCTATGCCATGGAGCCCATTCGTGTAGTTAAAGACTTCGGTTCCATTGCAATTGAACTGTGTGAATAGGATCTGCGCGCTATTCGGTAGTTTTGTGCGCTCACATCCCAGCTATCTGGGGATATGTGAAATGTCTGTGTGTTATGTGTAAAAGGTGAATTTATGTATTTTAAAGTGTTTTACTGTCTTTGTGTCCCCATGTGCTCAATGGAGTCTGTCTCTGGCCTGGGAGGTAATTGGATTACTTCTCCAGGAGAGAAGGCTCTGTAAAACCGGTCTGAGCTGGAAAGCTAGGGGTTTTAAAAGATACTTTACTAACTTTTGAACCCCTGGTCTGATTCATGCCATTTTTTAATATGTTGTTCCCCTGAATGGATTGATTGTGGATATGTATTTTTATGTGAATGTGATGTATGGTTTTGAAGTTATACATATTGTGTAAAAAGTATATTTTAGACTGTATGAATAATGGGATTATGTGTCACACTAAGGGGAGGGGATGTGTGGGTTGCACCCGTGATGCTATTGGATATTTTACACCTCCCCTGTGGGCGGTCTTATATGTGTGAGATGGAAATAAAAGCCAGGCTGGATGTGTCAGTCCAGAGTTCCTGTTTTACCCTCAAAGTGAAGTGTCGTCTCATTATTGGGGGAAGGATTTATTGCATGCTGTTCCAGTTGACTGCTAGGAGTGTAAGCCTATTCGCATGGTTTTTCCTATTCATATGCTAGAGAGGATTCCAATGCTTCTCAGATTCGGTGGTTGTGGTGTCTCCTGCAGTGCTTGACGTCCTCAGGAGCGCTAGGAGCATCCTTTAACGGAGGTACCCAGTCGGGGTGCCAGGCGATCCGTTACAACGTCCAAATTACTCCGCCCATGAGTTCTTAATAGAACTTAGAGATTGCCTAGAAAAAGGCATCTTAAGCTGATGTGAGTGAAGATCTCTGAAATAAAGAGATCTTAGTAGAACACGGTAGAATTGACGAGTGTATGGGAAGTATGAATGAATTAGGTACAGTGGTGGATGTCATTGTGGTTAAGGATAACCGCCGAGGAAGTATGAGAGGTTGGATTATTAGACACTGAATGGTGAACTTAATCTCAATTAACATCCAGGGTCTAAATACTTCTCATAAAAAATGGGCATTTATCAATTATTTAGTATCTGAGAAAATACAAGTGGCCCTGATATAGGAGACACATTGGACCCTTAAAGAAAAAAACAGCTGGTGTGAAAGATTCTTTCCATTAGTAATTAGCGCTTCTAAAAAAGAAGAAATAAGAGCAGGAGTGGCAATTATGTTTACAAAATACATACAAGTAGAAATACAACATCAGGATAGCGATATAGAAGGAAGGTTTTTAATATTAGTTTGCACAATTAATTAGTAAACGTATATCTGCCCAATATCAATCCGATGAAATTATTCTCTCAAGTTCTAGAACGAGTAGAAACAATTTCCATGGGCTTTATACTATTCGGGGGGATTTCAACTGTGCTTTAGACATAACAATGGATAAACACAGGAAAAATAATACAAGTATAGATAAAACAGGCATAAGGAACACTAGAACCTTTTCCAATATTATTAAAAAAAAATAACCTATATGATATTTGGAGAATAAAAAAATCCCACAACTAAAGAATACACTTTTTATTCATGGCCCTACAATTCTTATTCAAGAATAGATTTTTTTCTAGGAGGCTCAAGAACAATAGAAAAAGTAGAACAGATAGAGATTAAAACAATGATCTGATCAGATCATAAGAGTATCATATTGAAACTAAAAGAAGGGAAGATCATTCATGCCAGGACAACCTGGAAATTAGATGAGTCAATTCTATACAATAAAGAAAATCAAGAACTTTTGAGAAAAGTCTCAGAATATTTTTTTGCAGAAAATAGTCCCTTAGAGTCATCAGATCTAATAATATGGCGTGCATATAAGGCAACTATTAGAGGGCATTGTGTAAAGATAAAAAATTACAAAAAACAGAAGAATTAGGGTTAGCTACGTTATATATTCAACTATATCAAACTATCAAAGAATATAAGACAAAGCTAGATAAGGAAGGTCAAATAAAAATAGGAAAAATTAAACAAACCATCAAAAATAAAATATTAGAAAATATAGAAAAAAAATGTTTAAATTAAAGTATTAAGTATTATTATCGACAAAACAGGGCAGATAAAATTCTATCAAATCAGCTCAAAAAAAAAAGCAGATAGTAGAATTGATAAAATCATATATGAAGGAAAAACATGTAGAGCACCAAAGGAAATAGGAGAAGCCTTTAACCATTTCTATAAATCTCTGTATAACCTACCTAAAAATAATTCAGGTGAGAGAATAGATAATTATATTAAAGACGTGGAAATACCAAAAATATCTACAGAACAAAGAGAAAAATTAAACAAAGACATTACAAAAGAGGAAGTATTGGAACAAATAAACAAATTAGTATACTTTAAAACCCCAGGACCAGATGGTTTTAGCAATAGGCTCTATAAAGTAATGAAGGATATAGTAGCAGATCCATTAACTAGGACTTTTAATGACGCTATAAAAAAGGGGGCATTTCCACAAGAAATGTTGAAGGCAAACATCTTGCCAATATTAAAACCCGGGAAAACATCAATGGAAGTGAAAAATTACAGACCGATTTCCTTAATAAATGTTGACGTCAAGCTGTTTGCATCAATTATTGCCAAGAGATTAAAAACTATTTTGCCTGAAATTATCAACCCAGATCCATGCGGATTTATCCCTGGGAGAAATTCAGGAAATAATTTGAGGAGGCTGATAGATGCAATGGATATGTCGGATAGAAATAATGATCCCCTGCTGATCCTGTCTCTAGACCCAGAGAAAGCGTTTGACAGGGTCAGCTGGGGATTCATGTTTAAGGCCTTGGAAGCATTCAATATCTCAGGGTGGATGTTGGACGCGATAGGCGCTTTGTATGCTAATCCATCAGCAAGATCTATAGGCCAAAATATATGTTCTACCTGGTTTAGATTAGAAAATAGAACGAGGCAGAGATGTCCCCTGTCTCCAATCCTATACATAATTTCCTTTAAAAATAAGACAAAATCAGTTAATAGAGGGCCTTAACACATCTAATGGAGATGTAAAAATATCACTATACGCAGATGATACCCTTCTATATGTTAAAGACTTAGAAAATTCTCTTCCTCAATTAATGGCAGAAATCGAATTATACAGTAACGTATCAAACTATAAATTAAATATGACAAAATTGATTGCAATGTACAAAAATGTAGAATCAAGTAAAATAATTGAATACCAAAGCAAATATAGCTTCTCTCAACCAGAAGAATTTGTATATTTAGGGATTAGAATAAATAAACATATACATAGACTAATGGAAACAAATTTCTTACACCTTTTAAAAAATACCAACAAAGATTTAAAGGAATGACGCCAATTAGAAATATCATGGTGGGGGAGAGTCAACACCCTAAGTGCCTATGTCCTTCCTAAATGGAGATACTTATTTAGATGTTGCCATTAACAATTCCTATCCCATGGATAAAAATGATTAAATCTGCATTTGCTAATTTTGTATGGAGAGGTAAAAAGCCCAGGATAAAAATAGATACGCTAAGTAAACATATAAGTAAGGGTGGGCTAAGTTATCCAAATATAGAAAAATACTACGAGGCGGGGATAATTTCACATATAGCAATATTGCAGAAAAAAGCTACATATAAAGAGGGCTGGTTCTGGTTAGAATCTGAAATATGTCAAACTAAGAAGTTAGCTAATATAGTATGGAATAACAAAATATGTGAATATTCTACCTCTTATGTGCTAAATCATCTAGTTCCCATTTGGGAAAAGATAAAAAAGAAATTAGAAATGAAAAACAAAATTTTCGGTTTCCAAAATATAGAACATATTGAAAGAGAAATACTTAATATTTCTCTAAAAAAATGGAAAGAAGAAAATATTATAAAGGTAGAAGATATATATTTGTATAATAAGGTAATACCAGATAATATATTAAGAAACAAAAAAAATCTCAAAAAGCCTTTTCATATTTAAGAGTGAACAGCTATTTAAAAAAGTATAATTTTATGAATCAAGGAGATATGTATAATGCAATCAAAACTATATTTGATAATAATGAAACAAAAAAACTATTCTCAAAGAGTATTAAATTATTAGATACTAGGGTAACAGAAAATTATCCAACAGCAATAAAAAGCTGTGAGAAACTCCTACATATTAACATAGATATAGAAACATGGTATGAGACATTAATTAAGGTAAATAAATATGTGCACAGTATACACTTAATGGAAATCCATTATAAGGTGATTACCCTGTGGTAATGTGGTAAAGTCCCTGGTGCTGCAGGGCTCAGTGACTGATGCCATTATGGTGCCTGACGCTCAGTGACTGATGCCTTGCTCTCGCCCCCTCTAGATGTGGGAGTCCTTGAGAGACTCTGAGCATGACCCATTTGATCAAGGCCTTGACCTATTGCCCTCCACTCTGCGGGGATGGCTATGAGCAAATCTCAGAGTGGTTCCCCTGCCACTGCGGGGTCTACTTTCATGGATCTGTTGAGAGAGCCCATATTCAACCCAGATGATTTCCATCATCCTAGGTTGGCAAAATGGCTTCTAGCGGACCATGTAACATGGCATGTTACCTAGAGATTTGGGTGCTGCGCCCTCTCAGTAAGGTTGCCTGCAGTAAACTTAGGGCTGAATGCCTCCAGCATTTGGTGTCCAATAACGTATATGACACCCCAGTCGTTGACCCAAAAATGACCCAGTTCCTTACTTAAGTGGGATGGAACCAACTTAAGGGTTTGGATTCCAAACTAGAATCATGCCAAGATAAGCACCTGAGCTTGACAAAGACTCCACTGGGAGTCGAAACCTTACAGTGTTCCACATGTTCCAATAAAAGTGCCTGAAGACACTGGAGTCCCTGCAACCTTTTTCTAATACTGGAATTTATTACCTTATGGGCTCGTGCTGGCCCTTGGTTTAGCTAAGCACCCTGCCTTAAGTGAATTGAGTGTGGTTCCTTTTCCTATTTTTGCAAGATAAGCATTTTGACTTCTTTGGTCCTTTGGCAAAGCTCTTTGACCTGACAGAAGACGCCAGAGCTGAGAACAGACAGGTTGACCCAGAAGAACTCCGTGGTTGGGTTCAGAGGGCTATCTGCATTGCAGGCAGTGTCAACGCCTCCCTGTCTATATAATGGCACAAGGCCATTCTTTTGTAAATAGAGCCTAAATTGGCCAATCTCACACTTGCCAAGGCGAGCAAAGATGCCCACAGCCTTTTGTTCAGTGACTCTTTTATAAAAGACCTGAGTCGTTTTGTGGGGGCATTTACAATGCTTGTTAAGGCTTAGTTGTCCACGAGAAAGGTATTTAAGGGGTGGGTCTCTACCAGGGACAGCAGATTCAGGGGTCATCTGCCTGGCCGTAACTACTTCGGTTCCCATGGTTTGGGTCGAGGCTCTTTTCTCCAGCGACCAACCTAACAGGAGGCAAGAGTCCGATTACCTTTACCCTTGAAAGTCCTGGTGGGCGAGGCATCCCGGGACCCCTTGTTGTTTCATTGGAAGGACAAAATTTGGTGCTTTACATGTCTTCCTTTTGGGCTCTCTTTGACACCTTCAGAGTGAGCTTGGGCTAGCTGGTGCCTCGCTAGGGACGTGAATAGCATTTCAGCCCCTGTGATCACGATTCTCCAGTTACTTAGTCCCTATTTGAGGCTGGTCACGTGTATCACACTATTAACTTGTATAGGTCTGTCATTTCTTCAGCTCATGAAGATTTTGATGGTTGCTCCACAGGCCAACTTCCTTTGGTGTGTCATCCATTTTGGAGACCCAACTGTCGAGTCCACCTAGGCTTCGTTACTCCTCTACTTGGGATGTCTCTTGCATTTTGTCTCTTTTCGGTTCTTGGCCTCCTGATGCAGACCTCTTCTTATGACAATTGCCAGCCAAGTTGGTCTCCCTCTTCTGCTTCGTTTCCGGCAAGTGGGTCTCGGATGTGCATGCACTGGATTTCGACACATGCTCGTTCACTCAAAACAGGGTGACTGTTAACGTCACCAGACACACTAAGACTGCTATTTGGACTGTGTCATACCAGGCTTTTCTGTCTTCCTTTGCATCGTGTCCAGTTGCTTGTTTGTTTAAGTATGAGGTTCGGACTACTGCTCATCATCCTTTGTCATCGCCACAGCTTTTTGTCTCTCTTCGCCATGCTTTTTTTCCAGTTTCCAGTAGGAACTTGGCTTGTTGGGTGAAGTGGGTGATGTTGCAACCTGGTATGGACACGTCCATTTTTGGCGACCTCTTTGATTGTGACTTCGGACGCAAGTCTGGAGAAATTGATGAGGACAACTGACTTTACACAGAAATCCACTTTTGATGAATTTTATTTTCGGCCAGTTACTCACGTTTTTTCTACAGTTGTCAATCAGCTTTAAACTTACAATATGAGCCTCTGTGTCTTGACATAAAATGACATGATTTTGCTATTTCATGATGAAAAGTTATGATTTTATGAAAGACATGGGGACAAGTATTGTCCCACCCTATTTTGGTTTGCTTGCTTTGGTTTTGTCCCTCCCTGTTGTTTTTTTCTTTTTGTATTGACTGCACTGTGATCAATTTATTGTTTTATGTTCAGATGTGATTTGGTTTTGTGTTTCATGTTATGCACTACTTCATACTATGACCAGATGCATGTGGTGTTCATGGTTGTCTTGTCTTTGCTGTGCAGTTTTAGTACCGGATCTTACAGTACAGGTCCAGAAACTCACACGGACGATTACATCGCTGGAAGCACAGCACAGACGGCGGAATATCCGCCTTCGCGGAATACCAGAGAGTATCGGAAGAGATGCCTTACTGACCTACATCCACCACCTACTATCTGTCATGGGCATTAAAGAGGGTGCTGAGCCAAGCATGATACTTTCAGTGTTTCTATTCAGCAAAATGGCGACAGTTCCAAGTGACACTCCCAGAGACACTATAGCAATCACGAAAGATGTGACAACCCGCTCCGCTATCATGTCTCGCTCAAGAAAGGTAGGCACAGTGCAATTAGAAGGGAGCAATGTGGCCCTGTATGGGGATATCCCAAATCGCAGCTCTTGCAGCGGGCACCAATGGCTAAACGACTGAGAAAAGTGTGACAAATCCATCTGTATAGACTTATATTGCTGGTTCGTCTGTTTGCCTTGGTTTCGCGGATTTCCTTTCCGTATGCCCTTGTTCGTATGTTTCCCCTAATACCGATTGAAACTACCGAACAAACGGCCACCCAGGAGAGGAGTGTGCTGCTCGTTAACCCATTGACCTCAATTAGAACGTTGCGGTTAACCGCAGACACCTCTCCATTTCATTCGTACGGGTGGTCGTCGTTCGTATGCCGACCACAAGGCGGCGGCCATTTTGGGACACAAGGAGAATCAACGGTGTTCGGTGCAAATCCTATGGAACTAAAAATGGATACTTTATCTGCCGAACACCGCTGGAAGCTGCCGCCCGCCTTCTATTTCGTTGAGGCGTACGAACGTCAGTCAGTTCGGGAGTTTCTATCCTTTGTATGGACTTTACCCAGGTAGCCGTCCCATGGAGTCATTCGTATACCGAAGGACTTATGAAAGACTTTGACTCCATGGCGATTGAACTGTGTACATCAGATCTGAGCGCTATTCGGTAGGAATATGCACTCAGATCCAGGCTATCTGGGGATACGTTACACGAACCATATGCAATCGGTATTTCTGACTTTATGTATTTTATTGTATTTTTCTTATTATGTTTTAAAATGGCGATGGTCTCTATCCTTGGAGATAATTAGGTTTCTTCCTAATTATCTCCCGGATAGAGAAGAAGGATTTATGGGTAAAATGGGAAGGGCTTATATTGAAGCCACTGCGATTGGCTACTGTCCAATATGTT
This sequence comes from Pelobates fuscus, assembly GCF_036172605.1. Classification (NCBI taxonomy): domain Eukaryota; kingdom Metazoa; phylum Chordata; class Amphibia; order Anura; family Pelobatidae; genus Pelobates; species Pelobates fuscus. Next base: position 256,693,780 of record NC_086318.1, read on the forward strand.
TTACAGCCTTCCACAAGGTCCCCTAGGGGAGTGTCCACCTTGTGGAGACCTGCATAAATACCGGGCAGGTAGCCCCCATTAAACACATTCCTGTTTGACCTTCAAGACGGAGCTTTGTCTCGTTTGTGGAGGGATTTACTATTGGGACAGCGCTTTTGTTTATTTCTAGCTGTGAAAGGATTTCGGATGGATTGCTGATCGGGAGTTGCCGTGTTCGTACTCTCCGTTCGGGAGTTTGTCGATCGGCTGGACTAAAACTGCATTTCTGGAGAAAGGGGATTATCTACTAAACGGTGGCTTCATTCCCCTGGCGGTGATTGTCGTAACAAAAAGCTTCTATGTGCTGACTTTAACAAAGAGACACTCCTAGGCTCTATTTGGCGGCTGTTGCACTCCTCCTGAGGGCCTCTCGCTGCAGTACAGTTGCCGTGCAGGGACTAACAAACTCGGAGAACTTGCTGCCACTGTTAAAGCATTTAGATCCACGATGTCACTGTTATATTTTACCTGTTTCTGTTTGATGATCACAAAGCTGTATAATCATAGCCACAACTCGCAACTGACTGTTACATAGCTATAATTGCAGCCCCCAATAGATGCTTGCAATCGTTGTAAAATGTTTTACACTAATACCATGGCAAAGATATTTATTAATGTATGTTGTACATTGTTATTTTTGTCATGCCTTTTGAGTATTTAAACGTTAATAAAATACAAAAAAAAAGACTTCTAGTCAGCTAAACATCAAGCTATATACATATTGGGCTAGCAGAACTGCAGTAACAGTATAGCTCATTAAAGAAAAGAACATAAATGTTGTAAACTTATAAAAACTTAGGAACCATAAGTAATAATGGTGATTTCAATAGTTGACCTTTGGGCAAGAGGCAGTGTCCTCTACGGGCACATGGTGAACCCATGATGGAGCCATTCAGGTTTCTGCTTGGGTCGTTGCTGAGGCTTGAGCTGAGCGTGGTGTGAACTCCGCGATATTTGTGGGGTCCAGGTGGGATAGATTAGGTGTAGTAGTGGCAGGTGGCAAAGCAGTCCCAGTTTGTTCAGGAGGGTCTCTAGCTCCTCATAGGTTTTTGCTCTATGGGTAGTCTTTTGGTAGGTAAACGAGAGCGAAAGTGGATTCAGTGGGTTTCAGTGACTTGCGCCATGCAAGTGATTTCCTTGTGAGGTCCAGGAAGAAATGTAGACTAGTACCCTCAAAGTGGATTGGTATCTTATCTCTGACTGCAGCAAGAAGGAGGGTCTTGTCCTAAAGCGAATGAAAACTGATGATGAGGTTTGAGGCTGCTGTGGTCGGTGCAATCACCGGTTTTGGTATATGGAACATGTCATCTAACTTAACCAACTTGGCCTGCTTAGGCTGTAGTACCATTGCAAGCAGGGCCATCTTTAATATTGATTGGACCCTGGGCAAGCATCTGCTTGGGCCCCCTGGGCATGAAAGTGCCTTGGTGCAAAATAAAATGTCAGGCCTGCCCTGTAGCACAAGAGTAAAGAAAAGATAGATCCCCATCTGTCATACAACTCCTGTGATGCTATGCCAGCTGGGGATCTACCATCCTTGCAGGGTTGTATTTTTGAGCAGTGTTTGTGCAACTGAATGTCAGCATGTTATTGTATAGAGTGTATATGTGCATCTAGGGGTGTATTTGTATGTACTGTTACCATTGGAATGCAGTGTTGTACTTGTGTGTAGTGTTTGTGTTTGAATGCAGGGATGTGTGATTGACTGTAGTGTTGGCTTTTAAATGCTGGGATGTATGCATTACCACACACACTCAGATGCACACACACGACACATACATACACAAACAAACACACACACAGGTTTTTTTGGGTATCCAACTACTCCATTTATTTAATTTACAAGGTTTCAATACCCGAGTGTGTCTTCTATAATTTATAATCTACTTCCGAGTGTGCTTAGTTTCTTGCAATCAGTATGGCCAATTTTTTGAACCAACTCAAAGACCCAGATCAGTGGTGTATGGACGCTGATAAAGTGTTCACTGATAAGGAGAGTGTGTTTGTTTCTCAGGACACCAGCATTGATTCCAAGTTTAGAGTCATTTCCAATGCATGTAAACAACAAATTAGACTGGGATGGGAAATCTCATCCATCCAGAATTACCTTAACAAATCGATGATCCCTAGAGGCCTCAGAATACAAGTAATGCCTAACATGCAAATGGAGGATGCTGCCCTCCTAAAAGAATGGGAGGAAGCAGCAAATCTATGCTCCCGTACCTTCATGGACATTATCTGTAGATTTGAGAGTCAAAGGTTGGAGCAAATTAATGCTAATGTTAAAGATGCAGTCGAGGCTGTACAAAATAATAAAGACGATCCAACCTTTGACTCCCAAGAGCTTAGACTCCAGCAAAACCTAAATAAATATAAAGATATCATAAAAAATCGGAAACACAAAAAGTTCATAAGGGATAACTCGGACTACAAAAATGGACGAGTATATAGAAGGTTTAATAGGAAAAATGTACGCACTGATTCAGACCAATACTCCACATCAGAGTATGAGACGTCTGACACAGACACTGAGGGTTCGAGTACAGGTTCAATACCCTCTAATACTACCCAAACTAGAGGCATCCTAAAGAAAGGGGTGGCTTTTTTAGGCCAAAACCCCCGAGAGGGGGAACCCCAACCACAGTACAGGCAAACAAGGTACAGGGGGAGGGCGCGCAAACGGTACTAAATACCAGCAGCAAAATCATCAATCTCTCTGATAAGGCACTCACTGAATCTCAGGTTAAAATCCTTGCGAAAGGGCTGTCTTTTGTCCCTGTCCCCTCGTTCAACAAGTTTGAGTGGATAAAGGATATTCATCTTTTTGGAAGAAGACTAGCCCTGCACAAATTCTTTCTCATTGAGAAGGAAAAAAGAGCAAAGGAGTTGGGATTCAGTGTGAGAGAATACCAATGCCTTAATGAACTGGTATCTTTACTGGATGAGAATGATGGTTTACCCTCTCTACCGTACACTGATCTACGATACAAAAGTAAATTTACACCAAACATCAAAGATTTCAAAAATATTGATATGTTCGTAGAATCAACCTGTAATATGATATCTGAGCTGAAGCTGGAGTCCCTCCAACCCCGACCACATAGCAACCTCTCTAGAAACGAATGGCAAGCCTTATGCGCTCTACAGGATGATGATGACATAATCATCAAGCCAGCAGACAGGGGGGGGAACATCGTGGTACTAAATAGAACACAGTATATACGATTAACTCTAAATATACTTAAAGATAGAACCACCTACAGAATACTAAGTATAGACCCCTCAGTTAAGTTTTTGTCGACTTTAAAGAATCTCCTGGACAAGGCCTTTGATGACAAAGTTCTGGGCAAAGATGAATATACATTCATCTACGTGAAAAGTCCGACTGTGTCCACATTCTACTGCCTACCAAAGGTACATAAACATTATGAGACACTGACAGCTAGACCCATTGTGTCCGGTTCTAACAATATAACCTGCAAGGCTAGTATCTACTTAGATAAGATCCTTCGCCCCTTTGTAGAAAAACTTCCCTCCTACCTGAGGGACACAAAGGACACTTTGAAGTGTTTAGCTTCCACTAACCTACCAAGAGATGCCATCCTGTGTAGCCTTGATGTAGAGGCATTGTACTCGTCCATTCCACACTCTCTTGGGTTGAGACACACCAAACATTATTTAGAAACACGAGGGCCTGTACACCAACGGCACACCTCCTTTGTATTGGACTTATTACAATTTGTCCTGACCCACAATTTCTTTTTGTTTGATGGCCAATACTATCACCAGGTGCAGGGTACAGCCATGGGTACATCTTGTGCGCCATCGTACGCCAACCTGCACCTGGGTTGGTGGGAGGAGAACGTGGTCTTTTCCGTTAATAACATCAAATATACCGACCACATTTTTATGTGGAAAAGGTTTATAGATGATGTCTTGGTGGTCTGGACAGGCACAAGGGAATGCTTCACGTCCTTTGTAGAGAGTCTGAACCTTAACGACCTGAATTTAAAATTCACAATGGAAATAGGGGGGTCGTCCATCAACTTCCTTGATTGTACATTCAGCATCTCCCCTAAACAGACCATCAAGACAACCTTATTCAGGAAACCCACCGCTACCAATACAATGTTGAGGTGGGAAAGCCATCACCCGACTACCTTAAAGAGAGGCATCCCTATTGGACAATACCTCCGATTGAGGAGGAATTGCTCGAGTGAAGAGGACTTTATCACCCAAGCTAAGTCACTTAAGACAAGATTTAAAGAGAGAGGATATCCTAATCGCTGCTTAAAACAAGCTTATCAAAGAGCGTTACACAGCGATAGACTGGAACTCCTCAAGGACAAATCAACCCCTACAGAACAAGCACCTACCCGGTGTATTGTTAATTTTGACTCAGGGTGGGATCAAGCAAAAAAGATAATGAGTAGATTCTGGCCACTCCTATCCCAAGACCCCCACCTCAAAGGGACGGTGACCCAGCATGTATCCCTCACAGCACGTAGAGGCAGAAATTTAAAAGAATCGTTGGTACCTAGCCACTTTTCGTCCACAAAACCCTGCCACAACTGGTTATCTGTGCAAGGTACATACAAGTGTGGAAAGTGTGTGGCGTGTCAATATATACAGAAGGACTCCAAGCACCTCACAGACTCAGGTGACCAAGTGGTCTGTGATGTCAAGCAGTTTTTTAACTGCAGTACCAAGGGCCTGGTATACCTCCTGAGTTGTACGTGTGGCCTCAGATACGTGGGCAAAACGATCCGCCCCTTTAAGAGACGTATCATGGAGCATGTACACTCAGTTAGGAACCAGAGGGACACCCCTGTAGCGAGACATATAAGAAATCAACACCACGGGGACCCAGGAGGTGTTAGGTTCGCAGGGATAGAAAAGGTGACCCTAGGTCGCAGAGGAGGTGACCTGGACCACACTCTCCTTAAAAGAGAGTGCTATTGGATCTACAGGTTCAAATTGTTGGCCCCCAATGGATTAAATGAGGGGTTTACGTTTACCCCCTTTATTGATAAACATTAGCACCCGGAAATCATATTTCTGTAATCATTGTATATATGTACATATTGTTTATTTAGACTGTATACACTATTATATATATTTTTAATTCACTTACTCTTAGTCTAAGTTCCGGTGAATCTCCAAATCCCACACACATTTGCTGGGTTACATTGAAGAAGTAACACCCACTCACTGGCATACGACAGTAGCCCCCCTTACCGTAGGGCCAATCCTATACTGTCAACATGACGCCGTGTTTGTGGGCACTTCACTAAATAAATAAATACCAACTCTTTGTGCAGCCATCAAGTTTCTTGCAATAGGAACGAATATGCCCCCTCCTCTCTTTGTGAATTCCTTCTTTCCCTGATACTGTAATCATATATACTTGAGAGTTGGTAACTATGCTTAATAAGCATCCAGATACCGACCCAACATCTCCGTATGCAATGATCTAGGTAACTTTGAAGAAAGGATCACCCCCATTCAGAGACTGCCTTAACTGGAGTCCATTCACTACCAATCAGGACTTTATACTGGACCAGGTACTATTGTGACTATGTTCCAGTTTAATGGAGTTTTTAATTTCACGAGGTGGTTCTCTATCTGTATGTTTGATGGGGATCTCTTCATATCCTGCAAGTATCCGTCTGGACTTTGCTGTGTCTAACCTAACGGCCAGATGATTTCAGCAAGTATATGGTTAATAGACACACGATCCAGACATCCAATCGGAACAGGAATCGTCACTAAGGGCGGGGTTTACCGGTGTTCGACCTTTTTTGGCGCGAACGCTGCACTCATACCCCCAGCATGTACCAAGTATAGTGGGCTATTTAAGGAGCTCCCGTTGACTTGACCCACTGTTTAGCCTCAGAAGAAGGCGCGTTCTGTAGCGCCGAAACACGTGTTAGGTAGCAGTAGGAAGGATAGTTCAAGTCTGGTAACCGACCTGTATAGTTTCCTTGGAAGATTAGCTAGTCAGTTTTTTCTGGGCTATGCACCTTTGAACGATTTGAATAAGGGGACGGGGAAATCGTGGGTGATGGGGTTGTTTGATATATTTTTCGTCAGATCTCGTCATTCTCCATGCCGGTTTATCTCTGTGGAGAACTGACCAATAGATCTGAAGTTTTCCCCTCCCATTGTTTGTTCCCGTCCTCCAGCAACAGCAGTGCAGTAGATGGTATACAGATTGTTACATTGTATCCATCGATCTGCTAAACTCTGACTAGCCTTCGATTACATTGTTGATAAAACCGCTTCTGTCACTATTTTTTGTCACAGGTTTTCCCATGTGTATATATACTTGGTGTTGCAAGCAAGCACCACACTGGAACTGTACATAGTGACTACAGGATTGGTTTAACTTCTTCATTTTTACATTATACAATCCCGTGAAGGATTGCTTCTGTGAGACGGAATATACAGGTTGGGGGGATTTGTAGCTGTACTGAGCTTTACATCCTGTGGGCAACACCCCTAGGATATTTATCCCCAATCCAGACACTCATCCTCCTATTTTAAGTTTATTATTATTTTCTTTTGTCTAAAACTCTTCACAAGGGGTTTTTTTATTCAACAGCCACCATTAAAGGTTACGTTTTATAATTCAGTGTACATATGTATAGCTATGCACTAGGGGGCGCCCTATCTCGTTTGACCTATCTAGGTCTACTTCTAAATGCTGGGATGTATGCATTACCACACACACTCAGATGCACACTTACACACACGACACATACATACACAAACAAACACACACACAGGTACACATACACGCTGAAACACAAGTAAACATACAGAGGTATACATACACACAGAAACACTGACACACAGACAAACACAGCCAGATACACACACTGACACAAACACAGCCAGATACACACAAGGACATAAACACAGCCAGATACACACACACATTTATGTGTACATTTACATATTTTAATCTCTGCTTTCTAGCAGCTCTTGGACAGCAACTCCCAGCAACCTTGGCCAATATAATGTCTCAACTCTGTTCTTACATACCCTGGTCCAGAATTTGTCAAAAGTGACACTTAGAAATGGTGTACAACCAGGGCCAGATTAAGAGCCCAGTGGGCCTGGTGCTGACAATT